>NC_137878.1:26947894-27067894 GCF_963924005.1 Protomyctophum bolini
ATACAGCACCGACTCAGGTCCAGACTCCAGTGTATAACGAAGGACAATTTCACGATAATTTTAAAATCTCCATGAATGGATTATTGTGGGGCTTTTCTTTTTATCGCTATGAACGATAACCATTATGGTCCCATCCCTGTGTGTGTGTGTGTGTGTGTGTGTGTGTGTGTGTGTGTGTGTGTGTGTGTGTGTGTGTGTGTGTGAGTGATTGATTGTGAGAGACAGAGACACTGACCTTATTAGGATTGGAGGCAGTGATGATCCACACACACTGGGCGTTGCTCTCGTACTGAATGGGGAAGTTGGGAGAGGTGAAGGTCCCTGACGGGCCTTGAAGACTGCTACCACATGTCTTCACTGTGAACACAGGGAGAACAATTCAGATTATTTATGAGGAGAGGAGAGGAGAGGAGAGGAGAGGAGAGGAGAGGAGAGGAGAGGAGAGGAGAGGAGAGGAGCGGAGAGGAGAGGAGAGGAGCGGAGAGGAGAGGAGAGGAGAGGAGAGGAGAGGAGAGGAGAGGAGAGGAGAGGAGAGGAGAGGAGCTCTGGATAAGAGTGCTTGCTAAATGCCTAAATTGCCATATGAAATGTAATTGTAATTGAGGAGAGTGGAGATATCACAATGGAACAGCATACAAAATGTGTGTGTGGGCGTGCGTGGGACCATGAAAAAAAAGAACCTAGTGTGTATCTGTGTGTGTGTGTGTGTGTGTGTGTGTGTGTGTGTGTGTGTGTGTGTGTGTGTGTGTGTGTGTGCGTGTGTGTGTGCGTGTGTGCGTGTGTGCGTGTGTGTGCGTGTGTGTGTGTGCCTCGAGAGGAAGTCTCGAGAGGAAGCTCAAGTGTAAGCTAGAGCGAGGAACAGAAGTGCGGAGAGAAGGGGAGGTCAGATAAGACGCTATTGATCAGTGACATGTCCCAGGATAGCAGTGTTTAATTGGAGACAGTTGGCTGTGAAATACCACAGGATTAGCTGCCGTTGGAATATTGACTGATGCAGACACTTACGGGCAATTTAGTCTTTGGGAAGTCACCCGGTTCAATGGCAAACGAGCTCGCAGTTATGACTGCCTCTAGCATTCCAGCAGACAGTGGCTTTTTATTGTTTATTTTATGTTTTCCTTTCATTTAGATTTTTTTTTAAGCCAGTTCTGCTTTGTCAACAATAAAACAGAGACTGAGAAGAAACAGTGGGCAGACTAAAGGGATTATGTGCGACACTTTTGGAATGGTCTCTCTAACCACTAAACAAACTAGCAGAATATACGGTACACTACTGTATACTATACAATATACTGTACCGTGTAAATGTTGCATTCACATTTCCTAATGACTGCTAGCTGTTAGATAAGAATATAATTAGAAACTTGTTATTGTGCCACATCATAACATGATTTATGGGCAACACGAACATAGCTTTTATCAGTAAAAAAAAAAGATTGTTGTTTTTGTTACAATTGTGTTCGTCGACCAACTAAAAGGATTTCTCTCTGAGCTCGGGGTTACAATAGGTTTGTGTGGGTGTAACTAACGTTAATTAGGGGGGGGGGGGGCGGGGAGATACAGTAAATGAATGGCATAATGGGTACATCTTCTGTGAAAGAAAGAGAGAGCAAGAGAGAGAGAGAGACTTCACTACTTATTTTATAGTAGTGAAGTCTCTCTCTCTCTCTCTTGCTCTGGTCCAACACACACACACACACACACACACACACACACACACACACACACGCAGAACAGAACACTCTACAGAATACTGTAGATTTGCAACAACAACAACCTTAAACAACCCCAAGACTATGTGCTTTCATCTAGTGTTATGCTAATATGCGAATCAAGAGATTTGACATTAGAAAAACATTTATTTTTCATCTCTTGTGCAACGTGTGCTACAGACTCGCTTGCTCCTGCGAGCGATGGGATCGCTGAACGGAGTCGACCGTCCCACCATTCATGTCATTAAGTACAATAACGGGATTGGGTTTTGTATAAGGCAACCTTTCTTTGGTGACAGTGTACTGTATGCTGCACTGCACAAACTAGCCACCTCCTCAAACACACGGACGCAGAGTTCTAAAACTTTCTTGTTGGAATCACTGGCCTTTCTTTCAGCTCTGCTATTTCAACAGCCTGCCCTATACTGTCGCAGTGGAAGTGGTTTTGCATGACTGCTTTTGAACATAATGGTTACTTATGGTCCCATTGATCCGAGCCAACATCTTCCTCTCAACAAAGCCCCGGTGAAGTCACTTACCTACCGCTGCCTACCGGTATACTGTTATTCATGACAAAATGTATGTTGCATTTGGACCAAATCTATCCATGCCAAGGACCATTAATTATAGCCATATAGTAGTATAAAACATTCCGGAAAATAATGACATCCCCAAAATAGGTTAAACTGGCACAATAACATGAATAAAAAAAATCAAAATATATTTTCTTTCATGATTTTCCCCCATCTTTCCAAATGGCCCCCGATGGCCCGGCTCTCACTTGAGAACATACATTCTAGCCTACTAGTAATCTCGGTTCTGCATACATCTGGCCAGCTCTTGGCTCTACATGTTGTCTCAGTAAGACAGCTCTCCCCCCTATCCACAAGGAGGAGCAGTGCACCAAAGAATTATGGGAATTGTAGTCCAGGAAGGTAGTGAGACCAGTGTCCATGACGTCAGAGACAACAGGCTCACTGCTACAATCTAAAATATCTAAAACCACATATTACACACATAAATACCCCCAGGAAAGTGATCTAAAGCTTCTAAACGTCATTAACATATATTTTTTTGCAAAAAGGGTGAAGTGTCCCTTTAAGCTCTGAAACTTTCATCATACTTTTCAGCTTTACTGCTCCTGCCACCATGAATCTGCTTGTGACAGATTCGGTCACAATTTCTCTAAAATGTAAGCAACATGCCAAGTAAAGCCAGCAGCCTTTTAAAGGCGACCTGGATTATCATATTTTTCTTCAGCCGTGGATTTATACATTATTGTGTCTAAATATATTACGTTAAAGAGTAAACTGGAGTGTGTGTGTGTGTGTGTGTGTGTGTGTGTGTGTGTGTGTGTGTGTGTGTGTGTTGCCTGGGGCCATGCTCGGCGGCGTGTTGTTAATGACGCATGCATGGTAGCTTGTTTGATTTACCAGCTAAGCTTTTATTTGGCTGTGTAGTGGCAGTGTGTGACAAGAGAGCTGGTTTGTCTGTCCTTGGGTCGTCCTGCACGAGTTGGGAGGTAATTTTCTGGTTGGTTTGAAGCAGTGTTTGTTCCTTAATTAGTTTGTTCAGCGGTAGGGCTGCAGGAACACTTGCTGCTAACCGCCGCACAAACACACATACACACAAAACACAGCCACATGAAATGCCTTTTGGACACGCGTCCAAAAACACACAGGAGTGCACACTAGCACACATTCATTAGGCCACGTGCACATATATACATGTTCACCCATTATTACATGCATGCCCGCACACGGCTCTAACATTCAAGCACACATGGGCCCAAACACAGACCCTTGAAAGCACACACACTGACATGCACACTGACATGCCTGCTTGCGTTTTTGACTTAGTGAGAGTAAAAGAATAGGACCCTGAAGAAAGAATAAAGTGCGTGTGTGTGTGTGTGTGTGTGTAATGGGGTGTGCCCATACACTTTGTAATACAGAGTCGGAAACAGGAAAAAAGACCCTATGGGTCCTGTCCTCCCTTCATTCCTCCCTCCCTTATTTATCGCTTCCTTCCTTACTTCCTTCCTTCCTTCTGTGTGTGCGTGTGCGTGTGTGCGCGCATCCATCTCCCTCTCAGTCCTTCACACTGATCTCAGTGGACAGTCTTCATAATTCTCAATGCATCTTCAATTGACCTTCTCGTCCGCTCAGCTCACTGCGTTTTATACACTGATAAGTACATGGCACATATAGATCTTGTGTGTGTGTGTGTGTGTGTGTGTGTGTGTGTGTGTGTGTGTGTGTGTGTGTGTGTGTGTGTTGACAGCTCAATCAGTGTGGGCTAAATGAATGGCCGGCCTATCGTCGTGCCAACAGCAGAACGGGCACGGTGTTGCTATAGCAATATAGCAGAGAGAGAGAGAGAGTTATCGCCAGAATTACCAGAGGAGCTAACATCCCATAATTTATATTACAGTCCATTCCTTGCTCCCTATACCACTTATTCTCTCTCTCCCTCTCTCTCTCTCTCTCTCTCTCTCTTTTGATATGTCTGTCTGTTTCTACATTTCTTCTTGCCCTCTCTCCACCTTTGTATCTTTTATAGCATGTGTCTATCTCTGTGCTATAACTTCCTCTCTCTTCCTGGTCACCTCCGACCTCATTAGCTCTCTCTCTCTCTCTCTCTCTCTCTCTCCCTCCCGTCATTATTTCATTCATATACTGGCACGCTGTATGGAAGGCTGCAGGCCAAAAGAGCCTAAGTGTCATTGAAGCGCTAATGAATTCTACATCAAATTAAAGTTTTTGATTAGGTCGATCTGCCACTAAAAGCATATTGTTGGGATCACGACCAAGATTAAATTAATGCTGCAGGCAGGCTGAGATCACGCTCGTGCAGTGCGCGCATCGGTGCATGTGTGCGCGCGTCCATGCATGTGTGCGTGCGCGCGCGCGTGCGTGCGTGTGTGTGTGTGTGAGAGAGTGTGCGTGTGTGTGTGTGTGTTTGTGCTGAATTCCCATGCAGTTACATCCAGGAATCAAGCCCTCAGTTGAAAGAACGTTCCTGGCATTGATTAAATCAGCAAGCCGAAGAGCAGGTCTAAGCATAGCTCAACCACTTACCCGACGCAAGTGGAAATCAAATGAGTAGGTTTTACTCGAGTACTGTACTCCACTAATTTACTGCCAGAGTAAATACAATCTAATAATCTACCCCGTTAGCGATGTTGTCGTTGATAATCACTGTAGGTTTTCTCGGTGCTTCCGCGGACAATACAAATAAAGCGCGACTACCCGTTCCCTAGATATGGTCCGTTGGATGGCCTAAGCAAAACATGGCGAGGAGAGGAAGCCGAGATAAAGGCATTTCCGATATCCAGTGTGAGTCAAATGGTGACTGAAAAGAAAGTCAGGAGACAACACTATTTGTTTTGTTTTTCGTCTTATAAATTATTTGATCGGCCCAAAACATTGTGTTCATTGTCATGATTTTTCACGATCCGAGTTGGCTTTGTCCGCGGCGTAACCGTCTTTAAATAAATTATGCCGATGGGAGAATGCATTGGGTTTTCATTTCCTGGGCCACTCGTTTTTCTGAAAGGGGGAGGGACTGCGGCGCTCTATAGAGCACCGAAGTCCTGACGTAACTCGCTCATCCCGACGATTCCCCTGGTTCGCGGAAGTAATTTCTCTATGGAGAATAACATGGGGTGATCTTAATATCGTCTACTATAAGCGTTGTGGTCCAAAAATAAACAAGCTGTCTCGGCGTTATTGTTAGGGAGGTGTCTCTGTATCGTTTGCAACAGTCAGTCACTCATTTATGATACAGTCTGCTTCTAGCGAAAATCTAACTAATTCAGCAGCAGTAACATTAGCGTTTTCTCTCAGTCAGTTGATTCTTCATATCCATATGAGTGAAGCGGCCGGGGTGACATGTTTATTTTTCAAACACAGTTGTTATATGAGGCGATCTAAAATCGCCTCAATGGGGATTTCAATGCAACTAAACAAATACATGAACCTGGGGACTGACGCCCTCTACTGAAAGTGACGTCAGACTTCGGTGCTCTATTAGCTTGGATTCCCCATTTGAATTAGGTGGGTTTCTGAACCATCCAAATTCCACAGCCCTCTATTGAGACACATACCAAGCTATCTATCTATCTATCTATCTATCGTTCGTTCGTTCGATGTTCTCTCATACATAATTACAAAGGACAGGACAAAATATGATTTGTCTAAAATGCATTGCTTCTGAGCGACAACGAACTTGTATGCATAATTACCGGCTGAACATAACTGTTGGGTCGCTCCGTTTCCTAAATTCTCTCTCTCTCTCTCTGGATAGCAATGATGATTGTGCATGGCACAGCAGCATCGCAATTCCAAATGCTTTCATTAGAAGCTGTAGTCTTGGGTTGCATTTGAATAAAACCAAATTGATAAAATAGTAGAAAATAGTAGAAAATGTAATGACAAGCGCAATCTCTTAATTCAAGACTGACTGCTCAGTGCACATGAACTCTTCCCGCTCCACACACCAGAGACGTGAAGATTATTCCCCGACATCCGCCCCTCTCTCCACATTGTTCGATAAAGGCATATAAAAAAACATGATATATACTCTAATAATAATAGTGGGGCGAGATGGAAAAGGGGCGACCGTGCGGAAACCTTTACATAATGGTAATTACTAATTAAACATTAAAACACCTGCGGCTTATAGTCCGTTGCGGCTTGTATACGTACATATTTGGGATTTCCCCTAAATTTGGCTGGTGCGGCTTATATTCAGGTGCGCCTTATAGTCCGGAAATTACGGTACTTGTGAGGACCCGATCTGCTTGGATCCACGGTGAGTGGTGCGCCGAGAATACAAGACCTGGCTGCAAGCTCACAACGTGCTGTGGACGAGACAATTGGAGCTTGTGTAGATCTTCTATTTTCGGTGCACCTTCACTTCATTCAACAAAATATAAATGAGGCCGACTCAAATTGCAAATAACGGCCCCAGTGTTTAAACACACGTCGGCTATTAATTAGAGACGTTTATTATGCAAAATGGTGTCAGACCCCTGGCGGTTATTAGGTAGTGCAGGGCGCCTGGGCGGCTATTTGAGGCAGGGCTACTATGTGGAAAAACTGTACCATATTATAATGAACGTTTTAGTGATTGCCAATTATATGAAGATAGGCTGAAAATGGGCGAGATGGTCCTTTAAGCACTGTACATTAAATCATGAGTGCTAGGGATATTTCTTCCGTACATTAGGTACAGGGTTTGGTATTCATGCTGAACGTCCTCCATTAGATCTGCCCTCTGTGTGTGTAATTTAATCTCTAATTTAATCTCCCTGATTGTTGCTTTGGACTGTAACCAACATAACAATAATTAATCTCATGGTTTCTGTGTATGTTGTTTGATGATATTGATTTAGTTTATTTGACTGTCTATTATGCCTCTGTATGTTGTTTTACCGCATATTTGACTGTTCTATTGTGCCTTTATATCGTTCTGTACAGGACTTTTAACTGTGCTCTATAAATAAACTTGATTTCATTTGAATATCCCCGTATCTCTGGTACTGAAGCAGCAAAATGCTACAGTAGGTATCCTATACTTGCTGGCCTGTGTGACAGGATGGTACGTGTGCCTTGCATTCTGAATGGCTTCGGTCTGACCTCTGCTTACAGCCAGGATTTATGGACTGCAAGGATGAGTCGTGACGTTCGGAAACACACAACTCATGGCCTAACTCGAGGGACCGACCGCCGTGCTACCAGGACCGAGCTCTAGGTCCACGGAAGAGTTATGGTTCCTGTTCAGATCGTAGGTTGCTGAAGTCTTGTATTCATACTTAACTCCGTTTATGGACGCCTGACTGACATAAATCCTGTAAAATCCCTGATCTTTGGGGCTTTTTTTTCTCAGGGTTGGGCATAAAGTAGTGAAATGTTTGTTATTTTTTTTCTTTCCTGATAACTGTACTCAAGTGAACTCATTAGTGAACAGACAAGGAGCCCCTTGCACTGACACGTTGGCTTGATATTGATTAGCTGAGCTCATTGATTACTGTCATGCAAATACTGTAGATATACAGTATACATCAACGCTCAGTGTACTGTATGACATCTTTAATGACAGCTTTTACTACTTGACTTCCTCTTAGTGAATGAGCCGATGTGTGTGTGATATATAATCAAATTACTGTAGTTGAGCCACACATTGATGCAAAATCACTATAATGGGTGGTGGTCTGCTTGTCTGACTGTATATCAGAGTATTCTCTCTGAGTTAAAGTAGCACTGAAGATTCCACTGAGATCCTACTTGTATTATTGTTATTCTGCCGTTCTCTCTCTTTGCTGCCAATGAAAAGCAGAATTCCAGCCTTAAAACTAATTCCTTAAAGACCTAATGGGGCCTAGCTGTGCTTCAGGCTATGGTGTTTGGCCACAAATGGTCAGTGGTTTCTGCAGGACGGTTGAACTGGCCGTTTTAACAAGCTGCCCACAGGAACAGATAGATTGACCAATGGACAGAGAGAATGATTGATGACATCATTAAGCCGGCACAAAGTGCTCCAATGGCTCTCGTTCTCTGGGTGGAGCGCTAATGGGCACACACGCGCATGCAGGTATACGTGCGAGCGCACACACGCGCACACACGCACGCACACACACACACACACACACACACACACACACACACACACACACACTTGCTAGTGCATGCTGTGGAGAGTCTATAGGTTTTCACAGGTGTGGATCTGACCCACATCCTGTCCCTCCTTGGTGAAGATGAGCCAGAACATCAACGGCCTGCCACCACAAGTTCCTCTTCTCAATGACTGGTTGTTTTCTTTTCTTTTTTGTATAATGTTTTATCCCACGATTTTGTAACCCATTTTTCACCCCTGTGTCAATTATCTAATGTGATCCTGGGCTCTACACACCCTCCGCCAACCTAGTCCCCATATATGGGGGGCATGGGGAGAGCAACGGACTTGAACTCACACACACTTCAATAATTTCTTTATGTCCACATAAGAGATACAATACAAGGACACAAATATTTACAAGGTGCTGTACAGAGTGCAATCAGCAAATCCCAGACAAATACCCACACACCCTTCAGGGGTACAAGTAACAGCGTTTTCGCCATATTTGGCGGCTACCGATAGTGGAAGAGATTGCACAGAAAAGCCACTTTTGTTGGCATCCCAAGTAGTTGGAAGCCTCTTACAACCAAACTGTGTACGTGTCCTATAGCTGCCGAAGATAAACACAAGAAGATGATTGCACCTATAGCCTAGCTCTATGATGGTCTGGAGGAGTGGCTGGTACTTAATGACCTTGGTCATAAAGGCTTCCTCTAAGCAAAGCAAAGCTGGTGTGTTAGCAGAGAGATGTGCAAAAATGTCAGTATTTTTAGTACAGAGTTGAAACATGGAAGGTTTGACACAGGAATGTTTGTACATTCTCACATACAGTGCAAAATGTTTAGATATGTCCTTTGTTACGAGATCACACACACACACACACACACACACACACACACACACACACACACCCACACACCCACCCTTTCACTTATTCCTTCCTTCAGCTTTGTGTCTGTGTCAGTCTGTATCTTTCTATCTTTCTAAGCATTTTCAACAAACTCCCTCGACAGAAAAGAGACATAACTGATTTGTTGCGTCATGCAAATAAAGCCCTTTGAATTGAACGTTTTATTGAATTGTCTCCCTTTCTTTGCCTGATTCTTTCAATCACACCCACACCATGATGGTGGTGGTTCTTAAGAATGTCATAATTCTTCCCTTTATTCTCTCAGAATCTTGCTGTAGCTATCACCATCATACCCATCATAAGGCCTCCATCAGGTTTCAGGATAAAAAAGCAATGAGCAATAGTCGGCTATAACCGGATTAACTGGTCTAAAAGTGAAGGTTTTTTTGCGGTCTAGGCTTAGCTTATTTGAATAGCTGTTTTTTAAATGTCTATATACCGTCTAACCTCGCGTCACCAGGCTTTCCACCTCGGAGGAAAGTCTGGTCTGTGTTCCAAAATCGCCGTGTGAACCGGTCTGGAGCGGATGGTAAAATACATCATGTTGTAGTCAATGATTTGTTGTCGTCTGGCAGGAGAGTGAGGAGACCACAAAGCGGAATCAGAAGTACCAAAAATAAGTCCCCACGATGGCTTCTGTTTCCACCTTGTGGTTTCCTGCCAGATGACTACACATCATTGACTACAACATGACGGAAATTACCATCCGCTCCCGACCGGATCAACCCGAAATGGAATGCTGCCCAGGCTATATACCGTCTATCTGTTGAAACAACCTTGTTTCAAAGTGTAATCTAAGCCTAGACCGCTTTTTAGAGCAGTTATAACCCATCTTTAGACGCCCATTTAGACGTATGTTAGACTTCTAATAGTGCTCAGTGGGTAATATGAGATGGCTTTGTGAAGCATGAATCAAAAAGAATCATGCCTAGTCTCATATGAGGCTGGCCCAGCGCTGAGCCTAGGCACTTGGCTGTCTGCCAGACAGCAATTTCCCGCTGTCCATTTTCACATTGCAAATGGAGTTTTTAAGCAAATACTGTACTGTAAGGCCCCAGTTTTACACCCGGCACAATACGGCACAAAGCAGCACAATGGTCACAGCTACTGTAGTAACCGTCGACGCAGTCGGAATTCTCATCACCCACGTTTTGAATAGTATATAATATATATAATTACCACATTAGACTAGATGAACCTACAGTACGTAGGCGGGTTGGCAACGGGCGCACGATGCTCGCAAACCAAACGCATTCCAATTCAACACAACACTCATGTGCAGTATGGTAGATGACATTGCTGCGAGACGCATAAAGGTTACAAATAATTAATGATCCCGGGCCACATTATTATCCATATATTGCATCTGCACCAGCCAATTTGCCGTGCTGGCAGGCACCAGGAATGCTAATTGTTTTTGTGCAACAGAAGTGGCAGATAAACAATTTAGCAAGCACTTAACTTTTAATTATTCCTATATAAATATGACTGATACTCTCTACGTCGCCCTCAGGCGAGCCCCGCCATTGGTGTCTCCAGACTTCCTGGTTCTCCATAGCGTATACGATATAAGAAATCAGTTTAAAATAGCCACTGCTCTGTGTGTTTGCATGGAGACAAGGAGAGAGAGAAAACTCTGTTGCAGTTTATTTCTCTGGCATCTCGTCCAACTCACAGTATCCATCAGTTAAATAACAATGTGCCAGGTGCAGGCATACCTACATCTGATAGGGAGTGCATGGGAGACGTCACGCTGATTGGTCAAATTTGACACCGTATAAAATACAGCAGCCTTGTGTTCATAAAACAGAAAGATTGGGTATTGGGTAAGACTGAAATTATGTATCTTTCAGGACCTTTCACTGCTTTGTCTCAACCATTACTCAATGGCTCTGGTCTCAGCCACCGCGGTGGATATTTTGACATTCCGTATTTATTTATTTTTTATGTTGCCACTACTGTTGGAGCAGCCATAAACTACACAGGTTCATCTCGATGTTCTGGACATCTTTGTAATGTTAGTGTTAGTAAAAAAGCAGGTAAAGGAGTAAAGTTTGAGACAAACTAACATCAGTCACTCTGCCGTTCACTGTAGTGGAACTTGTGGAAGAGATGCGCCTGGTGAGGGTTTAAACCCCGCAGCTACGTCGAGCCCGCCTACAGGAAATACGTAGGCTGCGACCATGAAACCGCTACGGAATCGGTCTATAGCATTCGAAACCGTGCATTTGGTATTATTTTTTTTTTTAAGCATTTTAATCCAATCGGTGGCCATTTTCTCAATAAGTAAGAAATGTATAAGAGTCCAATACACCTCCCAACCGATAGGGGTGTGTAGTTAAAAGCATTATGATGAAAAAACAGAGGACTGACCGGTGGTCGGATAAAAATGCTTTTAGATCTGTCCCTCACCTCCTTGAGATAACACCTTACTTTGTATTAATGCCATTTTCTACCATGTTGCACTTTGTATGTCGGTCTGTATAAGAGTGCTTGCTAAATGCCTAATTTGCATATTTTATTTTACACACACACACACACACACACACACACACACACACACAGCCAATCAAACAGAGAGAGTTGGCTCAGTGGCCGTGCCATCTGTCCATTTATCAAGGTGCCGCATCGGCACGCACGGTCGCACGCACGCACACACCGGCTACAAAGACAATGTTCTACTTTATCAACAGTGTGTTCGATTTTATAAACTCCACAACGTACTGGGCGTCATCACGGACAGTTCTAAACTGAGCATGAGGACATTGCGATTCAATAGATATTTTGTTTGTCTGTTTCTCTACCGCGGGGGTGCGTTTGAACCTTGTTTTGAACTAGTTTTGAACTTTTGATGAGCCCAATATTGGCCAAGGCTTCCAGACACAGCTCGTCCTCTCTGTCTGTCTCAAAGAGATTCAGGAGTGTCCACTTTAGACACACGCTGCTAGATGGAGTCTAAAGGTCATGGCTGCCCTTCGTGTTCTGATGCACTGTCCCCACAGCCTCTTTGTGTCACTCCATCATTCTGACCTGAGATCAGATTCAAAAAATGTCTTCTACATCCTGACAGTTTTCTGAAAAAGCTATGTTTCTGTGTTAGTCGTTCTTCCATTTTTCAGAAATAGCAGACCTACGAGCTCGTAGTGCGCCACTCGGTGGCGCCCTATGAGCTTGTAGATCTGCTATTTTTAAATAGCTAAAGCATAACATAATGCTAACACCAAAAGGGGTTCCCGCCCAAAATGGGTTAAGTGAAACTATCAATACTGCAATGTAGGAATACGAGTTAAAACGAGTAAAAGTCCAGAATGTATTGACTTGAGCAAAACGTATTGGTATCAAAATGTACTTGAAGTACCAAATGTAGAAAGTAGGCTACTCATTATGCAGAGTTTTCAAATGTCTAAAAATCTTTTGAAAATAGCCAATCTACAAGCTCACAATGCCAGCAAGAGCTGGTAGTTTGGCTATTTTCAAATGGCCAAAATGTATTTAGGGCTGGTTGCAGTACATATGTTTTGTAATAATAATCAAAATCACCTGTTTAAACTAGTAGCTGAGGTTTTCAAATAATTGTAGTGGCGTAAAAAGTACAATACAGTATTTGTCTCTGAGATGTAGTGGAGTATAGTAAAAGTACTGTAAATTGGAAAAACGTATGAAAAACATACCTTGACATTGTACTTATTAAGTAGCCTACAGTACTTGAGTAGGATAAATGTACGTATGCTCAACTTAAAGCTACAATCCATGTTACATCGTATGTCTGTTGTCCGCCTCACCCAATGGAGAGAGGGAATTGCAACAATCTATGACTTACAATAGGGATAGGCATACTGTGTCCGATTCTGCGTGACATTAGCTTGATTGACATTGTCAACCAGGGTCTAAAATGGTAGTATAGTGTAGAGACCACCTCCAACCACTGCAGATGTGCTAGTTATATTGTATTGTATTGTATTTCATTTTATGTTTTTTATTGTACCCTGTATGATGATTTGAGGGTTCCACTGTTTGAGGTAATGCAACAAAGACATCTGATCTATTCTGGGAAGATGATGGACAGAAGTTGGACTGGTTATTTAATTATGAAGTATTTAGGACAGCCCAGTTTGTTTCTAGAGCCTGGAGTAGAAGACAACCCCAGCTCTTCAAGTAGGTATACATGTGTCTCCTGTCACAGGCCCAATGGTGTATTTTATTTTATGGTATTTTATTTTATGTTGTATATTATAATCTGCCTCGTAAGGATCTGGAGTGTCAGTTTGGTATTCACTTGATCATTGTTTGCAAACCGTCATGTCGGTTTATTGTAATTGTTTATGTAAACTGTAAAAAGTGTCCTGTAAGTCCATAATGGGCTGGGCTTCTTCGGCTACTCTAGCAGATTTTATTGCATCAAATAAGTCTGTGATTGTAACTTTAATGAGATGTCTTCTCGTGTCTAATCATCTGATTTAATACATCTGTGATTGTAACTTTAATGAGATGTCTTCTCACGTCTAATCATCTGATCTGCAGTTTTACTGTAGTGGCCAAACAGCCCCCACCCCCACTTTGAAAAACATAAAATAGTGAAAATAGCCGATCCACAAGCTCACAACACGTCAATGTAGATCGGCTAAAGAGAGGGCCACAGTTGTATGCCAAACTGTCACATGAGATACATTATTGTAATAGCTAGCCTAATGACAATTCCGTTAACGAGGTTCACACTGGGACATGTCCAACAGATATAGACTGTATGAGATTGAGTCATAGCTCCAACAAAGATACTTAACCCAGAGGTTCCCAAATCGTTCCACCATGCCAAGGACCCTCGCATAGATACTTAACGTCAAAATAAAAAAGAAAGTCTTCTTAATCCTGACAGTTTTCTGAAATAGCTCATCAGTGGTGCTCAATATTTCATGTCAAGGACCCAAAAAAATTATATGTAATTGGCCTCCGAACCCCATCTGAATATATGTTATTCCAGGAACCCATCAGAAGCAAAGATTTGAGTTAAAAACGTTCGCTCTGAAAGAATATATATTCAAAGATGTGTGCCGCATTTTCACGATAAAAAAGAAAGCTTGTAGAATGTAGATCGACTATTTTCAAATGGCGAAAATGTATACAGGACTGAAGTGGGTAATAATAATCCAAATCTACAAAGTAACTAGAGCTGTCAAATAAATAGTGGGTTAAAAGTACAACATTTGGATCTGAGATGGAGTATAAGTAAAAGTATATTGGAAATAAATGTACTTAAGTACAGTACTTGAGTGAATGTACTTAGTCACTTTCCATCCCTGACTGACTGTATGTACAGTATGACTCCATGATGCATTGTTGATGGAGAGAGATCGTTGTTCCTTTGAACCTCACAGGGCTTCAGGAAAACAACATCACTGACTTCAGTGTCATTGGCCGACTCCTCTGGGGGGGTTTAGCCAATCACCCAGGGGGCTAAATGTCAGGCCAGAGATCCGATTGGCTTAATTTGTTTGCTGGATGCATTTAATTGCTCATCAAATTTGGCGCTGATGATAACGACCGCTAACAATCTTAAGGAGCTAATCAAAGACATTACCATTGCTGCAAAATCTGTGATAATGACTTGGATAACGAGGATAATCAGTGGGGGCAGATCGCAGATGTTTTTCGCCTGAGGAGGGGAAGTGTAGCGGTCCTGACATTTATGTTAAGGAGAGATCAGATCCAGTCTCGACCGGTCGTTGTGATGCATGCTCTGATGGTGGTTTTAACCACCTGATCTCATTATACTTATAACTTGTATAATGAGCTGGTCAGCTCTGTACTTGATCTGATCTGTAGTCCGAGGACCTAAACTCTTGGCCCCAAAACAGCCAATCTACAAGCTTGTAGAGACTGGCTATTTTCGACAAATTCCCCTCCGCCAGAATTAGTACGCTAGGGGTTCACCGTTCAAGTGTTAACCTAAATGAGAAGCAGCCCTCAGGCATGTCTAGTTTTTCCTCATCACCTAATCACTTCATCACCTCATGAGGCTCATCCCCTCATGCCTTCAGGCATGTCTGGGTCAGCTCTTCAAGCACACTCCTACACAGAGGTGTACAGAACACTATGTGGGCAGCAAACCTCTGCCTCAAGTGATTTATATAACAACGTACTTACAGCGCTGTACAGTTCGTGTCCTAATTCTGTAGAACAAAAACGTTGCAATGCATTTTATTTTTTGCGACCGTGGGGCGCAGATTACTATGAAATCCTGATACTTGTCAAAACCTGCCAGTCACGCTAAAGCCTGTCAGTCACGCCTCGTGACATGCCGTCTCCATATATGAAGATCACGACACTGACCTCATCAAACCCTGGATAGCCAAACCATACATGGAGAAGACTGGATCATCACCTAGATCTGCATAATATGGAGCCAGCCAGCAACTCTACATCTGACTTCAATCCCTTAGATCTCCATATATGGAGCTGACCTGTACTGACATTCCATATTATGTTGATCCACCCCCACCCGTCCTTCCTCTTCGATGTCTCCCTTTTGACTGATACCTGTCCATTTAAACTCTGCCCCAAAGTTTATTAGCACAGCTGAAAACTAGAGTACTCAACAGGCTCAACAATTAAGGCCCGGCCCTACCTGCGCCCTAACTGGGCCATAACTGGTCCAGCCCGAGGCGTCTGGCCATACTAATTATCACACATTTTACGCCATACCCAGCCCGAAAACATAAAAAAGGTCCATATATGGGCATTCCCAGACCTGTTGTTTCAGTGCGACCTCGCCCTACGCTTCTCACCCTCAGGGCATCTTACTGATACTATAAGGATGCACCACAAAATCTATGACGTTGGTAAGAAATTATGGAATGGTATATTAACCTAATCTACTACGGTATATACCATATTTGGGTTACTACCTAACCCAAATATGGGCAAGGTTTAAGCCCGTTCAGTGCCCCATAGAGCACCGAAGTCCTGACGTAACTCGCTCATCCCGACGATTCCCCTGGTTCGCGGAAGTAATTTCTCTATGGAGAATAACATGGGGTGATCTTAATATCGTCTACTATAAGCGTTGTGGTCCAAAAATAAACAAGCTGTCTCGGCATTATTGTTAGGGAGGTGTCTCTGTATCACTCATATATGATACAGTCTGCTTCTAGCGAAAATCTAACTAATTCAGCAGTAGTAACATTAGCGTTTTCTCTCAGTCAGTTGATTCATTCATATCCATATGAGTGAAGTGGCCGGGGTGACATGTTTATTTTTCAAACAGTTGTTATATGAGGCGATCTAAAATCGCCTCAATGGGGATTTCAATGCAACTAAACAAATACATGAACCTGGGGACTGACGCCCTCTACTGAAAGTGACGTCAGACTTCGGTGCTCTATTGACTTCCATTATATAATGTAATTCAAATAACTGAAACATTATAAAATATGTCATGTAATAATTAGTTAGTCCTACTGGCAGTGTGCACAAGGAACTTTGACGTTGATCAGTCCTGCGGTTTGCCATATTACCGACAGATTCTAACAATACTAACAAAGATATTAACAAAAGGTACAAAGGCTATTGTATTATCGTCACTGGAAACCCTTCTGTTTCCATGGAAACTAACTTCAACTAACCTCCAACTATGTTGAAAAGCATGGCCGCGGCGCAGAAACACGTACCCAGAAGTCAAGTCAACAGATAAGAATTCATCCACCGTGTTTGCTTATACATCTACGTGCTTCACAGTTGTTTGAAGAACGTGTGCCGTCGTATAAGCACTGCGTGGGAGGCTGTTCAAATGCCAGCCAAACTATCTGCTGCATCAGGCTCCATTCTTTTATGATGTTTGCCCTTAAGCTCAACGAGGTAATTTGCTGAGTAAGTGTCACGGCAGTTACAACAGGTCTAGGTTGAACACTCCAGAATATGAAGGATGTCATTCTGAAAGGAAGCCATGAATCATTATTTGATTAAATGGAATTGTGACCTTATTATGACCTGTAGCTCGACTTGACAAAAGATGAGATGATTGAGCTCTTTGAAATGTTACATTTTAATGAACTCAATTTATTTATGGGATGGCTCTTGTACGAGGCAGGCACTCTAGTCTTCCAACTTTAACATTTCAATGATGCCCCAGTTTGATATGCAATTGGCCAAGGACCACAATCTACACAGCATAGAAGCACACAGTACAAAATGTCTGTACACTTTCGGTGTTACAGTCACTCCGCTAAGACCACAAGTAAGACGCGCAAACGCGGGAAGCGAACGCAGCTCGTACATATTTGGGTTTTGGACGTATAGCTGCTTTGGGGACTCCTTATATGGTTATGGCTGAGTCATGGTGACGTAACAGCGGGACAGACACTTGCATCAATCACAAACAAATCACTCAGCTCCATATATGGGCACAAAAGCGGGACAGACAGACAGACAGACACACACACACACAGACATGATCTGCTAGGTCTCATAGTAAGTGCTCATTGCGTTCGCAACTAGTCAGTCAGTCAGTCAGTCAGTCTGTCAGTCAGTCAGTCTGGTTGGTTGGTTCTCCGGGCAAGGAAATATCACTACGCCAGCAGCAGCACAACAACTACTTCCATGTGTCAAAGTTGTATATGGTAGAAATAGGTCAACAATACAAATGACGCTAGTTTTGTAGATTCATTTTTCTAATTAGTGGCCGGCCAATGACCGGAACTACTTAACACTTGGAACCAGTAAATCGGTGTGCCCAGCTATTTGCAGCTTCAGAGCCCATTTCAAGGTAACACAGGACAAGGTAACACTTGATTACTGGCGATAGCATAGCATCTAACCAAAACACCCGTGGGAAGATCACTGACCACCCGAGGCATGATTACGACTAGCGACGCGATTGGCCATCAAAAACATCAACTTCGGTTAGAATTTGAATCATTGATTTAGATTCAGAGTTATTAGCGTCAGAAGATTTAGCCTCACGTCCATTAAAATGGAAGGGGAACACTTTTGATGACGCACCAACGGGAAATGACATCGAAAGTTGCCCAATAGACACTCCTAGACTATAGAGTGGTGCACGCTGATATCTGGGCATCGGACGTAATTAATTCATAGGACGGAGATCTCTGTTCTGGGCTGGCAAGGTGTTGATATTAACCAAAAGCAGACCTCCAGCCAAAACACAATACATTACATTGATTGATCATTAAAATACGTTCTGAAAACAAGTAGGTCCTGTTGGCATCTCTCCTCTTCTCATCCTTACCTCTATCGTCCCTCATTCGTGACCTCTCTCCCTCTCCGCTTTAGAGAGGGAGAGTTTTAGTTTGGAGTAAGTATGTCACAAAAAGAGCACACACGCGCACGCATGTGCACGCACGCGCGCGCACACACACACACACACACACACACACACACACACACACGTGCGCGAGCACAGAATGAATATTGGTTTTTATGTTAAAGTATGTGTCTCCTGCTACACTCTGAGACCCACTGAAGGGAGACATGACAAATGACTTTGGCATTTAACATGACAGATGACCGCTGTGTGTGCGTGCGCGGTCCATAGATACGCGCATGTGTGTCTGTCTGCATACAGCTGTGTATGTGTGTGTGTGCGCGCATACAACGTGCGTCACATGCCCATATATGTGTGTGGGTGTATGTGTGCGTGAGTGCACGTGGGCGTGTGCATTCTTTTCTTGAGCTTCATTTAACAGTAGTGGCCAACCGCATGAGCAGTCCTTGACAAACTAAAAGTAAGACTTAAACCAGGTTGGAGGAGATAACGTCAGCCTGCACAGGATAATCCTTAGTGTAGGGTGATACAGTTAAACCACCTTAACTCTCCTCTTCTTCTCAGTGAAACGGACCCGAATCTCTTACGCTATTTTTGCCGACTGCCCCGACTGTTCCATTGGTACACTCTGGTTTTTTCATAGTGTACATTATTGGAGTCCCAGAGATATGACGAATCACACGAAAATGGCGGTCTGTGGCCGATAGTGCCAAACAACCGGAGGTCCTTGAAATTGAAAAGTTTTAGAATCACTTCTTTATACCCCCACCCTCGAGTGCCTGGTCTGGGATTTAGTCCCTTTATTTCTTTCAAGTGCTTCACTCTCCTTTTAAGAGCAGTAATTTAAGAGGTATTTGGAACAGCCGAAACGCTTCAGTTCCCCATCAGCCTCCAGCCACAGTTCATGAGGGACCCGCTGCACAGCAACACGAAGCCAGTGGCCTGTGCTCTCACGACCTTTAACCCATTTTGGGCGGGAACCCCTTTTGGTGTTAGCATTATGCATTATGCTTTAGCTATTGAAAAATAGCAGATCTACAAGCCTGTAGGTCTGCTATTTTTTTTTTATCGTGAAAATGTGCCTGAAAATCTTTGAATATATATTGTTATACAGAGCGAGTTTTTAACTCAAATCTTTGCTTCTGGGGGGGTCCCTGCAACAACATATTTTCAGATGGGGGTCGGCGGCCAATTACATAAAATTCTGGGGGTCCTTGAGATGAAATATTGAGCACCACTGACATATAGAAACATGGGTTTTTCAGAAAACTGTCATTTTGTAAAATCGTTCCCAGGTCAAAATGTGTTAAGAACAAGGAATTTAAAACACAACAGTGCCTGTGTTCCTTCACTGAAACAACAACTACGCTCCTTTTCTCTGGAGTACCAGGAGTGGTACTTTGTCAGGGTCTCAATTTGTAAAAAGACAAAAAAAGAGAAAAGAACCTAAATTAAGTGGGTGTGGGTAATTTCTGTAACAACTTACACATGAAACCCACCAGGTGCGTCAAGCATAAGCTTGCGGATGCAGCCGTTCTCGCTGGCTGCGCACGGTGTCACCAGTCGCGCACGTTTATGTCGTTCCTCAAAACAATTATTTAGTATGGCACTTACAGATTGTAACGTTTTGGTCTAATTTAGTGTTGACCTTTATGATTTAGCCTGTCTCAGTAGTACTGTGTGTGTGTGTGTGTGTGTGTGTGTGTGTGTGTGTGTGTGTGTGTGTGTGTGTGGTAAATTGTAAATGGTGCATTTATATAGCGCTATTATCCAAAGCGCTTTACATAGATTGTGCATTACATTCACCCATTCACACACCGATGGTGGAGGAAACCATGCAAGGCACCAACCACCACATCAGGAGCAATTAGGGGTTCAGAGTCTTGCTCGGGGACAGTAACTCTGGGGGAGCCTGGGAACATCAGGTTTTTCCATCCGGCCGTTCTACCGCGTGCGTGTGCATGTGCGTGTGTGTGTGTGTGACAGTAATTGCTGACCTTTACAGACAGGCCTGTGGTCGCTCCACGCTGCAAACACCTCGGCCACTCTCTGACAGCTGATGGTTTTGCTGCCCTGGAGGACGTAGTCCTCCCCACAGGTGAAGTGCACGTCGCCGCCGATGCTACACACACACACACACAGGCACGCACGCGCACGCACACACACACACACACACACACACACACAGGCACACACAGGCACGCACGCGCATGCACACACACACACACACACACACACACACACGCGCACAGAATTAACAAGAGATAGTTTAAAAGAGACGTATTTATAGGTTAGAATCTGCATATCGTTGCTGTCGGGCAGAAATATTGTATCTTCGTATTTCCATGACCTACATCGTAGTACAAGAGTGATGCACAAAAAAAATCACCTGTGAGTGCGTGCGTGCGTGCGTGCGTGCGTGCGTGCGTGCGTGCGTGCGTGCGTGCGTGCGTGCGTGCGTGCGTGCGTGCGTGCGTGCATGCGTGCCTCCTACCTGAAATTGTTGCCATTCCGTTTTCCATTCTCGGGCTCTCCAGGGTCCGGACAGGAGTTAGACGCCTGTCTCACACCACCTTCATTTACTACAGGCAGAGAGAGACAGACAGATAGACAGACAGGTTAGTGACAGACAGACAGGTTAGTGACAGACAGACAGACAGGTTAGTGACAGACAGACAGACAGACAGACAGGTTAGTGACAGACAGACAGACAGACAGACAGGTTAGTGACAGACAGACAGACAGACAGACAGACAGACAGACAGACAGACAGACAGACAGACAGACAGACAGACAGACAGACAGGTTAGTGAGAGACACAGATAGATGGCTTCCAGTCACAGGGTGCAGCAGATCCATCATGGTTCAGGTGAACCATCTGGTGTCAGCCTTTCACACAACTTTTCCTTTAAAAGCAATTTACGCTGCTAGATTGGCTGTAGTGTATATCAAGTCCGCTGGCAACAACACACACACACACACACACACACGCACACGCACCCATACACACACAAGCCGACAGTTACAGTAGATACAAAACATGCACGCGCAGTCGCGCACACACACAAATATATGGGTTTGACTTCAATAGACACTGCATTGTGCTGTGTGAAACTAGTTTGAACACACTGTCAAATCCAACAGCAACATCCACATAACGACCAGCTCCCGAAGGTTTTGCATCAATCCAATTAGCAATAAAAAGTAAAACCAGCAACGTCCAGCATTCAATTTCATCATGCAAATGGAAGAAAGTAAACGGCTGGTTTGTATCTGGCCGGCTCCTTTAATAGCGCCGTATTGTAAACTCAAAGCCAGTGGTAATCAAAGAGGAAAAAAGGATTTAAGAAAACCTCTTGATCAGTATAAATTGACAGATTAGATGTCAACCAATAAAATTGTTTATTTCCCTTTCAGTCATAACCGAAATGAGCTGGCAGGCGTGATTCCCCCTGTGGCAACACAGTCCATTGATGCTGGATTTGACTTCATCTGTAGTCGACAATCCACTGTCTTGTAAACTTGTGGTGAGAATTAAGGGACCCATGTCTTTCATGTAGTGAGTTTAAACCCTCTGTGATAGTTCATGCATTTGCAGTGCTTAACGAATGTGTTCAAATCCCTGCTGCGGTGGAGTAAAAATATAATATTCTGAGGTGTAGCAGAGTAGCAGTATTAAAGTATTGGTAAAAAATAGGACATACGCAAGTAACATAAAACGTAACTCCAAAAAGCAGTGGTATTTGTACCAATTTCTCCACTATACATCTCAGAGGCAAACATTGTACTTTTACTCCACTACAAATATTTGAAAACTTTAGTTACTATAGTTACTTCAGCCCTATACATTTTGGCCATTTGAAAATAGCTGATTTGCAAGCTCACAATGCGGCACGATGCGGCACATTGTGAGCTTGTAGATCTGCTATTTCTACTTTTCGTACATTTTGATACTAATACTTTTACTGAAATAAATGTTTAATTCCGGACTTTTACTATATGTAACAGAGTATTCCTACATTGCAGTATTGATACTTTTACTTAAGTAAAACATTTGAGTACTTTTTCCTGCACTGCCACAAAAGTGCAGTACTTGTGTGCGTCTGTGTGCTTGTCGTGGTCTCTGGTATGGTAAAGACATAGGGACCACTGAGCAGCACATTGACACAGTGGTAAATCGCCATGTCACATTGACACGTTCACACTGGTAAGTACATTTTGATACCAATACTTTTGCTCAAGCACATTTTAAATTCCAGGCTTTTACTGCTAACAGTTAAAGAGTTATAGAGTTAGAGTTATAGCTATATTGCAGTATTGATTTTTTTAAGGAAAGAGAAGTGAGCACTTTATCCTCCAGTGGTCCCCACAGAAGTAGAACGGAGCTGGAGGGACGGACAGACGGAGGAGACAGACGGACGCAGTGACGCAGCATCGCTCTCTGAAGAGACATCATCACAATTTAAACATGCCAATTGCCAACACAAATTAAGGGTGCGACATTAGTGGATCCTAAATCTCACATCATGTCGCAATTCGGCACGGTCTGAACTAGTGGATCTGCTATTTTCAATATTTTTGAATAAAAAAGAACAATTAAAACAATGTGCCCAAATCCCAAAAGGAAATGCACATTTAATTCAGTCTGACTGACCAGAGGCAGGAATAAAACATAGCCACAAGTCATGAAAATATTTTGATACCCCCCCCCCCCCACCCCAAAAGCAAATTGAACCCTGTCAAGTCAACACATGATGTGATCTAGCCATGACATGTATCTGATGTCTGTCTGTCTCATGCTACTGTTGATCAGATACACTATTTCTTCAATTTCTTAAAAGAAATGCTATGCTTTATTTTATAGACAGTATTGTTTTTTATGTATTTATCGGTCCATTATGCAATGAAACCAATTCAAACCATACACCAAAAGTCGATCTCCCTTTAGTGATTTCTTGAAATATATTTCATTCATTTTCCACTTCTCACTATTTATTTGCCTTACTTCGATGCTTCACACATGGTCGCCCACACTTGCACGCACGAACGCACGCTTACTCTCTCCCTTCTCTCTACAAAGTTTTAAAAGTTTTAAGAAAAATAGCTGTCGGGTTCAACTCAAGGAAGAGAAAAGGAGTGTGTTTCTTGGGTCCCAAGTTAAATGACCTTTTCATGAGTATATACTGTAGGTCCCACATTTACTCAGGTTTAATGCTTTAATGACATAGCTGAGAGCGAGAGAGCAAGGTGGAATATAAGAGAGGTGCATGGGTTGGGGGCGGGGGGGTCGCTACATTTGCTGATTTATGGTCTCTAAACCAGTGGTTCACCAAACTTTGTAATGTCAAGGACCCCCAAATGAACACTAATTTGCCCGCGGTCCCCCATTTGAAAAGATATACCAGGGACCCCCATAAGAGAAGATTTGTATGGTTCTAGCAGTGATTTTCAACCATTTTCATTTCAAGGACTCCCCCAGTTTGACATGCATTATTAGGATTATGGACAGACCTAAATTTAATCATGTGATTTCTCTCTCTGGGACCCCAATTTACATTTTGTAAAATCAATGCTAATTTAACCCCGAGAGGTTACAGACCCATAAGGGTCCATTTGGTTTCTATCATTTAGCTGGGACTCCCTCAAGGACGGACCATGGACGCCACTTTAGAAACCACTGCTCTAAACTGCAAAATCCTGACTGTCACGTCAAGAGTGTGAAAATGGATCCGTTCCAGGAACCACCACAGGGGCCCGTTGGAGAGTTGTTGAGAAGTGTCCATGGTTTAATGAAAGCCGGGACCCGGCGGGGTGAGGGAGGGAATGCATTTATTCAGCCTGCGTTGCTCCTCATCTTTTAATGAGCAAGCTAGCCCTGTGTGAGAATCCAGCCTTTCTAATAACATTTGAATTAACTTCATACAAAAAGCCATGAAGCAAGCCGAGAGCCATTAGGAGGCTCCATTTGGGCTTCAATTCAGCGGTATCCGCCCTTTGCTAATGTGTTGTGTGGAACCGGGCAGCTCAGCAAAACCCTCAGTGTCAGTTTAGCTCTGAGCGTGTCCAACCAAATGGACCTCAGTGTACACGCTCAGAGTTACAAATAGATACATTTTTTGAGGATTTTACTGTTACCTATTATGACGACCATGCAGTCTTGGTATTGACCGTGGTAATTTGTTCTCATGTTTTTGTTAACTAGTCTGTTAACTAGTTTAATAAATAAAAACAGTACTATAACATGAAAGTATTTGTATAAATGCATGGTAGGGAAATGTTTTCATGGCAAGGACCGTAACATTTACACTTATTAGCCCACAGAACCCCATTTGAAAAGTATATGTAAGGCAGTTGTGGATTGACTTGATTTAATCTGTTTTTAATGTAAATAGTAGTGTCGGCACACACACACACACACACACACACACACACACACACACACACACACACACACACACATGGAGCCCCCCCATTGAATGGCATTTGTATGTCTGAGCCCCCCATTTATATTGTAAAAGCAATGTTAAATCTGAGTGTAAATGGGTCCTTAAATGGGTCAATTTTATATGCTGTCTCTGAGTTACATGAGACCCCATTAATATTGTAAAAGCATTAATGTTAATTGAACTCTGAGAGTGTAAATGGGTTAATTTGGTGTGGTTCCATTTGGTTCTAAACTATCATTTAGCTGGGGACATGGGGGAACTATCCACACACACACACACACACACACACACACGTTGCGAAAATACACACACACGTTGCGAAAGTACACACACACACACACACACACACACACACACACACACACAGTGACACACACACACACACACACACACACACACACACACGTGCGTTGCGAAAGTAGCTCCACACACACACGTGCGTTGCGAAAGTAGCGACACACACACACACACACACACACACACACACACACACACACACACACACACACGTGCGTTGCGAAAGTAGCTCCACACACACACGTGCGATGCGAAAGTACCTGCCTGGAAGGAATTGTTTACCTGGGCTGGCGGAAGGCAACGTGTGAAGCTGTGGCTCCGTCAGTGTGTGTGTGTGTGTGTGTGTGTGTGTGTGTGTGTGTGTGACCCACGGCTCCGTCAGTGTGTGACCCGTTGCGAAATTCGTCGTGTGAAAGAAAGTGTGTTGTGTTAGTAGTAGTACACAGCCTGTGTACTGTGTGCCACTGTTGTTGTTGTGTTGCGGTGGTGTCTGGTGTGTGTGTGTGTGTGTGTGTGTGTGTGTGTGCGCGCCGCGCCGCGCGCCGCCAAATTGTATAGGCCACTGTTTGTTGTGTTGCGGCGGTAGCTAGAGGAAGCATGCCAGTGGGGTAACAGTGAGAATGGTGGCCTGTGATGCAGGTGTCGCTAAGGGGCGGAGGTGTGTGAGGGTGCGAGGTAGCGCGTTTTAAGTCTGCGTTTTAATTCACTAATGAAGTAATTCTTAATTCTTAATTTAAATGGGAAAAGGGGCTTCGTTAAGACCTCCAGGCAGTGTGGCTCTATGAGAGTGTTTCTGACACACAGACACACATTCAGTCTTCAGACATTGGCTTGATGATGATTGATGATTGATTGATTGTAGGGTATATAGTCTTGTTTTTTCTTGACTGACCACAATATTAAAATTGTATTTACTTAGACAGATGCTAGGCTCATTGTTTACCTCGTACCCCATACAGTTTCAATGTACAGATCATTATTTTTGATAGTAATAGTAACCAATTGTGACTGGGGATAAGTCATTGGACTTTTTCCCATTTTCGTTTATTCCTTATATAAAAGCAGGGAATCATAGCTTCAAATTATAGATATGGCTTATAGAATAATGTCTTGCAGAAAACAGGCTTGAAAGGTTCACTTCTGTAGGACTCCAACATTTCACCTATATAGCTACATGTTTAAGCATTTATATTATTTCCTATTTATATGTCAATTTCAGCTCTGACATTTAGGCTATTTCAGACATGCTCTAGTGCTATTAACTCATTTAGGATAAAAAAAGAACAAAAATAAAAAGGTTTTCTCCTCTGATGAAAAGCTGGAGGCTGCACAATAGCAGCCCCTGCAGTCAAACCTGGTCACCTGTTAGACTGATGCTACTGTAGGTTTTTGGTTAACTGGTGATCCTATAGTTTAGTGAGGCACTACACTGTCTCTCTGCATTGGATGCAGTGTTTATCTTATTGTTTATTGTAAGGCGCGATTCATACTCCTATTTTAGAGCCGAATAAAAGTCGGTTCGGCTCTGTAGAGCCTACAATGTGACGTCATTTGAGGTTCGGGGGGGGGGGGTTACCGTCCTAAAGTCGGCTCTTCGGTGCTACTGAAAATTTCTGACGAGCTGAAATCATTTCGGCACTACAGCGGTAAAATAGGAGTATGAATCGTAAATTGTAAATAGTAGCCTATACTGTGCACGCTCATTATGCAATTACAATTGACAAGTTAGGCATTTAGCAGAAGCTTTTTTCAAGCTATCTTCACATAATTGGTCCTCACTATAATGTTCATGATAAAATAGCACAATTCTTTTCTACTTGGTCTGTGTCTCATAGGAGGGCTGTGGGCAGCTCAGAAACCCGTCCACGAGCGACATCATCATTAGGCAGATCTTTTTTTAAATATATATTTAGATTTGTATCATCGTGAGAACAATGGCTTCCATTTTCGCATTGCAACTTTTCAGGAATAGAAAGCCTGCAGTTTCAATTAGCTTGGATTCCCCATCGATGATGTCACTAGTGGACACACGTTCACACAAACAATCCTTTGATGGTTCCTGAGTTGCATGCAGTCCCAGCAGGCAGGAATGGTCCGGTGCATGTGTGCGTCAGTGCTGCATGCGTGCGTGTGTGTGTGTGTGTGTGTGTGTGTGTGTGTGTGTGTGTGTGTGTGTGTGTGTGTGTGTACTGTAACAAGACCCTCTGTTGTGGCTTTAATAGTCCAGATGGCCAAATTAGCCGCTCCAACAAAGCAACAAACTATCTACTGTAGCTAGCACGCAACACACACACACACACACACACACACACACACACGCGCGCGCACACACACACACACACACACACACACACACACACACACACACACACACACACACACATACACATACAGTACACTTTACACATTTAATACTGGCACATGATGGATCTATACTAGCAAACACATATATATATGCACACAGTGGCTGTCTGCTTGGCTTTCTGCTCCACTGAGGAGATGAACCAATCAGAGCAGAGCAAATGAACATCTGAACCAATCAGAGCCAGACTAATTAACATACAAATTAACATCTGTAGAATCAAACTTCAACCATGACACCACAGCCTGTCGGAGGACAGAATGTTCATCTCTCTCTCTCTTGCATGCGCGTACACACACACACACACACACACACACACACACACACACACACACACACACACACACACACACACACAGTCAGCGAGGAAATTAGAAAACAAGCAAATAAGGAACAAACAGAGTGATAAATGAGTGACAATCAAGCATGCATAATGAAGAGCAGATAGTGCAGGACAGAGAGGTAAGATGAAGCTACAGAGTGTGAATACCTGCTCTTGTCTGCGAGTACTGACATCCCGCAGGGGTTTAATTAAGCGTGTATATGCAAGAGTCTATTCAATTTGAGCTCATTCATGTTTCTGTCGCGCCCATAGACGTGTATACCGTACATTTTTGTCTTTGCGCATGTGTGTGCGTGTGTGTGTGTGTGTGTGTGTGTGTGTGTGTGTGTGTGTGTGTGTGTAGGATCAGCATGCATGCATGCATGAACATATATGTTTGTATCCATTGCAATGGAGAAAATATATAATTGAATGCAAACAGATGAAACATAATTGCTTATCTTCACAAAGCAAAATGGATCTTTAGAGAGAGAGAGAGAGAGAGAGAGAGAGAGAGAGAGAGAGAGAGAGAGAGAGAGAGCGTGCGTGCGTGCATGTATTGAACAGGAGGGTGTATTTTATCTATTAGCAGTATAGGGTTCCCCCGTAGGGTGCCCCTCAATACTACGTAATGATTGTGGGCTAACTAGACAGGAAACACATTAAATCCATCGATAGCGGCACTATTATCTAGAGGATACTAAATATTGACGCTAGTAAAAAGCGTGGGAGTACATGTGCAGTGTGCACGTGTGTAACTGAATAGATGGAGACGGAGAGATATAAAGAAGGAAAGACAAATTATGAGTAGACCAGTGTTTCTCAAACGTTCTGGTCGTCACTCGTGACGTCATGTGGCAGCCGAGTCTATGGACCTTTAATTTTAGCTTCATCCCATTCAGGACGGGAACCCCTTTTGTTGTTTTATACATTATGTTATACTTTAGCTATATTGAAAAATAGCAGATCTACAAGCTATTTTTGAAAAATCGACACATGGACCTGTGTCGTTGGGTCTGTACACTATACAGACCCATAAGGGTCCATTTGGTTCTTAACTATCTATCATTTAACTGGGGACCACCTGGAACTCCCTCAAGGGCCCCTGGAGGACCCCAGACCCCACTTTGAGAACCACTGACGGAGGAGGTGGTAAGAGGCATGGATGTGGTAATAATAGGGTCAACGTATAGAGACTGAGTGTCAACTTAGTTTTATGAATTGCGGCATTTTATTGGTGCATATAAAGTATTTGGACAGATTTAAAATTCCAGTCATGAAGTTGCCAACTTTAACTTAAATGGCTCATGAACCAGTAAGCGCTACTTATAAGCCCCGATAATTCAATGTCACTTTCTCTATGCTCCCAAGCTTTACTGGATCAGGACCCACTTGGAAAATCTTGAAAGCGTGCATTTTCAGAGCATATATTTATTCGTATAGGCTATTTATTGGTGTCACCCTAAAAACCCATTAACAAGGTTTTAAAGAAGAAATACCATGCGTTTGTTTACATTCTGTATAATTATTTATGTTAAATTATTATAAAATCTTGTGTTTGCCAATAATTTGGGGCCCTATTTGTAATATCCACCAGTGGGGAATCACTGCTCCATTATGGTCGATATATCTCGATGAGTCTTTGGCTGTTGTTGACTTAATTCATACAGGTCAGCAGTAAGTACTACATGGTGCGAATAAGCAAGCTTCACATTTATCAATATAGGCTAAAATTAGACATGAATAACATTAACGGATGCTAATTTTAGTGCTGCAGTCTATGGGGAATCCACTGACTTCATAAAATAAAGCCTATAGGATGTCCTGCAGTAACTTGCCACAAAAACGGATAGTGTGAGCTAGTGCTTTCACTTCTAGTGATTTGTACTAGTTGACTAGTTGCCTAGTTTACTAGTCGACTAGTAAACTAGTTGTTTAACTATACCTATTATGTAAAAAAAAAAGTTTTAATGATATTTGTACATAAATTGATTAACTAGTCAACTAGTACCAGCAAGGTCGACTAGTAGATTTACTAGTTGAATATTCGACTAGTTGCTTAAAGCCCTAGTGTGAGCATCTTTCTAAAGCTTATTTATAATTCCTACTCCCATCGTACGTTGGTGTCCCTCCGCGTCGCCCGCCAACAAGAGCCGATCTACAAGCTCACAGTCACTCTTCAAATCACATTTCTTGTAGATCGGCTCTGGTGGGCTGAGACGCCTCCGTGTGACAGAGTATGATTCAGGCTTGACAGAGGAGGAAGAGGAGGAGAGATGGGATGAGGAACAGAGAGAGAGAAAAAGAGCAGACGATGTTAAAAGGAAGAATCAAGAGGCAAGGACGGACATGCGACGTCACACCGGCTGATCCTCGCGAGCCTGGATGATCAACCATTTTTTGTCAAAACAAGTCATCATGAGCCATATAATAATAATAATAATAATAATAATAATAGCACAGCAAGTCATGCAGCAGCATGCACAAAAACCAGTGAGCATGGCCAAAATACATACACAAACAATAAGAAATACCAAATGAAATATAACAATATTTCACAAAAGAAAAAAGAAAAACAGGCAACAGCAGCCATGCAGAATAAAGAATGCATACTCTTACAAAGGCCGTGTCAAAACATCATAGGGTCCCTATTCTGCGTGTCTAAATGACCATGTCTTATGTCTTATCTTAAAATGCCACTATGCGGTAAACGGCCCTGAATTAGTCACAACATGTCGCCATGACTAATTCAGGCATTTTCCCCGTCCTCAAAATGGCGAAACAGTGTTGGCCACAGCTCCAGGTCTTAAGTTAAGACACAAGACCTGGTAATCCTGGGCCATAATATATGTGTGTTGCTCCTATAACCTGCCTATACTTATTTGAGGGCTCTATACTTATCATTTAATATACATATACATCAAATCTCTCCAAAATATGGAATCTACAAGCTCAAACTTGTTGTGAGCTATTGGCTATTTTTTGTCAAATGTTCACACGAATACAGACACTAGGGTTCATTAAAATACAGGCCTTTTTAAGAAAAAAATAATAACAAAAAAACCATGCCAAAACATAAGGAAACTAAGCCATTCCAAGCCAAGCCAAGCCACCACAGGTACGTTTAGTTAGCCATAATCAAAGTGAGAGTAAGGTGTGAACTCACAGATTGAAAACTTGTTGCTGGAGTCTTTGCCAGGGAATAATTTAACGCCCCGTGATTTAAAATCTACTGATCGCTTCACTGCAGAGAGAACAGAATACAGAAAAGAGAAGGGGAAAAAAATTATAATCAGAGAACAGATTGGCGGGAGTAGAAAAAGAAAATAGATTAAGCAAAGAAACAAAAACAAATTACCCATTCTTCTCCCTCACGATGATGTGAGAGAGAAGAGTAAAGCGTAAAAAAGAAAAGTCACTTGGCAAAAGGAAATGGTAAGATGGAAGAAATGGAAGAAGAGAAGACAACAAACAGTCAGAGCCAGAGAGAGAGAGAGAGAGAGAGAGAGAGAGAGAGAGAGAGAGAGAGAGAGAGAGAGAGAGAGAGCAGCAGGAACATGACTTCAACAACAGCAGCATTCAGATAATTTGTTTATTTGAAAAGCTAGATCACCCTCTGTCTATGTTTAACACGCACGCACGCAAGCACGCGTGTGCTATATGTGTAGGCATTTCATTCACAGGACAGGATGATTTATGCTGAACAGAAGCCGGTAGTAAGAGAAAAGCTGGCATCATTTTTAATCAGAATGACACTTCTGCAGCTCCGCTGTCAAAACTCTGAGAAAGCGATATGTGGTGAGAAGAGAAGGGCTCAAACTTATCAGGGTCAGTGAAAGACAAGACAAGAGGAACGCTGAAGAGATGATGAAAGCATCGGTGGTGTCGGCCGTGTCAAATCTGTCCCTGCAACACAGCTTGACATAATTTTGTTACAGGGTTAACATCCTTGTCCTTTTTGTCCTTTTGTAACTTATCACAGAATGCCACTCTCATGCTATGAAAGCTAAAAGATATGCCCGACAAAGAGAGAGATAGAGACACGGACATGAGATGTGTCACATGGTCAAGGAAGGGCCATATTGAAAATGAATTTATATATGCATTAACTCAAGGACCTCGATTTGATACGATTTGCACTTCAATCTACACGTTGAGAGTCACTGATGCACAGCACAGGTGCCTTCCTACTCCCACTGCAAGATTCAATATTTGTCCGAGCCGTGCGATTACATAGAAAGTCAATACAAAGACGCAGCCTTGCACTGAACGGTGCAGCCGGTGCGAACAATGTGCGCTGTCTCCTCACTATCTCCGCTCGACGATCGCCTCACGATTACCAACGCAACGCTGACCTGCGTGAACACAGTGTAGCGATTCAAGCGTCTGAAAGATATTTCATCTTGCGGTGGGAACGCACCTCATATTTATACTGTAATACTGTGTGACTCTAAATACATCGAGACTACTCAGACTAGGCATTTAAACTTGACTCACTGTAGATTAGATTCGGTTTTTTTTTCGTTTTTTTAACTTTCCGGTCTCTTACTCTATCATAATTAATGGAAGACATTATCACCATAAATGATGCAAGATGTAAACACAAAGATCTCAGTCTTAAATAACAAACTCATGATGACAAATCACCATAATGAATGGCTGATAGATGGAGACAGGCGTCATTTTCATAATGACCTGACAGGCTAATGCATTGCTGGGTGAATGATATACAGATGAGTTAATGTACTAACAATTAGCTGACTGGGGGTACAATGGCGCATGCACGCACGCACGGTATTCCATTTACCACAGCAATATTATATCATGTATTTTTAAAGTAACAATTAGCCTAATGTCAAACACAGGCCACATTTAGGTGCTCAAAAAATCAATGGCAGCCCATTAGCCACTGTGACATTGATTGAATCATAGGTGTTTCATGTTAACAATGACTCTATTGTTGTATAGTAATAGTAGTTGGTTACTATACACACATATCCGCCAATGGTTTCCCATGTGCCACGGTGATATATGTGCTAGGAGTCTGATGTTGTAAAATGCATGCATACGTCGCCTTTATTGTGTTTAGGTTTTACATTCTCACTTGACTGATACTCGATTTAAGAATAAAAAGAATATACAAATTATAGCCTATAAAAGTACCAACACACCGCTACACTATTTGACCAATATTTATAAAATGTTAGTGATGGCTATGGTTCAATGAACTTTAATTGCATTAGAAATTATACGCTTCCATTATATGGCTGCCTGCCTAGAATAGTTGAGGAATGGGAATTAGCAGTGCATGTATAGCATATTGACACAAAACACATTAGTATTGCATAATTAACAGGCTGACATATCATTTTGTTGTATTACATGGCATATTTAGGTACTAACAATAGATTATTCCATAAATGCACCACGTCTCTGTGTGTATATACTGCCTGTGTGTATATACTGACTTAAAACCCTGTTTTACTCCCTAGAATTTGATTGCCCGTGACCGTGTTCTTGTTTTTAAACCAGTATATCGTTTGATTTTAAGATAACCTTAGTTCGCTTACAATTGTGCTTTTATTGTCTGTAATTGTCTTTTTGCTGTGTTCTCACTATCTGTCGTTCATGTTGATGAAATGTCTGTACAGCACTTTGGTACAATGGAAATTGTTTTTAAATGTGCTTTATAAATAAAGGAGATTTGATTTGATTTGAAGAGACTACAGCATTACATGTAGGAACATGGTGGCATGTTTTCATTCAACAGCAATTACATTCAAATTGCAAGTGTGACACTAATGTTCTCCCAGGCTCACCTCATAAAGAGCTTCTAAAACAGTGTGCGGATGGATCTCCTCTTTCCTTTCAAAATAGTCAATCTTTGAGCTTGTAAACAGCACATATCAAAAAAAGTGCTTAGCAATTATTCAATTAACCAGAAAACATAACTGATACAATGATGGCTAAGAATAGTTGGCAGCCTTAAAAATAAATATTGTCCCTATCATTCGTGTTGTGTACTAATGAGACCTATGGGGCCGTTCACACCTGAGACACAGCTGTCTCTTCTGTGTAACATGGTTGTGTCATCAAACCATGTGACTCCCATTGGAAATGCATTGCGAGCTGTGCGACACACACAAGAGACAGGACACACCGAGGAGACAGCTGTGTCTCAGGTGTGAACGGCCCCTATTGGACGCCCCTGAGGGACATGGTGCCCCAGCTGCAGTAAGCGTCACGGTAATGTGATATAATAGCCAGCCAGGACAGAATGATACAGCATCGTTTAACTTCTGCACGCCAGTATGCTGGCTGGAGCGTGAACTAGCCTCACCTTACCAAATACACCTACAAAATAATTACTATGCAATACGGTGGTAATCCTAGACGGCACGCTGTCACTCAACATCCTCCTCAGTCTGGGGCCCTGTAGAATTATGAACAACTTTCTCTCTCACGGCCAAAAGTAAAAGAGAAGCAACGCTCCAGCTGTTGTTTGTTTATTGTTTATATTCCACCCCTCGGGGGACAAGCGGAGCTGAAGATTCACCAGACGCTGCATGGCTTGATGTCTGCCGCTGCACTACCCACCAAATCACATCACGCCTTTTTTGAATGAATCTCAGACGACACATAAGCTTCAATTCAAGAGGAAAAAACAGCCGGCCGAGGATATGTTTCTGCAACAACAACCATTATGAAGTCGAACAGGAGAGCTGCAAAGTGTGACTAGAGCATACTGAGAGAGTGATTTAGCACCGGTGTAATTTACACTTGTGGCTTTAATGACTGGCTTTAATAAACACCATTTCATGTCAGCTCATCCATCATTCCGTCCTACTCTGCTGCCTCGGAGGGACTCGCACGCACACACACACACACACACACACACACACACACACACACACACACACACACACACACACACACACACACACACACACACACACACACACACACACACACACACACACACACACACACACACACACACACACACACACACACACACACACACACACACACACACACACACACACAGACGCACACACACAAGCTGTTTTACATTAAACAGCGTGTAATATCGTGGCTAAAACCCTATTACCAGCAACATCATTAACAAAGCACGGTAATATAAAGAGAACATTGTAGAGACATTTCCAGAAAAATAAGAACATAACCCATTAAGCTGAATTTTGTGGCTGTCGGGTAGGAACCCTGTACGTCTAAAACTGTTACTTTTAGGAAAAGGAAAACGAAGAAGAAATGAACATGTGTTTCAATGGCTCCAATAATAATGACAAAATAAATAAAGGGAAGCTCTGCACACTCGGATCTGTGCACAATACAATAAAAGTATTTATTTAGCAAAATAAATGCTTTGATTGTGACAGATCTGAGTGTGCGGAGCTTCCCTTTGTATTGTTTTCATTACTCACTAAAGTTTTCTCAGCAGATGAGCGGTGGTTCTTTTTACTTTTTTACTATGGCATAATGACAAATGGGGCATTCATTTATAATAATAAAATAATAAAACGGAGATAGGCCTTCAAGGATTCTGCAGGACAGCAACCAATTGCTGAATTCCCATTATTCCTATTGATGTGGCAGGCTAACCACAGAGACAGGTTGCAGTCAGTTGGTCTCATTGACTTATCGTACCTGATCCTATCAAGCCTCAACAGGGAACAACCGGATTTCTTTCAGGACACACACGGCTACTTGTGACGGTACGGTGGTGAAATCCAAATGGTGCCTCCTTTCTCCACTGTGCTTTACAATGTGCATAATTATATTCTCCCACACAGACTGTGGACAGTGTGGAGGAAACCATGCGAGGCACCAACCTGCTCAGTTCTAGGGCTGTCTTGCTATATAACCCACTTTGGACTGAGACCAGATTCTATAAATGCCTTCCTAAATCATGACACTTTTCAGAAAAAAAGCCTCTATGTTTCTATGTCAGTGGTGCACAACCTTTTTCATGTCAAGGACTCCCAGAATTATCTGTATTTGGCCACAGGACCCCCCATCTGGAAATATGTTGTTCCTTGCAGCGACCCCCGCAGAAGCAAAGATTTGAGTTAAAAACATTCACTGTGAAAGAATATATATTCGAAGATTAGCGCCACATTTTCACGATTTTTCAAAAACAAATAGCAGATCTACAAGCTCGTTCGTACGAGCTTCTAGATCTGCTATTTTACAATAGCTAAAGTATAACACAATGCTTAAAACACCAAAAGAGGTTCACATTCTGAATGGGTTAAAGGGCTCTTCGACACACAGCCAGGAGGAGCCAGGGGTGTGAACCTTACGATTCCAAGACGTCTATACTCCACCTCCTGAGTTTGTCTACCCTTTTGTGTTATGCGTTAAGCTATAGATCAGTGGTTTTCAACCCTTTTTGTATCAAGGCCCATTATTTATTGGGCATTTGAGTCGGACTACCATTCAGATTAGATTTAAGCCTCTCAGACTTTGAACTTTGAATATTTTGTTGGCAAACGATCAAAATAACAATTAATACATTCTCTTAACTGTGTAGACGTCTTGTAAATTAAGTAATGCAGATGTTTACCAGTAACTCTTGAGAGCGTATAATGAAACCAAATGGATCCATGCGGGTCAATTTGGTTTCATTTTAGGCTCTCAAGAGTTAAAGATCAATAAGGGTCCATTTGGTTACCAACTCTTCATCATTTAGCTGGGGACCACCTGGGACCTTGTCAAGGACCACCGGTGGTCCCCGGATCACTGATTGAAAACCACTGATCTAGATTCATACGTAGTTGCATGCTGCAACGTATTGTAAGCTTGTAGATTGGCTACGTTCAGTGTGTAACACTGCGTGCAACAAAACAATTAAAATAAAATAAAAAAGCGATTAAAAAAAGTGTGGATTCAGCCTGTTTAGAACGACAAATGTGGGTCACCGTGAGCTGAAAAGCAGATTGATTAATGTGTGTCATAAAAGCTGTCCTGTGCTAATATTGATCATAGTTAAATATGGCCGCGTTGTTCCTTCCTACAGGGAGCATCAGTTCTGTGGGAAACAACAGATGGAAAGGCAGATGTGCTTAACCAAACTGTATTTCTCTACCAAGAGAAAACACACTAAGCCCAACTATATTTTACAGCAAACACAATTACACTGCAAAACTAAACGATATTTCAACCCTAAGAGGATCCACGCAAGACTACGTTTCAACAGTAGCAGAACACAGAGCTGAACAAGATTTCATTACTAATCCAATAGAGAGACAAAAACAAATGATAAGTCATTAAAAAGATAATTCATATCAAACCATCGAGGCTAGCACAGTGCTCAGTAAACTATTTCAACACAATCTGCACTGAACCAAAAACAAACCCCACTAAATCAATAGAGGAATCCATGAAACTGCAGAAACCATGTTCAGCGCATTACGTACATTATGTTACTAAAACACCAACAGCGTTGAAACACACCAAAAGCTTAATTACAGGAAAAACCATCTGCCTGGTGCCACATTAAAAAATAAACACACTAAACCGCATCTGCCTGAGCCCAGAGTCGGAGTCATATTAATGACACTTGCATACATCATATTTATGGACATACATAATTAATCACTCATTTTTTGAGGGGCGCTAGCCCCTCCTATGTCCAGCTTTGAGTGTTTGTGTAAACACAAACATCGCGTAAACACAAACATTGAAGACAAAAGTGAGGACGCAAATTGTGATTGGCCAGAACGAGATGATGTATGATGATAAGAGCGCCCCTCACTTCCCACAAGTAAAACACATCAGAATTTCCCTCTTCTGTGGTATTTCAGGTCAAGTTAATTACTGACTGGTCTCAAAGGACTGTGGCCGAGATGCTATTAGTGTGCCCTGGCCCAGGTTGATGCTGATCAGAGTTACACAATTTAGGCATTTAGCAGACGCTCTCATCCAGAGCCAAATACAAAGTGCAAGACCACAATAAGTGGCATGATCCCTATTGAACACACAGCAAGTCAAGTAAATAGAGGGCAAACAAACTATTAAATGCTACAAAGTTCTTACAGTTCTTACTTTTTGAGGGTTATACAGGTTTAATGTTTGTCTTGTCTAGACTAGAATTAAAAACACCACTGACAATGGACAGAGTTTAATGTTTGTTTTGCCACTAACACAAACGTTAAATGCCATTAACAATGAACAGAGTTTAATGTTTGTTTTGTCTGTCACTGAGAAAATCGGCATACAGTATGATGTTATGTTATGATATTGCGATGATGTACGATGATAAGGGTTGGTAAAGCACCCTTCACTTCACACAGGTGTGATTTTTAATATAGAGCTATAGAGATATTTTCCAGGATCCTGTTGAATCATGACAATCTTTGATTCTGTGGAAACAAATAAATAAATGAATATTGAATTATATGATATAGCCTACTATATACCCTTTGTCTAGCGTTTTTCATTTTTTCATAGAATCAAAGGTTTTATGGCCAACTCAAAATAATTGATAGAAATATCTCTATGGGAAAAATGAATGGCAGACTTTTCAGTGGGCCCAGTAAACCATGGCCACTGCTATGCTCTATAGCTGCCACACTTATCCACGGTCACTTACATGTGTTGTGAGTTAGAGATTAAGGGCTGCAGTTATCATTATTCTTTCTTTATCTAATGAGCAATAACAGCCATCGCAGGAAGAAAAGAGTCAAGTCTCCTGTGCAACACGTCGCATCGCAATGTGGGCTAGGCGTTTGTTCTGTATTCGACATGCTTCTGATGCCTCTTGAACACATCACGGATAATCTGTGAAGGCTCTTTGAAGCGCTAGAGTGCCTCATTCCTGCAATCCCTCCCTCTCTGACCTCTGTATATCCTCCCTCTGGTATATGCACACTGCCCCCATAGCTGCTCCTGGACTTCAATCACACCCCGCCATTGGACTCTGTTTTTGGCGGTTTTCTTCAGCTGCGACCACGATAGTCCGGTTGTCTTTGCCTCACTCTCCACTGATTTTTCCCCCTCCATCCATGACCCACGGAGGAAGGAAAATGTACTTTAGCGTAATTTTGGCTTAACAGAGAAAGACAGAGACAGAGAGAGAGAGTGTGTTCTGTATTGTTCTTTTGTTTAAATAAATCTCTGTCTAAAGCTAATTACATGGTGCATCTGCGTTCATTGACATTAACACGCATGCACTTCAGCATCAGGGATTGCCCATTGGTCCGAAGGCCCATTATTCCTCGGAAAGCCCAATAGATGGTCCCAAAAAACTATATGACTATTACCCCGAAGGCCCATTGCTCCTGAAATACAGTGGAGTTCAGCAACTGTCCATGGTGCTGAAGTAGCAGGGCTCTCGAGTTCAGTGACTGTCCATGGTGCTGAATAGACTATGTGCATGATACTATGGTATGGTACTATGGTGGCTATGGTACTTTTTTCTCTATCTAGCTCAAAATGTCGCTCTCCAATAGGATCCGAGTATATTGCTCTATCTAGACTAGATCATTTGTTAACTTTAAACAGTTTAGGCACAATAGAAGTGATTTATGTATGCTGCCCACTGCTCCTAATAGGATGCATCACATGCAGAGGACGAATTTCCCCACAGGGATCAATAGAAGTGTAGCAATAAACAGAACGCAAAAATATAAACAAACAAGCGTATCGTTTGGATGCAAAGGCCTATAGATCGCATGAAAGAAAACTCAAAACAATAGTCAATCCCAAGCCATTACCACTTTCCCAGAGTGTGCTTATGTTAAAATGTTTTGGATTGGTAGTACTAGCCACCTTTCTACTTCAATTTAGTTCACTCCCTACAGGGGAACAGTTTGGGTTTTAGATGTCTTTGTCTTCCACACACCAAGAGGCAGCAATATCTGATGTAATCATCAGACAGATCAAGTTAAAATATGCATACAATAAAAGTTGACATTGCTGCTGAAGTAGAGATGACATTTTGACAAGTGCATTTAAGGTTACAACTCCTATTCACACAGAATAGTAGGCCATGTAATAATCGTGAAATCGGGAGATTCCTCACTTAGGCTACCCATTCAAATCCCTCAGCGTGAGGCAGGATAGCCTCATGCTGATATGAAAGGGTAGCAAAGGAACTATCATTTTATTATTTTTTAGGATTCATGTTAGTAAGTGCTGCAGTGTGTATAAGAAGAATAAGAAGGATGTGTACTTGAGTTGTGTGCCAACCCATGTGGGCATGTATACTTTTTTAGAAGATTTCGTGGCCCTAAAAATAACAAAAATATATCATACAGTATATAAGGCATAAGAGGTTGTCTTATATGGTAAGCCATTTCTGTTTGATTGTTGGCCTTACTATGCCCCATCTTCAGACTACAGTCCATGCACAGGTGATCACAACATCTTATGTTATTTAGAGGGTGCAGTCACATCATGTTAAAGCGAGCATATCGCCTGGTGAAATACTAATGCGAGTGCAGGGTAGGGTTGGGCCCTTAGTGAATTGCTCCAGAACACATGGAAGCAACAGGAAATCCACCTTGGACCTCTCAATTATGAGATGTGACCATGCATGTCCCAAACCTAGCTGATGTCATCAGTTGATTATTTTTGTTTTGATTGCATTTTAGCTAGTAGCGTCGAGCAGATGCTTGCGTTAAGCATGGATGAGTCTCGTTGTTGCTAAGAGACTATAGTGAAAAGTAAAGAGCGCTGCACGCTCTGAGCACCGAGAAAAACATGCTGTCAGGGATATACAAAACAGCACGTTTCTGTGGAAAACAAGAAGAAGCAGCAAGTACATGTGAAGAGAGACTCCCTGTAGATATGCAACCTTAATGAATGGTAATAGTTATTTTGACGCTCCAGTGGCAGAAGTCAACACTGAAACCTCAGCACTGGTAAAATATGCACTCCCGAAAATAACATAAACAGTGATAAAGGGGTAGTTTATAGATTTATGAGCCCATATCAAACAGAATGCAGTCCACAGCATCCAATATATCAAAACCCCTGAGGCCGCTAGTGTCTCACTGCTCAGTTTGACTAATGTTTCTTTAGCCTTGGCTGACAAGGAAATGGATTTAAGGATTTATTCACACAAAACCATGACTTTTATGCAAGGAAATAGCAATTTGTGTACAACAGCGTGCCTGTAGTTATCGAGAGCAACTCACAATTAGCAAGTCGTGATGCATGTATCACTTTTGAATGTGTAAGGACCTCATCGAAGGGACCATATAGTCTACAATATCCAATATACTGTAACAGCACCCTGAGGCGGTTTAGCGTCCCAGCGCTCCAGTTGAATAATGTCTTCATACAAATGGTTGACTGGTGTTACGCTTCTGACGACTGACTGATTTTCGCTGCTGTAGCATCGGTTGACTGATGACGCCGTCAGTCGTTCATTATGGGCCAATCACAGCCCCGCAGACACAGAAAAGTCATGAATACGTAATGAAGAGAGATGATGGAGAGCTGTGATTGGTGGGCTCTGCTGCGGGGTAGGAAATGGATTGCTTCATGCCTGACACATACACAAACACACGTGAAAAGTATCCCATGCTCAATGGGGAACACATAAGTGTATGTATAGAGAGACATATATATATATATATATATATATATATATACACACACACAGATAGAGGCCGACATACTCACACATGAACAAGCATACATGTTGCGCGTGTGACTCAAATAATAGTTCCGCTGTTTGATTTCACATGTGGGTCAAACTAATTGGACTCAGAGCTAGGTGGGACAGCACACCTGTTGTCGTGTTGTGCACCGAGCTAATCGATGCCCACAGGATGGATCAGCATCCTCAAAAAGACTCAGGGGAGAGCCACTGTCTGGACAGAACTGTACATCTGCTCTCTCTGGACATAACTGTACATCTGCTCTGTCTGGACAGAACTGTACATCTGCTCTCTCTGGACATAAATGTACATCTGCTCTGTCTGGACAGAACTGTACATCTGCTCTGTCTGGACAGAACTGTACATCTGCTCTGTCTGGACAGAACTGTACATCTGCTCTCCCCTGTAACGCGTTCCTCTGTAGAGATACTGTTCCTTTCCTGCACGGGCCACAGCATGGCAAAACAGCACTGTGTGAATCGGTAGAGCGCCAGGAAATAAAGGTCATGCAACGTCAACAATCCTGTTGTCGTCTGTCCATGCGTGGACCTTGCTTTGGGTCGTTTGGCACACTGTGCAAAGTGTGCATGCACACTTCTATCACACACTGTCCCTGCTGTGAATGCTGTATATTGTATACCATTGATTCTCTAACGTTTTAATCTCAAGGACCCCCATAACCACTTCTGCATACTTTATACAGTATAGGGTTGTGGAATACAGTACATTCCTCGATTGGGGATGTGCATGACAAAATCAACTATTCAAATTATCACTATTTGTCCTTATGCAGCATGAGATTTGAATGAACAATAAATAAATAAATATATAGTGTTATTTTCAAGTGAATGAGATTATTTGTTTTTTCACATCATCATCCCCTGCTTTCGCTGCATGCTAGTGTGAATTGAGGGCTGTAGTGAACAAAAAATGGACGACAAAATAACCTCAGAACCTCAGAATGTACCTCAGCAGGCGACAAGACAGGTTGTCACCTGTGATTTATGGAAATAATTTGGTTTAGTGTCAGACATGGACCAAACAACCGTTATTTGAGAAGTGGTAAATACAAACAACAAACCACCATTTCAAACAAAATATTTGTCCTTGAGTATGAGAAATGCCTGTGGAGTGGAGAATAGTTCTAATCCACAGCCAAATAAATCAGCAGGCTAGTAATGGCAGTAGTAAGCTCTAATATTTACTAATATTATTTTAGGTTATTTTTGGAGTAGCCTATATGTCGATGAGATTTCCTGGTGTTACAAATAATGCCGTGCAGGACAGTTCAATAATGATTCGATAAGAGTTTGATGGATAATTATCCATGCAAGTCAGTGGGAGATAAGATAAATTGTGTATCAATAACAAACATGCTCTTATTCAGAGGTAAAAGACACGGAAGTTTGTTGGTTTTGTTGTTATGTATTCATAACATGCATCATTTCTTTAACAAGACAGCTGTGTGAAAGACTGGCAGGCTTGTGTATTGTAGCTTCAGGGTTTGGACAGTGTGCTGTGCAGAGCCCCTGACAGCATTCTCACCCACTCTCACTCTGTGCCGGGATGGGACAAACGAGACAAGATCACACCGCTGGTGCTGGATGATCCTGGTGTTCTGCAAGGCAAGCTAATGAGTCTTCGCCCCTGAGTCAGGGCAACATGTCAACAGCGGTCATATCACCCAACTGTACAGCGGTCGTATCAACCGACCTTAGCGGTCATATCACCCAACTATAAGACGCAGTGTCATCATTACGTTGAATTTGCCACATCATGGCAATTTGACATTGTCGCTGTCGGCTGGACACCTCGTACTGCATGTCCAAACTTGTTTCTGTTCGGAATGTGGGGTGAAATTTGGGTGTATTATTCGCAAAGCTTTTTTTTTTAAAGATTTGTTTTGCCTTTATTGATAGTTACAGTGAAGACGGACAGGAAAGAGGGAGAGAGAGAGAGGGGCAGCAAAGGTCGTCATGAACGGGACTCGAACACGCAATGCGCTGTCAGCAGGCCGCTGTGAGCTTGTAGATCGGCATGCAATACAGAGTGCAGCCTGTGGGACAGATCAGGTAGATCCCATAATAATACTGCACACCATGGGCACAACTCAGTCGGTTATGTAACTGCCACGTGACACTAACAGCTGGCGTTCATTTAGAAATTCAAGCTTGCTATAGTCTAGTATGTTCATCCCACTGTTGCACATTAAGGCTTTATATACACACTGTGAAATGATGAGTGTAAAGTTAACTATGAGAGTGTACAATGGTAACGAAATGGACCCTCGAGGGTCAGCGATGGTTACATTAAAACCGATGATTTGACTGTGAACCACCACGGCTGTTGGGAGGATGCCCCACCTGTTGGCGCTCCCTTCCTTCCCCTGGGGGACTCTGTGATGATCTCGCTGCTCTGAAATGGTTGTCTTCTCCTAATTATGCTGAACAGGCACACTATTATGTACGGTAGCCGAGCCGGAACGGCAAGCTCAAATTCACTCAAACATTCACACCTGCGTTTACATCATAAATAATAAATGTTTTCCAATCTAGATACTGTCAGTGTTATCTGGATGAAATGATGTTGAAACCGTACTGTTCTATTGCTATGACAGACGGTCGTCGGTGGAAAAAGTATTCAATAGTCACTAATTGTACTATCCTATACAAGTCTTACTTGGGCGTCTTACTTGGGCCGGGTAGTGCGTAAAATGTGCTAATTAGTAAGGCCAGGCGGGCCTCGGGCCAGCCCAGTTAGGGCCCAGTTAGGGCCCAGTTAGTGCCCAGGTAGGGCCCAGGTAGGACCGGGACTTAATTGTCGGGCCTGTTGAGAACGCTAGTTTTCGCCGGCTGCGGTTGCACTAATGACTTTGTGGCGGCCCGTCTATAGTTTGAATGGACAGGTATCAGTCAAAAAGGGAGACATCTTAGAGGAAGGACGCATGGGGAAGGATCAACATGTCAGAACGGGTCAGCTACATATATGGAGATCTAAGGGTTTGAAGAGGTCCGATCAATGCCTCTAAAAACCATCTGAAAAGTGTCCTCCTGCAGAGTCCTAACGTTACTGCTGTGCAGCATTACTCAGAGGCCTGAAACACAACCATAATGGTGTGACTAACTGAAGGTCAGTGGAAGCAATCTCCATCATCTCATCTCTCTGGGCTGGTTCCATTATGTTTTATCAAGCCCTTTCTGGATAAGATCCATTATTTTTTATCCAAGCTTCCTGGATCAGTTCCACTATGGTTTAATCAGGCTCATCTGGAGCACTTCCAAAACATTAGCTGGAGCTTTTCCTTCCACGCTTCAGAGCAAACGAGTCTGCAGACAATTATTAAACATCGCAAAGGGTTGAGCATATCATCAACATTCGCTGCATAGTTTAAACTCCTCAATTCATTACAACAACATATTTCTGTATTTTTTTATATTTCATGCTGCCTCGAATCTCCATCAAATATGACATCTGGCGAAGGTCACATAATGCATGCACTGCAGAGTTTTGTGGAATTAATAGATTACAGAATGCATGAATGTCCCTGCATATAAAGTCCCCCAAGTTTTCCTTTCTTCCACTAAAGGCTAAATCATTTAAGATTCACTTCAGCCATTCATTTCAAAATACCACTAAAGGTAGAGGCCACAAAGAGAATACTGATGCAGCAGTCAAGTCCTCACTAGGACCTTATCCATCCGTGTCTTTCATTCTTTAAATGTCTTTCTTCTCTTCTATGCCACCCTTCACCCAGAAACACCCGCCGTCTCGTTCCACTCTCACAAACTTTGCAAACCTTGAACACTGATGACGAGTACAAAAAAAGTTACAGCTCCCATGGCGCCACAAAGTCAAGGTCAGGTTTAAATGAAAGGGGTCTGGTTTAAGTGATATGTTTTTGTTAGAATAAGTGTTGAATAGCTATATATTGTTTGTTCAGGGGTCTATAGCCTGTCTGTCCAGGTCTTTAGTAAAGCAGAAAACACTCTCAGGTCGGGATGCCAACTTCATCCTTTCGGGAGAGTGAACTCACACATAATACAGGATGAAATTATGCAAAATTGGAACACTATCATTTTTAAGCTTACAAATGGGCTCTTTCTGCTGATCGGATGAAATTGGTGATCCGCCTGAAATTGTATTTTCTCTTTATTTAAGAGTTTGAGAGACGGGGTGAACCCTGTTACTGAACAAGCACTCTTTAGTCTTTAGCAATGATTACAAACAGAATATTGAGCTTTAACTTTTTAACAAAATACTTTATAACTTGCAGCACCTACGGCTTAAACGTAACCATATGGACCCAACATTCTGGGATGTATCATAATGGGTGAACATTTGAGCAACACATCATGTTGTGACGTTGTGATTTTGTAGAGTCTGTAGACTATTGACAGCTAATATCACAAAGAGAGAAAACTTTGTATTGCTCTAGTTAGAGTAACAGTACAGTTTTGCAACTTGAAAAGGTAACAACGCTTTCTTATTTGTCCTCTGCTGCTCTCTCTCTCTCTCTCTCTCTCTCTCTCTCTCTCTCCCCCCTATCCCCCCATCATCAGATGTTTTGTCCATTAATACTGTATTAAGGACCAAACTTTCCTTCTCAGTGTTCAGGCTGAAGCCTGGCTCTAAATGGAACCCCTGGCAGCCATTCAACTGGCTGACTGCTGGATGGCTGACTACGTACTGTAAGTGACCAGCTGATTCATGGCTAACGGCCAGACGGGATGGCTGGCTGACTTTGGCTGACTAACTTTGTCATGGCTGCATGGCCCCGCCTGGGTGACTGGGGCTGTCTGTCTGAATAACTGACTCACCACTAATGGCATTTTAAGAATTTTGCTGACACTTATCCAGCACAACTTTAAGTACAAGTTGTGTTAAGTACAACAGCAGCAAATTTCCTTCTGACTGGCACACTAAGTGACGTAGTGAATGACAATTACATAGAAGGAACGTTGGCTAACACTATAGGCTTTAATAGACTAATTCTGAGGAAACACTTAGCAAGCCGTCTCAGTAACTCCCTGACTGACTGTATCTCCTGATGGCTGGGTGTCAAGCGTACTCATTTAGTTGGTTGGGTTGGCTGGTGGCCTCACTATAAACGTTTTGACTGCATGGCTGATTGCTTCTTATCTAATCAATACTTTTCCATCTCCACTGTTTTATAGCTGGGTGGTGATATTTGTTAGTATAAAAAAGGTATAGCATAATAAAGACTTGACGACACAAGATGCAGTTTGTAGTCAAGGCTGAGTATGCAGAATGTGCAGATTATCAAGGACACGGTACCACCCGGGCCACAATCCCTTTATTTTGGCTGACTTCCCTGGCATTGTGGCAATGATGGCAAGCTTAGCTGCCATCTATAGGTGTCTCACAATACTTGGGAATCTTAGGGGTGATATTTTGTTGGTGCCTATTTTGTTAGAAAACACTCAGAGTTTGGTACTATGGGGTCAGGGCACCAGTTTTACCTCCTTAAACACTCAGAGTTTGGTACTAAGGGGTCAGGGCACCAGTTTTACCTCCCTAAAGCGAGAACCACACGTTCCTTTATCTGATCCCTGTTTACTTGTTTATTGCAGATTACTCAGATGTTAGATCAACACGTATAGACACTTGTCTTCTTTCTGCAATCGCCATTAGTCTTTTTCCAAAAATAGCAGATATATGAGCTTAAAGATCTGCTTTTTTATTTTTTTAAATCACAGTACAGTAAGTGGTCACTGTTTGCCACCCACTAGTCTGAAATTAAATGACGCCTCTGCAATACACAGTCTTGTGTAACCAGACGATCGATCAGAGATCTCCGCCCACTACTCCCTGTCTGGTAAAATCTCAAATCAATGTATGGGTTGGAAGGGCAGTGGAAACTAGCACAAACAAACAAATAATGAGGGACAATATGACGTAAATGTTCTCTTCATTGGTCAATGGTGTTTTTAAAACAAGGTGCTAACGCCCCTCAAAAACAGAGATTAAACACACACATGCTGTACATCGGCTTCTGTGAAGATAGCTGTATTCCAACATGCGTGCGTTGTAACAGTGACAAACCCTGGTTCACGGCTTAACTCGAAAAGCTTAAAATGGAAAACTTCCCAAATGAGTTGAGTTAAGCAGCTTTCAAGAGTGGAGACAGGGATAGGTTTAGACTGGCTAAGTAACAACTATTCTCTGCCAAGGAACGACTACGTGTCAAGTCTGGAGGGACTACAGGAGATCATGTCCTAGAACACCAAATCTCAGACTCTTTGAAATAACTACAGACTGTTTCTTTGTTTCAACGGACAAAGGAAGAGTCTGGACCCAGGATCGATTAGTAAGACAAAACAGAGGAATTCTTCTGAACCACTTAAGCCCTATACTTCTTTGTAGGGCAAATAGCAAAAGTAGCTGATCTACAAGCTCACAATGCACTGCATCTGCTATTTTCACTATTTATGAAACCTAAAAATACAAAAATAAAAAGTCCAACAAATCCAAAAGGAAATACCTGTCTGTATTTTCAGTCTGACCAAAAGCAGGGATAAAACATATTCCTTCCCATTGGCCATAAAGATGAATGGGGGGATATCAAATGCAGAGGTATGGTTTCGCCAAATGTGTCCCTGAGCAACACACTTCACCTCTAACAGTATAGGCAGTTCGGTTGCACTGGGGGCCATATGGTGGGGGTTCCTAAGAAAGAGAGCGGGTCGGCGGTGGCTCAGGGCTAGAGTGGCTGGATGGTAACCGCAAGGTTGCCAGTTCAAACCCAGACTCCCCCAGAGTTAGTGTCAAAGTGTCCTTGAGCAAGACACTGAACCCGTAATTGCTCCTGATGTGCTGGTTGGTGCCTTGCATGGTTTCCCCCGCCATCGGTGTATGAATGTGTGTGTGAATGGGTGAATGTAATGCACAATTTATGTAAAGCGCCTTTAGGCGCTATATAAATGCACCATTTACCAAGAGCGGTTTAGGCAGTGCGGTAGCACTGGGGCTCATAGGGTGGGGGTTCCTAAGAAAGATTGGTTTAGGCAACATACACATACAAATCTTGTATTCTCTGCAGAACATCATTTGGCTCCTTGTAGGCTGTAGCACACAAAAATAAACCCTTCTTGATTCTTGTTTCTATAGCCACCACTTGATTTGCGGACGACACAACCCCTCACTGATCTAATCAGTGATGGGGACAAGTCTGCCTAAAGACTGATGGTTGACCACAGAATCCACAGAACAACTTGGAGCTCAGTGTTCTAAAGACTGAGATGGATGGTACAAAAGATGATGACAAAAAAGGCCATCGTCAAGTCCACCCTCCCCGCATTCATCATCATCTGGTTGGCTGCCTCCGTTGACAAGGACGAGGGCAGAAGGGGTCACCAGTTGTGACCATGCCATGTCTCCATGCAGGACAGATCACTGCTGACCCTTCTCATCCTCTTCTCATTGCTCCACCTGAGCACCTTCGTCCCCCATGGCGCCTCCTGCCCCTCACTGACCCTGGGACTATAATGACTTCACCCTCCCTTCTCACACAGATAGACACACCGTCCAACACGCTACTGTACTGCAGTACCTCCTGTGTATACAGTATGATCCAGAGTGCAATAGCGATAAAGAATGCATATACAGGCCATTCCTGTATATAAGTTCATAATTCATTTAACTGAATGATCTTGTGTGTGTGTGTGTGTGTGTGTGTGTGTGTGTGTGTGTGTGTGTGTGCGTGTGTGTGTGTGTGTGTGTGTGTGTGTGTGTGTGTGTGTCCAGCCCGTGGCTAATTTTGCAAACCACTGGACCGGTCAGCAAGGGCGGAGCTATAGCAGTTGGCTTCTTGGGCTGCAGCCCTGAATGCTTTCTCATAAGCCCAGAATGTTTTAGGGGTTTTTTGTGTGCAATTTGCCTCAGTCTGTCAAAAATGAACTGGTGTCTTGTGTGCCATTATTATACGACTCCTTAAACAGTGAGAGGCAGCAATACACCAACGGACATCTATAGCCTTCCAGCCCTGCCGAAGAGCAAATAAGTGTTTGAATAAGTAAGTACCACAGGACCTTAGTTGACACAGATGAAAAACAAGGCTGCTCTGTTCAGATTACAGAACAGACAGGCGGGCCATACGCATTGGCAAACAGTGTTGGACGGAATAGTTTATCGACCTGGACGTTGAAACCGTAAATGACTAGGGTCCTCAAAATGTGTTTGTCCTACAAATGACTTCAGCCGGTGTTTTACCCAGTGAAATGTAATAAAGAATTACATTTCAAATGAAAAAAAAATATATATATATATATATATATATATATATATATAATATATAATATATAGACAGTATAGCCACACAATGCTGTAAAATTGAATTAAATCTAGCCCACAGTGTTACAGGCAGAACAGCATGTGAAAAACCCGTATTTAACAGGCAAGTTGACATTTCTATTTCCATCAACAGCCTGGGGAAACATATGCAGGGGGGGTGGGAGTGCTACATGCATTCACATTCACATTCACAGCCTTCTACTACTGACCGCTGAGCCGTTGGACTGCAGCGGTTAGAGATTCATTATCTTGCTCAAGGGTAGTTTGGCAGTTGTTGAAATGCTTGGTCAATCTGCTGTTGCAACATGCATGGTGTCTGCACTCTTGCAACTCTTGGTTAATTAATTTCCTACGAGCATCGAGCCTGAAGGACTGACACATTATGATAAATGATGTGATCTCTCACATCTGTCATGACTTTAAAATTAATCTTACTTAAAAGTCTTGTTGACCAAGGAATTACATATGTTTCTTCAGAAAGCTAAAGCTCCAATTATCTTGAGAAAATGTGTCCATTACTCCAAAAGTAGACAACGTGGGCTATTAAAACGAGTCTGTACCTTGAATCGACTAATGTGGGATCGTGGGCTGAATAGGGCATGAGTCTCTCGGCCCTTACAAATATACTGTGAAACTGTGATGCGTCATGATTTCTTAAGCTGCATTTCCAGACTCAGAATTGGGTCATTGGTCTATTGCTCGTGAGCCTCCGCCCGAGAAGAGCAGTGCTGCTATATTTTAATGAGCTTTGAGGCCAGGCTAAGAGACATTTTCACATTTTCGGTCCTGGTCTGAAAAGTATATTGAGGTAATGCGTGACTAAGAGCATCATAGATTGCTTTAGAACATTGCAATAATTGAATGATGTCTGAGAATCAATTAAAATAGAATCAATGAACTGGTCTCTGTGTTCCGCTCTGTGGTCGGAGGCCGAGAGGCCCCACACCGACGAAGGCCCGCGCGCCCAAACGTGACTGTTTGGTTGGACTGCTGCTGCGGATCCGGCATCATTATTAAACAAGACTCCTAAAGACTATTACTGAGAGTGCAGATTTTATTCTCCTTCTATACGTATTTTCTGAATCTGCACTCAGCACATACGCCTGAACCCTTATAGAGTGTCCTTGAGTCGAGCGAGCCTTTCCCTTGAAGTGAGTTGCCGAACGAACTTCCTGAGTGCCATGCTAATAGCTCCTGAGCATCAAATAAACATGCAAACAAGACCAATTAGTGTTTGAGTTTAGCCCTGTAATTAAGGAAATATGTATTTGTTGATAATGACAATGGATTTGTCACTATCATTTACATTTCACCTCCCGGTTTTGGGGGGGGAATGGAAGGCGGGGCTTTTCAGAGTGAAATGTGCCTCATCTACTTGGCACTCTAGCGCCTGTATTCTGAATAACTCTGGCGGCATAATAACTGTTGAATACAAAGGATCAGCATGTTGTTCTGCAGGCTCTGCAGTCTGCACTCATGCCATATCTACTGGGTCAGACGTACTGGGGGGATTTGTGCGTTGCAGGTAGGATTATTCATGAATGATATGAATGTTACAGACTGCTTGAATTGGCCTGGTACTCACACTGGTAAAGTACATAGTGTTTTATTACCATTGCCCACCTGAGCACTCCTAGTAATATATACTGTAGTACTATATATTCACATTGATGTACCGCCACTATATGGTGAATCCATTTACGCATGTGTAAATGCACACATCATTCTCACATAGTTTTCTCCTAACACACGGCACAACGAAAGGCAGTTGAATGCTTGGACATTGTAGGATGAAAGCTCAGTGACACACATGATAAAAGTACGAAATGTCACCCATAGAATGTCACTCAAAGAATGTATTTGTGTTAAATGGTGCATTTACATAGTGCTTTCATTCAGAGTGCTTCACAATGTGCATTACAGTCACCCATTTCACACGCACACCCCAGCGTTTAGAGGGGTCGAAGATAACCACTCGCTGGCAGAACTGGCATAATGATGTCTTCGCCTGGCTCCACTCACGGCTGCCATGATCACAGGAAAGACGGGGGCATGAGTCGTGAGTTCCGTGAAACCCCATTTCACCTTTCGTGGATGCTTGGAGAATTACACAGTTTCTTTTTGTCTCATTCGCGAGGGTTTAGCGGCCGCAAAAGCTGTGCAATTGCTCTTCTTCTGCTCTCTACGCTATGTACAGATTCCTCAACTCTAATCCCTGGATTCAGGCAGCTTGCTCCTTTCAAGTCCTCATATATTGACAGATCAAAGAGATAGGAAATGGCCTAAGAATTGGATGTTCCTTTTCAATCAGCCTGAATCCCGGGGCCAAGTTGTTAGCAGTGAGCCTCATGGTGAATCTGTTAGATTCACGTCTGGGGGGAAAGAAGAAACACTTAGCCCGTAGCATGTTTGAATACACCGCCACAGCTGAATAATTTCTGAACATCAATTAAGCATGCAAATGACCAATTAGCTGTGTTCTATCTGGTGGTGGGGGTTTGGGGCACCAGGCTCTCCTCTACCAAAAACTATTAGCGGGGATTCAGTGCTTCCAACCACACAGCCAGCAGGCTTGTACTGTACGACAGCGGGACGTTACAAACTTGAAGCTTTAGTGCGAAACGCACTGCCAAGTGATTACAGTTGTAACCCCCTCTCCCTCTGTCTCTGGACAGCCCTTGTTCTTTTCTTTCCACAGTCTGTTTTGGAGCCCGCTCATCTCTCACTCCATTCCCACACGTCTGTCGCGCGTCCTCTCCTGCTCTGGGCCCATCTAGTTTTACCGTGCCATATTCTCATCTCCGCAGACGTACACATAACTCATTAGGAGGCTATTATTTATTCATAACTTCATAATTCGGGCAGCAGTGGAGCGAGACACAGATGAGCCGTGGGGCTGACCCATAATGCATGCCCATGCACTTTATTGTTTATTCTTCATTCGGGATCCCCCCCATTAGTTATTACCGCGGTAACAACTGTTCATCCTGGGGCCCAGGAGTGTACGTGTGACTCCACGCATGCACGCACACCCAGTCACGCACACACAAAAGCAGGCACGCATGCACACACATACACACAAACAAACAAACAAACCCAGTTCAGCTACTTGGAATTATCTACAGCCAGGCTTCTCCCACTGTGTTCTTATAAACTCAACTAAACCGGCAAAAACACATTGATTTATTTATCCTCACAGAGACAAGTCTGGAATTGTTTACATACTCTGCATGCCAGTCTAGACAATATTAACACTGTCCAATTAATTTCCTTTCATTTTTTTTACCAAAAAAAATCATTCTCCCAGCGACAATATACAGCAATAGATTGTGAGTGATAGTGGTGCTACAGAAGGACGGTACAATAAAGTGAAAACAGAAGGAAACATCATTTGAACTTGATTTCGATGGGCTTGCTTTGGATGTTGCAAGCAATGAATATATAACTACATGTATAGGGTTGGGAGCCAAAACCGGAGGAATCAGGGCCAACATTGAGTCGGTTCCAGAACCTTTCCAGAACCGGTTTATCTCACTGTCGGCGGCAGTGGCTCAGGGCTAGAGTGACCGGATGGGGGTTCCCAGTTCGAACCCGGGCTCCCCCAGAGTTAGTGTCGAAGTGTCCTTGAGCAAGACACTGAACCCCTGATTACGTCCGATGTGCAGGTTGGTGGCTTCATGGTTTCCTCCGGCATCGGTGTGTGAATGGGTGAATGTAATACACCTTAGATAAAGGCACTATATAAATGCACCATTTACAGAGAGCTGGTATGTGTGGACTTCATAAGGTTTAGTATAGGCTACAATTACAATACCGGTGGTTCTCCAATGTGACTCTGAAAGTGTACAAATGGAACCAAATGGACCTGTGAGTGTCCAAGCGGGAATCGTTAAGGAACCAAAATCATTAACATCCTAAAAGATCTCAACCCTATAGCTCCAAGCTCACAACAATGACAACACGATGGAGCACTGCTGGATATGTTCTCAGTGCTCTGGCCAACATACCGGGTCCATATGGAAGCATTTAAGCGCCATCCTAAATAATTGAAGAACGGATTTGTTTATTTCGTTTAGTTTATTTCTTATCATCCCATTAAATTACCCCATGCCATGAACATTTTTGAAAAACCAATATGTGTGAACTATGAAGCTTTCAAATTAGCAGAGATTCATATGTAGCATGTCTCTTTAATAATATATATTATATTCCCATGGTCAGACGCCAAGTAAGTCTCTTTGCAACTCATTAAGATCCGACAAGAACAGGGAGATGATTGACAGCTGGCGGGAAGCATGCAGCCATCAGTCACTGCCTTGTTAAGAACTCCCACTAATTAATCAACTAACCTATCAGACCAGTACCACTCATTAACACACTAATTAACCTTTTAAACCAATCAAGATCAATTAAGCCAATTAACAGCAGCCCCCAGGGTGTGGGGTGGCCAAAACTCCCAGTCAATCAATGAGATGGAGAGCTGAAGACAGACAGGAGGAGAGCCGTGTAGACCAGTACAGTACGTGGACCCCCAAGTTGATGGGAAATTGGCCACGGACCCCCATTTGAAATTAAATTATACCAGTAGGGACCACCATAAGAGGTTTGTCAAAATGTGTTAACATAGAAAAGATAAAGCAGCAGATTATACATCTAAAAGTGCCCATGTATAACTGTTGTTGGTGACTCCCTTGAACTCCCTTAAAGTGGAATACCACTCACTGGAATACCACTTTGATCAGTGATCATCACAAAGGTGTACTCTGCAGGCCAAAGAGTATCTTGAGCTAAAATGTTAATGCAAAATAAGAGGGCTCTAAGAGGGACGCACGGTGCAGTGCACGTGGTATCACAGAGAAAGCGTGCATCCCAAATGTTCTGTATCCAATGTTCTGTATGCAACTATAGCACCTGTGTCTGTGCCTCTGCTTTCGGTGATTTATTTAGAATTTCACACATGAATACATGCATAAATGTGACCCATAATACTGACATGCAATCTCTTTCTCTACAACATTGTTGTTGCCTTATGTAAGCCACCATCCTCAAAAATAGCCTAAACTGCGATATGGGCTTTACTGAACAATACCGTGTTCCGGGCAGTGGTTCTCAAAGTGAGGTCCAGGGACCCCGCAGGGTTCCTGGAGGGGGTTGCAAATGGACTCTTGAGAGTCCATGAACCATTTGTACTGCACTCTTAGAGTTATGGGGGTCTTTGAACATAAAAAAGTTTGAGAACCACATGATTGTTGTATTCTTTATCTTGACTGTAATGCGGCCGGTCAAGTTCCCCGGTCAGTCATTAAGTCTCTCTCTGTGCTGATGCCTCTATCTCTGTGTGATGTTCTGTGCTGAAACACATCACCATGTTTTCCCCCTGGCTTTAACTGGGGCTTAGGCAGCAACATTGCCACTTTGGTAAGCTTTATCCAGGATTTAGGGATTGAAAACTCTAAAGCACAAAAGAGCACAAAACAACCTATTGAAGAGGGAGGGGTGGGGGGGGGGGGGAAACAAAGAACCAAAAGAAAACAATGCAACTCGGCTCAGTTTAGAACCACAGGGCTAGTAAAACACATCATCACAGCCGTTTCAAGCGGATCGATGTCGAGATCAGGACGGTAGCGGGGCACACCCGGAGGCCCACCTCACGAGGAAGATGAATAGAAAAGCATTTCAAAATCTATTTCATATTTCAAAAGGGAAAGAAATGACTGATTCTTACAGTCGTGCTGCTGTGCCACCGTTTCGAGGCGCTCATCCCTGTTGATCATACGTTATGTGTTTCGTGATAGTCTTGTTCAGCAATGTTGTCCACATCCATTCGGGCTCCCGGCCGCCCGCACAATACACGCTGAGAGCAATATTACTCATGTGAGGCGAGTTCCGCGTGCATCGTCAGCTGAAGCAGGCATGATGTACGTAGGGGAAACCTCGGACACATTCAGAGTCCAACCCACTGCCATCCTATCAGTTTAAACCATGATGTACGTAGGGGAAACCTCGGACACATTCAGAGTCCAACCCACTGCCATCCTATCAGTTTAAGTAAAGAATGAAAAGACCTGTTCAAACCATCTCGGTCAAATTGCACTGCGAATGCACCGAGATAGTCAGAGTCAACATTTGTGCCGCAATGATGATGAAATGACCTGCAGTATTAGGCCTTCCCGGTCTACTCCCAATCAGTGTTGGGCAATATTATTAGAGTAATATATTTAATATTATATTAAATTACATATTACTTTTGCCCCCCCCCCCCCACGTGTAAAAAAGGGATGTACAACAACACAATCTGTTTAGTCAGCTTCTTTTAGAACTGAATCCAATTGTTTTGAACAAGAAGAAGAGTCACCAATTAGCCTAAAAGGAGATAAAATAAAGCAACAATCTCTCTTGACGGTAGCCAACAAATCCTGAGTAATATGTACTATGTAATGAGTAATATGTGGTACATTTTACAAAGTAAATAGGTATAATATTACTGTTTTGGCAGAGTAATACCTTACACTACTCGTTACTGGGTAAAGTAATACTATTACAGTAATATATTACTAGTAACTTGTTACTGCCCAACAACGGCTCCCAATATGTCATGGCAGCGTGCGAGGAAGCGATAAAAGGATGAGAAGAGGAGAGGAGAGGAGAGGAGAGGAGAGGAGAGGAGAGGAGAGGAGAGGAGAGGAGAGGAGAGGAGAGGAGAGGAGAGGAGAGGAGAGGAGAGGAGAGGAGAGGAGAGGAGAGGAGAGGAGAGGAGAGGAGAGAAGAGGAGAGAAGAGAAGAGAAGAGAAGAGAAGAGAAGAGAAGAGAAGAGAAGAGAAGAGAAGAGAAGAGAAGAGAAGAGAAGTACAGTCTAGGAAAGCCTTAGAGTGTATTTTTTAACATAATTCTCATAGCAACACATACAGTCCAGTATGGTGTTGATAAGTATCCCCAGACCCTGAATTGTAATATTTGCTAAGCCTTTGTTTTTAGAGCAAGAGGCATGGTGATTTAAACCATGGTCAAAGGGCTTTAAAATAAAAGAAAGGATCAAATAAATATAAATAACAACACATTCCACCTTGCTTGTGTGTGTGCTAGCATGAGATATTCAGGCTCAGCCCTCATTAAGTCCACTGGTGGAATTGTAAAGGCATTCCACCAGCTAAGGTCTGAGGCAAAGTGAACTAATTCTGTCAGAGGGCGGTAATCATACAAGGAGAGCGCGCGCGAGCGAGAGAGAGAGAGAGAGAGAGAGAGAGAGAGAGAGAGAGAGAGTGTCTGAGAGAGAATGAGAGAGATGACATTAAGAAGGGAGGAGAGTCAAGAAATTGTGGTAGGAGTTGAGAGGAGACAAGGAGATCGGAGTGGTGGAACATAATTGGTGGTTAGCGTCAGTCAGGAAGATAAGAAAACAAAGGAAAAAAATAAAGAAGGTTATACAAAAATGAGAAGAAGAGGCCGGTAATAAAAAATAATAGGCAAAGAAGCAAAATAACAGATTCCTGCAAAGACATGTATATTAAGACGTGTGTGAGTGCGTGCCTGTGTGCCTGTGTGCGTGCGTGCGTGCAGGCTTGTGCGTGCGTGTGAATGTGTCTTTCTGTGTATTTGTGTGTAGCAGCAACTTACCTTGGTAATGTGCGCTGAAGCCGCGGTAGCGGTGGTTGCTATCAGTGACAAAGTGAAGGCGGAGCCAGTTCTTGCTGCTGACAATGGGAGCGGGGACGTTACTTCCTGACAACCTGAGAAAAAGAACCAGAGAGAGAGAGTTAGATCTGACAAACCTGCAGGTGCACACATCTACTGTGCTTTTCAGTTCTTCAAAACCCAGTAGGAGTTTTCTGTGCTTTTCTCATCCATATATGACAGGCCTCAGCTTCAGCCTGCAATACATCTCTCAGGACAGATTCAGAGCTCTGCTGCTGAGTCTGTCGGCAACTCCCGTTGCAACGAATGTAAACAAAGACGCGTGCCGACGGTGCACGCGACTGGAAGTGGAGCGCTAAAGGAGCATGAATGGCCTACATCCCGTCTCTACAAGTGGAAGGTGCGGATTTCCAGATTGGTCTGCTAGTTAACTGCTAGTTAAGTTAGAGTAGTCGGGCTGAGGAGGGTTTTAGCAGGGTGTCATAATAACCACATAATGAATCCTCTAGAGGAAGAAAGACTCCTGCACATTGTTTTCAAATGCAGTTTCAGTCCAGAGACCTTCGGTATCAGTATTGCATTTCCATTTTTGACCGTATATTAAATTCATATGATTTTCCCTCACCAATAAGGGCCTTTCTCTGCCCCACCCCTCTCACATTGTTTATATTGTGTTTATGATCCAAGATGGCCGCAGCACCAGGAGGGGGTCGGGGCGTCTGGCGGAGGTGAACGGGCACGGGCAGGGTCAACATATATGCCCTTACTGGGCTGCATTCAAAACACTTGCCTTGTGTCTGACACCTGAATTGTGTCTGAACACAGCTTTGATGGATGTGTTCTGCCCCCCTCCCCCCATCAAACAAAATGTTTGGTGAAACTATATGGGCTTCCATTGGAAATGCATTGGAGCGGCCATTATACACAGAGGACCTCTCCAGTTTGCGAGCGAGGCGCTGAGCGGTACAAAGCCAACAGGGTTACGACAAGGTTACACAGCTGTAAATGTGTCGCCCGCTACAACAATATGCTGTAACACTGAAGTCTGGTCTCAAGGAGTACGTAGGATGATTCAACAGACGGCGTGTGTGTGTGTGTGTGTGTGTGTGTGTGTGTGTGTGTGTGTGTGTGTGCGCAAGAGAGCGAGGGACTGCTGCAGCAGTAAAGGTGTCATTAGAAACTAAGTTATCATGCTCCTATAGGCTTACTTTATTCCTTTGCACTGTTCGCATGCGTGCGTGCGTGAGTGTTGTATTTAACTCCATTAGGAACGCAGAGAGAACACGGCGTGCCCTGGCTGCCTACAACCAGACAGATTGAATTACACCTGCAGGATTTCCTCCTCCACCCGGGAGCTGCACAGTAGCACCAGTCTGACGCCGTGGACCACTCAAGCAGATGGGGAGGGGAGGGAGGGGGGCTACAAGAATGATTGTTCAGGGAGCCGGGAGGCTTCCTATATGTCTTTCATTCACTTCTTCAGCCCACATTTTCCCAGGCTCATCTGGGAACTGGAACACCTTTCAATCATTCCAACTTGTTTCTCAAAGTTTCAAAGTGTTGCATTTGCTGAGACTGCATATGTGAATGGAAAATGCACCGCCTTCATGTGAATGGCCCTTTTTCTAGTCTTTCAAACCACTCAAATGTGCTATAAATCAGGGTCGAAAAGCAAAAGCAAGGGATTACATTTTCATAATCACATAAACCCTATAGAATACAAAAATAGCAGATCTACAAGCTGCATAACACCAACCTGCTTTTCGGGAGCGCAACAGGAGCTATAGGTTAGGGTTTAAAGGACCAACCTATCTTCATATAATTCGCCCTCACTCAGTCTGTGTCTGTCACAGTGCGAGGCAGGAGAGTTAGGACCCAAACGCAGACAGTCAAGTCGAGACAGAGGAGCTCAAATGCAACCAGTTTATTACCAAAACTCAGGAACATACAGAACACTGCTGACTACAATAATGATCTGGCAAAGAACTGAAAAAAGAGGGGAGTATAAATACACAGGGAAAACAGGCCACAGGTGAACATAACAAATAATCAACACTGGGATAGGCTGGGGAACTAAGGACAAGGTGGAAACACTAGCCTAATCATGGTGAGACAACACAGGCAACAAAAGCAACAGAGGAAACCAAGAGACAAAACGTACTACAAAATAACAGTACACAAGTGCAAAGGAAACTCCAACTGGAACTAAGACACAACAAAAACATAGGAAAACAGTAAGGAAAAGCACTAACAAAGTACAGAACGTGTCACGGACCGTGACAGTGTCTCATAGGATGGCTGTGGGCAGTTCAGAAACCTGTCTACCAGTGACTGTACTCTACCAAGCTTTAGATTCTGAACTTTTTTTTTTATTGTATTGAAGATGTATGTAGTCTCTGGCACAAAAGGGGGAAATCGGCCCAGTGTCCCAGTGTTTTTGTACCCTGGCCTGCAGTATTTTTATTTATTTTTGGCGAGAATTAAGAGTTGTGAAACGACCTTAACTTAAGTGCATAATGTGCATGCACATGCAATGCATCATGTAAATAAATGTGCATGCCCGTGCACACTACAGACATGGCCTGCACAGACATGCCAGCGCTGTACAGTATATATATATAGATAGAAATACAGGTGCCCTTTAATATGTAACATCAATATAATCCATTAGGGGACCAAAAAGTGGAGCAACATTGCAGGGAACACAAGAATGCTGAGCAGACATATTAAGAGAGAGAGAGAGAGAGAGAGAGAGAGAGAGAGAGAGAGAGAGAGAGAGAACGTGGATGTGGGTGTGTGTGCGTGCACACATCTGTTTGATGGTGACCTTGTGCCCTAGATCAGCGGGGTGCTTTGATATCTGCTATTACTCACACATACACCCGCACATGCAAAGACACACACACACACACACACACACACACACACACACACACACACACACACACACACACATACACACACACACACACACACACAATTTCACTTGCGCACAGCAATACAAACACCATCACACTGTCTGCATGTGCGTGTGTGCGTGATAAGTTGGCAGCACAACATGAATCACAGTTTCAATGTTCTCACAGTTGGCACCGTTCCAACGCAATTACTAACGGAGACAGAAGGGGTGGGTTGGAGTAAGAGAGAGACAGAAGGGGTGGGTTGGGGTAAGAGAGAGAGGGATTTGCCAAATTTGGGCACATTGGCAAAAAAGCAACTCGACTTAATGAAGAATAACATTAGGCCTATATACAGTATACCTAATTTGGCCTTGGGCATTCTAATTAAACGCAATTCAAATTCATACGTGTATGTACAGTACAGTACACAGAAAAAGGTTAATTTAACATCAATAAAAAAATTGACCTGCACGGCACTCTCATACTTAAATTAACATTGTAGAGTTACAGGGAGAGAGAGAGAGAGAGAGAGAGAGAGAGCGAGAGCGAGAGCGAGAGAGAGAGAGAGAGAGAGAGAGAGAGAGAGAGAGAGAGTGACATTCCTGAATCCTGTTATGTTTTTTACACCCATCTTACAGTCATAAATAATGCATTTGGAGTCCTCAAATAGCAATTTCCAACCTCTGTAAATCACACCCATAATGACTTTTGAAGTCCACAACATACTAGAACTGATTGCAACACAGTGCAGGATGCCTCCTCATATTAGCCAGGTCGAGGAATTGGATAGTGAATGAGATGAAAAGGGCTTGGAGGTGAAATATCAATATCACAAGCCTCCTCTGCAGGGTGATATTACTCACTGACATCTAAATGAGTTCACAGAAAACAACCCATAAACACCTGAAACATGATCAGACACCTTTCACCTACTAAAAAAACACAAAACAACAAACCTGGAATCGTTGGAAATCTGAAAGTGTGTGTACATAGAGTACATTTGGTGAGGATACAGTCCGAATGCAGGCTCTGGCCTCAACAACTAGACACAATTTAGGTATAGGGACATATTTTTACAAACAAATAACCCAAACAACATTTTGATCCCATTATACATCGATCCATGCTATAACAGTGAAGACTGAGGAGCGACAGGAGATGCTGTTAAGACACGTCCCCTCAGTTACAGAAAGATAGGAAAATTGATGTGATTTAGTGTCTCAGCCATTATTCGATTTTTATGCATCATAGTCCATTTATTCACCTAGAGTTGCACCAGCCATTTCCATCAATAGTGTATTACATAAACCTGAAATTCCACAAGCTGAATGTTCCACAATATTTGCCATATAATAACCAGTAAGAAGCCCTGAGGGCGAGAAACGCATCCGCCTGGGTGACCACAGACTGGCTGGCGCTTTGCCATGGGGGGTCAGATCAACATGGAATGAATTATGTATTGGCTATATATGGAGCGTGTACAGGGTTTGATGAGGGTAGATCAACATATGGAATGTCAGAACAGGAATGACGGTTTGTCTCAGATTCACATGCTCATGGTCCGAAGTCACTCGTAAGTCCTCCTATATGTACACATAACAACACATAACACAAGCAGCCTACGTGTTCGTTCGTGTGTCTTGACAAACTGCCGGATGAAAAGAGAAGGGAACCCGCACACTCATATGCTCCAAAAGATAAATTTATTGACGACGTTTCGAGCCAAGGCTCTTCATTTGGTCAAACTGCCCTCATAACTAAATATCAGTAAATATCGGACATCTTCCACCCCAACTCCATCACCACTCGTTGGGGGAGTCAACGGTTTGCCTCCAGTCCTGCCCATGTCTATATGCATCCCAGAGAAAGACTGTTACCCACAGGAACCCTATAGAATCCATATTATGGTAATGTCATAACAGGCAAATATTCAGCAAAAAATAGGCAAACACTATAACACTATAACAGCTATTTGTAGCTATTTTGGCTAAAGAAATGCAAGTATAGACCATCGGAGGATCAACAAAGTGTATAAGGTTTAGAACCCTCCCACCCCACACACTCATCATGATGTGAAGCTGCTGCTGAACTCCTCCCGCAGGGACTAACAGAGGTCTCCCCTCCGCCCCCCACCTCTGTGTTCCTACCAACTATCAAACCAAGCCTATGCCCTTGAGCTCAGATGTTACATAAACATTATACCTGACGCTATAGTCACACATGTCCTCCAACATCCTGAGTGTTAGCTTAACTTTGCCAGAGTAATATTGGAGCCATAATTTTACGTCCCCATCAGAGCCAAACTTTAACCACCCACTTTGTCGCACAACAAATACCAAAAATAGCTTTTCTAAAACGTTTAGTCCCAATAGAATAGAATAGTCCTCACAAGGACTGTGAATGGGTCATACTGTATGTCTAAAACGGTTAGTCCCAATAGAATAGAATAGTCCTGATAGGACTGTGAATGGGTGGTACTGTATGTCTAAAACGGTTAGTCCCAATAGAATAGAATAGTCCTGATAGGACTGTGAATGGGTGGTACTGTACTGTACTGTATGTCTGAGAGGGTTGGAGACACTCCGCCGCGGGTCGTGTCTCACCACGCCTCTCAGCCATAATGCCACAGAGACCTCTTGTGGCATATTGCTTTAATCTACAATGTTGTGAGCTTGTTTACATTTTTTTTATGTGTGTGTGTGTGAGCGTGCGTGCGTGCGTTCGTTCCTGCATGTGTGTTTGTGCAATTATTTTGAAATATTTAACTTAAATGTATAGAGGAAGTCAAGGGGCTCTCATTGCTGGTCACGTTAATGTCAAGATCCACTTTGGATCCAAGTCCAAGATCCACTTAGTACATTACATTACCACAGTACCACTATTAATGCTTACCTAATGGGCCGTGTCTGCTCTCCACAAAAGTGTAAAATGATAAGGACTGATGACTTTGGCGCGCTGCAAACCGACATGGAGAGAGACCAATAGCCCTGATTGTCCTTTGATGCATCCAGATGGCCAGTATGTATCTATGAACATTAATTTTCCTCTGATGTGGGCAGTCAAAGACAGAATACATTTGCATTTGTTCAAAGATAAGCACTAAAATCCAACGCTAGGAGCATATTGGCATCATCTGATAAGGGCCTCCTCTGGTGTCTGTTGTTCTCACTCTTCTCATTCAGGCCCATGCCTTCATCTCTGCTCCTCCTCCACCCACCCTTCCCAGTCTGCCACCGTCCTCTCCCTGTTATCTCTCTCCACTGTATTCATCTGTACAGCAGTGTACAGAAGTGTTTAATTCACTTCCTCCCATGGCATCATTATCCAGAGTGCACCATTAAGATCTGACCGTGGGCATATTCATCCCACGACACACACAATGTCAATGAAAACATTAATCTCTGCTGATGGCCTGTGTGTGGCATTAAACATATCCTACAAAACGTTAAAAGAAAACACAAGGCCATAATGGACCATAATTATGCAGAACGCGGCCATCTTAATATAAGTTAATGGCAGGGTGCTAACAAGGTGCAATTTCCCATTCATCATAACAGAAAAGTCCTGATTGTATTAAACAACGTCAAACTCCCCAACATTGCAGCAGTACGAAAAGCTTGAATCATCCTCTTTCTATCTGCAAAGTGTTCGTTTCGTAAAAATCCACTGTAGACAGGTTATGAGCTACTTTCTCTCCTTGCAGGTGATTATTTTTCTAAGTGTTGCAGTTTGGAAGTGCTTGTTAGATATCACTCAACTGCCCTGCATACCACCTGTTTTGAATTTGTTCATAAACAGGACGTTGTTTTACTGAAAACGAGTGCTTCCACCTCTGATGGCAAGATGCCCGCGGTCTGCACATTTAATTACGGCTCTGTTCTGATCGGCAGCCCTGCTATCCAGCCTAAATCTCATTTCTAATCCACATTGGAGGCAGAGTGGTTTCATGCATGAAAATCACAATCCACGTGGCTTTTTGCCAGTGTTGAAAAGTACTGTACATTTATTTAAGTACTGTACTTCAGTAAAATGTTGAGTATTTCCAATTTCCTATACTTTTACTTCTACTCTACTACATCTCCGATCCAAATATTGTACTTTCACAGTACTGCACTTTAGTTACTATAGTTACTTGGTAGATTTTCATTATTTTTACAAAACACTTGAGCCTTATTCCCTATACATGTTGTCCATTTGAAAATAGCCAATCTACAAGAGTACTTTTTCCGCCACTGCTTTTTGCTGTTCAGAATGCATAAAACCGACACGACTCCAACCTGGATAGGCCACAAATCTGACTTGGGCTGGATTCGTGAAATATGTGAAAAAATATTCCCTTTGCTTATACTTGTTCTACTTGGCAGCATGTGCGACGTGCGTGCACTATAAGTTTGACACAGATGGATCGGCCCTTAGGACTAGAGAAGCACTTAGAGCAACAATAATATAGAATGCAGTAATTCTACTGTATCATTATAAAGATTTGGATTGTATTTCCTTTTTTCCTTTTTTCCATTTACGAGAAGCAAGCCTGGTTTTGATGGCTTAGATATTATTATGATTTCCCAGAACAGCTGGAAAGAATCCTGGTGGCAATGTTCTCCTCTCCCTCAACACCTCTCATCAAACTGCCACCGCGCACGTCTTTGGGAAAGAAGACACTCGGATGGACCATTCTGTTTATAGCCTGCAGCTATACGGTATAACTGTTTATAGCATGCAGATGTAACTGCTTACATGGGAACAATAGGAGCCATGGTAAAAACACCACATGTTTGGCAAAATCCATAGTCGCCGTTGTCGTTATCATTATCACCATCAGCATCATGTCTCGAACTTTATTATCCTTTTGACAGACCAAAATATACTGTATATTTACAGTATGCATACAGTATATTTACGCGCATTTTTCATTAAGAGGGTTAACAGACTTTCTGCTGCGTAATTGCGTCTCTCGCACGCATTGCATCTCTCGCACACAGCTGATACAGTCCATGCATGGTTGTTTTCACAAAAGTGCCTATCAAACACAGAATGTCTTGAAGTAACCTAAACCTACTGGCAGCAATGAAAAGGACTGTCCTCTGAAATAGCTGGGCCCCAGAAAAGGTCCAGTGAAATGGCTCTTCCTCTAATGTACTGTTCTCATATTATATGCATGTGTGAGGTCTTTCTTATGCATAAACACACATTTAAGCACAATAGACTTATACAGTACAGATAGGGATTACATCAGACAGACAGACAGACAGACAGACAGACAGACAGACAGACAGACAGACAGACAGACAGACAGACAGACAGACAGACAGACAGACAGACCAGACAGACAATAACACAACACCACAACAACTCCAGCGCCTCAAGTCCCGCTACCCTTACAACAAGGCAGCACAAGAGATGCTAAACTCCACCTAAACTCCACCAGATGCTTGGTTGGCAGCAGCGTGGAAGCAGGAGTGGGAGTCTGCCGGGCCCTCCCGCATGCATCCCTACATCTGGGAACCAGGAGATGGCTCCATAGGAGGAGATGACCTACCTCGCCAGCAATGGACTACCCTGAAACGCTTACAAACTGGGGTTGGGTGCTTCAATGCATCAATGCAGAAGTGGGGATTGGCGGACAGTGCGACATGCCAGTGCGGTGACCCTGAGCAGATCGCCGACCATATCATCAACACCTGCCCCTTAAACAGACCACCCTGAGAAGCCAGCCTCTTTGACCTGGGACCAGAGATGCGGGCGTGGCTCCACGACACGTTTAGTGGCGCTGTTGAGCTTCACACTGTGCACAGGTGCTAGCCTGGCTAATAAGCCAGACTAATATCGCGGGATATTCCGCCGGCAGGCAATTTTCTTTTGCCAATGGCTGATTCGGTATTAGCCAGGCTACACAGGTGCATGATCGGAAGCTGAGTTTTAGTGTAACAGTAAAGAACAGACTACCAGACGCAATAGTATTTGTTGACCACTGCAACAAGTGTCACTGTTGCACCACTCACTTCAGACAGGTCTGATTTGTTCTACTATACTCCTGCAAGACATTTTGCGATAAGCCATATCTCAAAAACTAGTGGGTCAAACTGCACAAACAATATGCCAATTTGAAGCTATGATTCCCTGCTTTTATATGACATGTAAAAACAAAAAAATAATTAAATCCAATAAAATCCTCAGTAGCCTAACTGAGGATTTTATTGGATTTATCTTTGCACTCTTGTACAACCATCTTTAGTCTTTTGTTTTGCCAGTTCACACTCAATGGCAAGTATCGCCAGGTTATTGAGCCTCTCTCGTTTGTGCAGTAAAAAAAAGTTGTCCATTACATTTTTATTTGCAACGAAAGCCTTTGCCAGCTACCTCTTTTTCTTCTCCGCCAGCCCGATGTAGGTCCTCGCATTGCTAGTAAATTGACTTCGACATTAGTTGTTTAGAATGCGAGGTGCTATGGTGTTACACCGGATTTGGTCATGATTTTGGTCATGATTCAGTGAAATTACCCCCTAACTGGCCTCTTGCGGTGCAATTTTGACAAATGACTCATGCCATTTTCAGAAGAGGGGGGTTTTCGTTACGAAACAGGCTACACTGTACTAAAGCAGTGCTTCCCAAACCTTTTAGCCTGCTGCCCGTGACCCAAAAGAGACATTGAATGTTCCCCTGAGACGCTCGCTGAGTTGCGACTATTCGCGGCACGTTGTGAGCTTGTAGATCGGCTATGTTTACTACTACTCGAAATTAAGGGATTTCTTCATGAAATTACTGAACAAAAATTATTAAATACAAAATGTAGGAAACAAAAAATAAAGGGACCCATACAAATGTGTCCGTGACCCAAAAAAGAGGCCCCGTTGGGAAACTGTGTACTAAAGCACCAATAAATATGATATTTCTTTTTGTTGTTGAGCATTAGAGACAAACCATGCAGTGACAGTGAACAAATCTCTTTACTCTCTGTGGGCAGATGAGAGACGAACCAAGCGGACCAATATCTCTCCTCGCTGTGGGCAGGTCAGGCGAGGACAGAAGAAGAATTTGAGACCTCTGCATGCCAGCCCACAGATAGATCGGCCCACCAGGAATTCTCCCGACAGCTTCTGCTTTCTCTTCTAGTCAGTGACAAACGCACAAGAAAGTCATAACTAATGAAAAGTTATTGATTTTTGTTAATGTTAAAAGGAGGGGGAGAGAGAAAGAGAGAGAGCTTATATTCCATTTGAGAATGCCCATCAGCAAAAGGTGTGTGGGAGGATTTGACTCAGTTTGATCGATTAAAAGCTTCGAGACATGTATGTTGTCTTGGCTTTCTCTTACAAATCACAGCACACATCTGAGTCCATTAGTGGCCATTACTATGCATGAATAATTTAGTGTGATTTTGAGAAGAAAAAAGAACGAAAACTGTGCAGAAAATAGCAGCGACACCGACGACGACCCGTACCTGAGGAGTTTAGCTCCGAGCTCTGAGGAGACTGATTGCCTGATATGAAACTAATCTGTAACTCGGTGACCTACATAATAGAGGTTAGGTAATTCCCATGACATGCTGGTTCAAAACATATGCAACTGTGTGTGTGTGTCGACTTGATTAATGTCTACAGCAGCGGTGTAGATAATAGGGCTAAGTGTATGTAGGTGTAGCGTAGAGTAGGTGTGGTGTTGATATGTGCTACAGCAGCCGGTGTGGGGGTGGGGGTGGTTCTGGGAGGACGGGATAGTGGGATACGCTGCATGGTGAACCATGCCGGGGGAGCTGAGCCTCTAATGCAATGAAACATCAGTGCTGGGAGTCACCCACGCCTTCGCCACCATGACATAACCCTGCTACTCTTTATTACGGCGCGCCAGCAGGAGGCGAGCCGCCACCATATACTATAGTGGTGGACAGTAAGTAGTACAACTGAGCACTGAGTACTGTAATCATCTCATGAACAACTGAATTCATGTGATTGGTTAGCCGATTTGCTCGTCTACATATGACGTACATTGTCTAATGAAGTCACCTCATAGACACATGAAAAACTGGAAAAATAAAAAAATTGTAGCATTCCATCTTTAAACGTGGATCCCGAGACACGTTTAATTATATCGAGTTATATAATGTTAGCAGAGTCTGCGGAACATGTTACACCACCATTTCACTGCATTCTACTTGACTACTTGACTAAATAATAATCCTCTTTGAGCCCTGAATCTCCAACCGCCACTCCAAATGCCACATGGTGCTGCAGAGAGAACACCAGTGAGAACACACACTGTGTGGGAGATTTGCTGTGTCCGGATGGAGTACTCGAGACAACTCCATTCTTCACCTGAAGAGCCAATCTCCAGAGATATGGCTCGCCAGGAATTATCTTCTTGTGAAGGTTTTATATTATTTATTAATTCACGTAATGGAGGGGATTTGGCAGGCAACTCTGGATATTTCTCTACTTCAACGCTCTCACCTCGTCCATTGTTCCTTGACGACATCAGTCTGGGTCTAGTTTGCCGGCTGTGAATCTGCTATGGATGCATAAGAGACCGTGCAGTTGCCATGCCCACGTGTACCCTGGTTTAACACACACTCAGCGGTAGTGTTTGGCACTTCACACGAGTTAAACCAACATTCCAGACATGAAATTCTTTGACCTTGCGCTGCTGTTCCAATCTGTCTTCTAAGAGCCCTTATGACTTATGATGACACCGGAGCAGTGGAGTGGCTCTGCGCCATTGTGCTGCACCTACGTACCTCTGTGACTTCACAAACTAAAGTCCTGGTGTACTGTGTAGGTATGTATACCTCTATGACTTCACAAACTAAAGTCCTGGTGTACTGTGTAGGTATGTATACCTCTATGACTTCACAAACTAAAGTCCTGGTGTACTGTGTAGGTATGTATACCTCTATGACTTCACAAACTAAAGTCCTGGTGTACTGTGTAGGTATGTATGTACAGTGTAGCCGTACGATGGTGTCCTGCACAAAAACATTGCCGATCTACAAACCCACAAAATGTAGCATTATATGTAGCATGGGACAAAGTTGGACGGTAGAGTATAAATTAGGCATCATACAAAAAAAATAATAATAATAATTATCATGTTGATGGTGTCCCACATGACTTCAGTGAAATAGACTAATGATGGACTAATGAACTATACTAATGCTACACACAGACTATGTATTTTATGTATTACCATGTGTTGTTCTTGCTTACTGTAAATCGTTCTGGATTAAGTGCGTCTGCTAAATGCCTAAATTGTAGTCACGTGTTGGAGTGGTTAGCACTACTCAAAATAAGATGAATGCTAAATTTGCATGACACATTTTTAAGCCTACTTCTTGTGAAAGAATGGTGTTTAGTATCATGGGGCACATCCATGTAATGGAATTCAGTTGTTGGATTAAAAAATAAATAAAAAATGAACTTGTAGGCATGCCAATGATGACAGAAATGGATTGATTGTAAGTATAAAAATATACTTTATATATGCTAACATAAATTCCTCTGTAAAGTGATATTTCACTTTTGTATAAGAAATTCAACATTAATCAGTGTACTCATTTCCTCACTGACGTGGGTTCACTTTAGCAGGACATTGTTAGATGTCAGTGCTTACATCCTGATAATTAACTCTGATGGAGCACAGCGCCCTGGGCCTTATATTGTATCCTCACAGGAGACCATGAGCAGTCACCCAGACCCAGTGGCGGACAGCGCATTGTGCTACGTGGTTTTAGATAGCAGGTTGTTTATTTAGACAGATGCTATTCATTGTTTACCTGATATCCTAGTTTACTGAGGCACTACACCATCTCCCTGCATTTGGTGATGCATGCGCTCAATTATGTAAATTTACTTGCAGCCTACTTAAAAAGTAGCTGTAGTTGAGCAAGGGGGGGGGTGGGGAGATACTCCACTACATTTTCACAGACAAACATTGTACTTTCGACTCCACTAGATAAGGAAAAACGTGAATTAACCTCTTAACTTTATTTCAAATAGTGAAAATAGCAGATCTACAAGTATTCAAAATAATTAACATTGAATAATTTGTATTCTTCAAGTATTTTTTACAAACTTTACTCCTGTACTTTAACCCAAGTACACATTTAAGACTTTCAACTTTCACTTGTAGTTGAGTCATTATTTCACCAGGAGTTTCTACAGTATACTTTAAATAGAATACTGGGGTTGAGTTCCTTGTCCACTACACGGGACTATGGTGGAGAGTAGCCATTATCGACACACACCCCTCTAACATTTTAGCCTTTTCCTTCTGGTGATGTTGAATGCTGTAATTCTATATAAGTCTTAGTGGGTAAACACACTGACAAGTAATAACAACAAATTCAAAGTCAACCATAACTGGTATAGTACTGTTAACGTGTGTGTGTGTGTTTGTGTGTGTGTGTGTGTGTGTGTGTGTGTGTGTGTGTGTGTGTGTGTGTGTGTGTGTGTGTGTGTGTGTATGTGCCTGTGTGTGCGTGTCTGAGAGAGGGAGAATATTGAGCTGAGATTAGCCAGAGGGAGCAAGGGAACATAATTGATTAAATACACCAGAATGAAAGAGCATCTCTCTCTCTCTCTCTCTCTCTCTCTCTCTCTCTCCTTCCTCTTATCCTGACTATGCCTTGGTGAAATATAAAGCACCCATTCCACTGACACCATGGTAATGAGAGACAGAGAGGAGGAGAAAGATGGACATTGGGATCGGAGGAGAAAGGAACCAAAAACAAAGAGGAGGTAAATTAAACACAGAGGGAGAGGACGAGTATAGACAGTAATGGCTGACATGTACTGTATCAACCGCCGTTTATTCATTATCGTCATCACTTTGATACAGAAGTCTCTCTATTCTTGTTGGGATCAGTGGCGTATATATATTTCTGTCATTAACAAAGTGAGAACTTCACAGTGTTTGATGCTGTTGACACTACGTGTGATTATCATATAACTCCCTCGAACACTTTCGCCTGTGAATTCTGTTTCCTGTCTGTGCATCCTGCTTTCTGTCGGCGCATTGTTGGTCTCTCACGTCAGACAAACTGTTCCACCATCTTTGAATGCTACATAACTACACCTCCTGCAAAGTGGCACAAAGGAACTCATCATCGTTCGCCAGGAAAGATGTTAAAATACCTTTACATTATATTTAAAGGTACCTTTACATTTCAATTTTTGCTAAGCAGCCAACTAGAGTATATATGCTATGCATCAGCTATACAACCATTTCAGCGCTGCAGATGTACAGACTGTATGACAGTAACACATGAAAACTGTGTGAGACAACATTCTGTATTGCATTGTTTCTGTATATGTACATTACGTTTATGCATTATGTACAGTCTGCTCTCTGTTTGTACATTCTACAGAGGTGCTATGATCATTCCAGCTGTTGTAGAACCAATACCACCAAGCAGATATCTGGTGAGAAGTGAGCGTGTGTGTGTGTGTGTGTGTGTGTGTGTGTGTGTGTGTGTGTGTGTGTGTGTATGCATCTGTGATTCTGTTCTGTGTATGTGCGTATTCAATAGACAGTGGGGGAATGCTATTTAATCAGGCAATCTGTCTTAATAGCCTGCTCTAATTAAGACAGGTGGGAACTGCTCCACACACACACACACACACACACACACACACACACACACACACACACACACACACACACACACACACACACACACACAGTGTTGGATTGTGCGTAAAGTCCAGGTTGAGCCATCATCAATCAGTGGGTAGAGACACGAATATAGTGCTGTGTGTGCGCGGGCGTGTGTGTGTGTGTGTGTGTGTGTGTGTGTGTGTGTGTGTGTGTGTGTGTGCGGGCGCGCGCATGTGTGTGTGTGCGGGCGCATGTGTGTGTGTGTGTGTGTGTGTGTGTGTGGTTTTGCCGTGTCTCTCTCCATCCATCTGAAGTGGGCAGAGAGTAATCAGTGTTCACAACAGGACTCTGCTATTCTCTCATCCTCTCTCTCTCTCTCTCTACCTTCGTGTCATCTTAATTTCTCACTGCTGTGACTCAAACCTTCTCACGTGGACCGCCACGGGGCTGAGACGTGAAATGGTCCTACGTGGGCCCTGCTGGGACAGAGCGAAAGGAGGACATCTGCCCCGTTATACCAAATGTAATTTAGTTGGCCTTAAAATAACGAAGCAATCCCCAAAACGCTCCTGAAAGGTAGTCAAAGGATGACAACATGCTACAGACAAAAGCAGCTCTCTGGGCCAGTCCCATACTGTACCTACGCCAGTCCCATACTGTACCTACGCCAGTCCCATACTGTACCTACGCCAGTCCCATACTGTACCTACGCCAGGGGTTTTCAAACTTTCCTTACGTCATGAAGCCCCTTAACCCATTTTGCGTCGGGAGCCCCTTTTGGTGTTTTAAACATTATGTTATAATTTAGCAATTTTTGAACAATGTGGCAGAAATCTTTGAATATATATTCTTTCAGAGTGAACGTTTTTAACTAAAATCTTTGCTTCTGGGGGGGTCCCTGGAACAACATATTTTCAAATGGAGGTCGGCGGCCAAATACATATAATTGTTGTGGTCCTTGACATGAAATACTGAGCACCACTGATATAGAAACATACTGTAGGTATTTCAGAAATCTGTCAGGATTTTGAAGATTTATTTTTTAATTTCGACGTCAGCCTTAAATGGGTTAAACAAACACAGGAGTAGGTTCTGTCCAGGGCAGATATATAACCAATGAAAAGGAGAAGGCCGCAGAGCTCGTAGCCACAGTGTGAAATTGATTTATGTAAATATAGATATGACAGGTTAGTCTTCCTCTGGGTTTTGATAACCCTGAGTGTGTGTGAAGAAGAAGAAGAAGGTCATTTGCGTGTAGGTCTCACACTCAGCGTGTTATAGAGCTGGCAGCTTTGTATCACACCGTGGACTGTCAGTCTAGTAACAGCATGTGGCATGTTGATTGTCAAGTTATGTTTTATGTCACATTCTGACAGTCCGTGATATGGACGATTCTCTGCCGCCCGACTGCTGGAACCTGGTGTTGACAGCAAGCTTAGGCTACGGATCTATCTGGTGAAACAGCTGTCTCGTATACAGCCCATATAAGGGCAACACCAAACCTGGCCAGGAGATGGAAATGTAAGGCATTACACGCACTGTGAAAGTATAGTCACAGTCAAGTTGTAGTTTCACTTTGCCTATTGGGTCAAGTTATACCTTATAAGATCAATTTGTATTGGATATAATTTAATTAATTTGTGCATTGGTGTGTGTTCATGGTGGCCTGTTGATAATAACGCATGTTGGCCCATGGGAACGCCATACCTCTTTAAAGCACATTCTGGGCATGTCGTCGTTATGAGCAAACATTCTGCACAAATAGCAGATCTACAAGCTCACAACGACGCATCGCACTGTGCTTGTAATGTACGGTATATCTGCTATTTTTGGGGTCGAAGCGATTTGGTGTATAGGGACAAAAATCACACACGTGTGAACTGAGTGTTGCAACTCCCCCCCCCCCCACTCCTCTCCTCTCTCCCCCCCTCCTCTCCTCTCTCTCTCTCTCTCTCTCTCTCTCATTAGCAGGCAACAGTGCAGCACTAATACTATATCTCTCTCTCTCTGTGTCTGGCAACAGCGCCCCTACCTGTACTCATTAACGTCACATAGGTGAACACATAGATAGGTGAACACTGGCATTGCTGTTCCTTGGAGTGGTTGCACCACTCAAAAAGGCGAGGGCCAAGTACAGACTCCTGGGGGCAACAACAACATTACAGACAGTGTAAGTGTTTAAAAGGGGCCAGTGTTGTATGTTGCTCTCTGTCTTACAAGCGTTCACAGGAGGTCAACCGTATAAAGTGCATTGAGCGCATTTGATACGGCTCACTTTACCAAAGTGGTTGGTGTGTGTGAGCATTCATTCGCATGCCACGGTCTAATATGGATAAGGCATATGCTACAGGGAAGGTTGTAAGACACACAAACACACACGCAAACACTAGTGAAACCTACTGCACTCAGGCTAAGCTGTAAATGTCCATGTCTGCTCGGTTCGGTACGTCGGAATGACATTGCATTTATGTCGGAGGGCTTTGATTTGCTGCCGCCTGTACGTGCCAGCCACAGTTCACAGACACTGCAGATGTTGACTAAACCTCTGGCCACGGGGACCAGGGAAGGGCCCCGTGCTGTGGGTGCAGAGGTCCCTGGAGTCACCATTTCCAACGGAGTTCTTAAACATGGACTTGTATAGATTTATACAAGGGTTCTTTGTTGCCTGGAGCGGTGATTCTCAAACCGTTTTAATTTCAAGGACCGCCAGTTTGATATGCATTAGGCCATGGACCCCCATTTGATATGATTTATGTCTGTGACCTTAGTCTACTGTACACCATGAACTTCCTTAGTGTTGATTTTACTTCAACATTTGTACTCTCTGGCGTACAGACCCGTAAAGGTCCATTTTGTTCCTTATACCAACACCAGGTTGTTCCTTATACCATCAGTCTTTCATATATTACAATTTAGTTGTCTAATAATTAATTCTTGCCACTGCCGTTACTGGTTCTGCCCCCACCGGGAAGTTATAAAGCCTTCGTCCTACTCCTCCCGTTCAACATTCCCCACTGGCAGGCGCCACTCTAGGCTGTATGTTTAAGTGACTGCGATAGATCTGCTATTTAAAAAGAAAAAGAAACCTTGAAAAACACATATCTTGTAGGGGGCGGAGGTGGAGGGAGGGGTCTTCAGGTGGGGGTCCGTGGGCCAGATGCATGTTAATGTGGGGGGGATCCGCTTGAGACGATGCAGCTTGTGAACCACTGCGGGCTATTATAGGGCCATCCTCCAGAGATTTGTAGGCAAGGTAAATGATGTTCCAGTCAAGGAGAGGACAGGGACGGGCTGCAGGACATGCCCACTGGACACCACCCTATGGCGCCGTAAAACATGGACTCCTCTCCGTCTGTCTCAGCTACTCTATTTCAATCTTCCCGTCCCTCTCCTCTCTCACTCCTTCCCCGCCCTCCCTCCCTTTCTTCCTCTGTCTCTCTTCTCTTCCTCTCTCTTTCCTTATTGCCCCCACCCCCCCTCCCCCCATCCCTCCATTTTCTCTCCAGGGTTTTCTATCCGTCATTCTGTCTGTTCTCTCCTTTCATTTAGCTCAGTCTCTACCCAGAAGCCATTGCAATTCCGGACGGCTCCCCACATCTCCCCACACCAGCTCTCCTGGGCATGTGTGTGCGTGTGTGTCTGTGCGTGTGTGTCTGTGTGTCTGTGTGTCTGTGTGTCTGTGTGTGTGAGAGAGAGAGAGCGAGAGAGAGAGAGAGAGTGTTAGTGTACCCTGCGGGATGGAGCAGTAATCAGAGCACAGAGAGAGAGGGGGGAGTGGGGGGGGGGGGGGGGTGGTAGAATGAACAGAATAAAGAGAATGAGGGTATGAGAGAGACTGTATTATTACTATGACGTCGTTATATTATATTATGACTACAGCAACCCGGCTTTCAATTAACATCGTGGTTCAATACAGTTTAGTGCACGCACGCACGCACGCACGCACGCACGCACGCACGCACGCACGCACGCACGCACGCACGCACGCACGCAGCTGAAACACCGAAACGTAGAAACGTGCACTCAGACTAAGCTGTAGATGTCCATGTCTGCTCGGTTCGGTACGTGGAATGACATTGCATTTATGTCGGAGGGCTTTGATTTGCTGCAGCCTGTGCCAGCTACAGTTCACATGCAGCGTGCTCTACTACAGTGCACGGACACTGCACTGAGTGGGGTCTCAGAGATAGAAATGCCATTAAATGGGAGGTCCGTAGCCTAATACATGTCAAACCGGGGGTCCTTGAAATGAAAATGGTTGAGAATCAGGGCCTGAAAAGGTTGAGTACAGTTAGAGCAGTAATTCTATGGCCATGGAACCCCATTTTATGTGATTAAAAAGAAATCCCTGTGTCCATTTAGTGTACAACCAAATGGACGTCCATTTGGTTTCTGTGTGTGCTTACAGTTATCTGGGGACCCCCTGGAACCCCCGAAGGACCCATTACATGGGGTCCCCGCGTTCAGAACCACTGGCCTAGAGAATCTTTTACGCTGAGCAATTGGATGATCGCTGGCTTCATATGCACCCACACAGCTGCACCGTTATTTCCCTCACTTTTATTACTACTATAAGACTATATCGTTTGCACTGTTCGGATGAATAACGGAGAATGGTGTCTCTTTGTATGTCCGCTTGTAATGCAATCTCGCAGACGTAAAGCAATGATTGAATAAATTGAATAAATGTCCCCCATAGGCTAGCAGCGCTGTCAGTCATTTGCCTGCGGCAATGCCCCATAAACTAGCATCCTACACGGCTCCCTTGATAATCTCCTATCTCCGGGGAAACATTCCCTCCATTCAGCCAATACAATTCATTTAGATTCAGTGAATCAACACTGGCTATAAACAAAGATAGCAGCAGTAAAAAAATAAATGAAAAAAACATAAAACACCTCAAGGCGTGTTAACGTGTTTCCCATTAATCCCAGCGCCTCGCGTCACAGTAAGAGACCTTTCTTAGTGTGAACGGTGAATGTGCCTCATTGCCTAAACAATGACGTTGTGGTGTTAATACGTTAACGTTTCCATTGGTCCTGATTGCCTTGCTGTATTGTGAACAACAGAAAAGAGGCAGAAGGGGCCCATGGATTGCCCACAGGTGTCCACTGTCCATTTCTCTTAATCTGTCCTTCTCTGTCTCTATATGAGCTTGTGTAGAGCATGTGGGGTCCAGGGACCCCCATGGGGTCCTTGGGGAGATACCAGGGGTCCCCATCAAGAGTATAGTTAATACAATCACTTTAACAACATAACCTGTAGAGATCTCCTCCCCCTCCCCTCTCTCTCCCTGTCCCTCTCTCTCTCTCTCTCTCTCTCTCTCATAAATCCCTACAGATATAAAGCAGATGACACTTTGTCTCCCCCTCAGACGTCCTTCGACCTCCGTTCTGTCAACGTTCATCTCCCTTGGCCTCTAATCCCCTACCTCTGCCTTCAGAATGTCTAGTCTTGTCGGATTGTGTTTTATGTGTCTTAGGAGGTACTGTAGGTTCCATCCCCAGCTGCTGAGCAAGGCACTGATTAGGGTCAGGGACTATATACCCAATACCCATGGCATACACATTAGCAAACCCCCTGTCAGCAGCATATAGTTAAATGCATATTTTTGTCTTTTTATTGAGTTCCATGGTCTCTGTTTGCCCACTCCTCTAACGCTCTCTTGTGTGTGTGTGTGTGTGTGTGTGTGTGTGTGTGTGTGTGTGTGTGTGTGTGTGTCTGTTCGTGCGTGCTTATCTGCTTGCCTGCCACTTTGACAATCCGTCTGGCTGTGTACCATAACTTTAAACACATATTTGCAGTGATCTGAATCAAACAATGCCGTGTGTTTGTTTGAGAGAGCAAGAGAGTATGACAAAGAGAAAGTTGTTGTGTGTGTGTGTGTGTGCACGTGTGTGTGTGCACGTGCATGCATGCGTGCATTTGTGTGTGCACATGTGAGAGATTGTGCATGTGAGAGTGTTTGTGTTCAAGGTCACTGCTCTATTTCCTATTCGGGATACCGCTGCTTTCCCAGCATCCTCTCTGCCAGCAGCATTGATTAGCACTCGACAAGCCTAGCATCACATACACACAGACACACAAACACACACACCATTAACTCCATCTTTGTCTTCTCTTTCCCTCAAAAACATGCACATGCACGCACGCATGCATGCATGCACGCACGCATGCACGCACACACGCACGCACTTTTTAAAATACCGATGCATGTTGACAATTGTCTTTCTCCTATAATGATATGCCAAAAGTAGGGATGCCAGGTTGAAAGATCTGTGGGTTATTTAAGCAATCAAAAGTATTTACAGGAGATTGTGACAAATAAATAACAACTACATTGGTTCCATTGGAACACGTACATTTTCCAATTTCCTGAAAAGTAATGATTTCCGCCCCTATAGTGGCAAAAAGTAATGCACTTCAGCAAAAAACAACAAGTGATGATGAATTGCCAAATCATTTGTGTAATTGGAGAAAACCTACCGGTACACAAGCGACTAACTCATTTCACCATTCATAGAACATTTCACTTGCAATAGTCCTGGAAGTGAGAATGCAATATTGCCAGATTTCCAATTGAGATGTTTTTACCACGGGATCGGCAATTTACATAGGACGACACAGGGCGACTGTGGCTCAAGAGTCAAGAGGTAGAGCAGGTCGTCCAATGATCCATGGGTCGGCGGTTTGAATCCCAGCTCCTCCTGTCTACATGTCGAAGTGTCCTTGGGCAAGACACTGAACCCTTGCATGGCTTCCCCCGCAATCGGTGTATGAATGTGTGTGTGAATGGGTGAATGTAATGCACAATCTACTGTATGTAAAGCGCCTTGGATAAAGGCGCTATATAAATGCACCATTTACCAAATAAGCTCTGTGGTTAACGGCTAAGAGGCTTTCATCTTTTGTTCTACAACATAAATTACACCTGTTAAAATACACCAACCATGAATTTCGACGCCTTTTTAAAAGGAATCATCTCCATTAGTGCAGGCAAACCAACAATATCACACTCACGGACGCTCTCATTCACCGATTATGTTCAAACAAGTCAATGCCAGCTCACAATCTCTTCAAGCTGCTGCTGCGTTGTCTCAGATCACATACTGTAGTAAATCTGAGAGCATACAACGTTACACCGTTGTATTCCACCCCATACAGTGGTGTAGCGTGGTGTAGGGTGGCTGGCATCTCCCTTAGAATTGGGGTGAGAAGTTCAGTCACGCACGAGATACTCAGAGTAGAGTCGCTGCTTCTTCACCTAGCTGGAAAGAAGCCAGCTTCTAGGTGGTTCGGGCATCTGGTTAGGATGCCTCTCGGGCGCCTCCCTAGGGAGGTCCTCGAGCGAGGCACGTCCCACTGGGAGGAGACCCCGGTACTGACCACGGTGCAGTGGGAGGAGACCCCGGTACTGACCACGGTGCAGTTGGAGGAATCCGAGGAAACATATCGACTCACTGGCCTTGGAACGTCTCGGGAGGAGGTGGTCACGAATGTTGCTCTGGAGAGGGAAGTCTGGAGCTCTCTGTTGGAGCTGTTGCCCCCACGACCCGACTCGAAAGCATTACCCATGCACCTGACCACTTAACCATGAAATTGTTTCTACATTAAATTATGATCATATTATGATCTCGACAAATTGGCATCGGACGCACAAATCTGGCAGTGTCACCGAGTCCACGGGGCCATCGTTGGTGCGAGCCACGCAAGTTGAGCGTAAAGGTGTGATCCTTTGATGCAGCCTGCGTCCTGTCAAACCAGATGCTGCGCTGTGCCCCCTGGCACACCACGTTAGCTGATCAAACACCAAGCATACGGCAATGCCTCATGCCTCATACACTAGGGCATCCACAACTGTCAGCACCTGTGGTATATAGGGACCGTGTGTTTGTGTGTCACTGTCAGGCTACAGAGAAAGTATGAATGTGATTGTTGCTGCACATGAGTACTGTTGTATGTGTGAGTGCGTGTATGCGCGCACATGTGTTAAATTTAGGTCACTAACGGATCCCTGCTGGGTTCCACACAAAAAAATATATCACCTGACTGACGGGCTGATTATAAAATAATAACTAAATATTCCTTTGAGCAGTGTGCAGTGTGGTAAACGTATATATTCCTTTGAGCAGTGTGCAGTGTGGTAAACGTATACAAAAGTATAGTTGCCAATTACCATGCATGCAAATTAACCACATGAACCCTAGCATCCCTAGTCTGGGCATGTTGTATAATCAGTGCAAAATCTGCTTAAATACAGCTGATCTACAAGCTCACAACGCAAGCTTGTAGATTATCTCTTTTTGGTGAATATAGATTTGACATGGAGGGACCCCTGTAGGGAGAAACTGTAATGTATTCGCGGCCAGCTATCCTACAGGTCTCAGAGGACTGGATGGTACGTCCATCTTAACGTGATCATGTACATGCAGCAACCACAGCAGCTGTACTGGTGTCTATCAGCTGTAGTGTATACATTAGTTTCCGAGTGTGTGTGCATGTGCGTGCATGGCTGTGCGTGTGTGTGTGTGTGTGTGTGCGCGCGTGCGTGCACGCGCGCATGTGTGTGTGTGTGTGTGTGTGTGTGTGTGTGTGTGTGTGTGTTTGTGCGTGCGTGCACCATCATATGTCGTCTGTGTATGCTGAGTGAACTTGTACAAGGTGGGACAACTATTCATGTTCACAGTGTGAACACCACATGATTAAATAAATGAATAACAACGACCAGGATGCTGCCGGGAGGTTAAATTAAATGTTAGATTAGGTACACCTCACAACAACGGTATCGCCTACAATGTGTTATTTCCCGGAATTGTGTGGAAGAGTATGGTAGTGTCTTTATCTGTCAAGGCTGTCACAGTATGGATAATATGTGAGTGAGAGAGAGAGCCAGACAGACATGGAGAGAGTGACATAGATAGATGAATACAGAGAGCAGAAAGGAAGTCACACTGGCAGACAGAGATGGAGAAAAGACAGACAGACACAAATGGATACATGGTTGGACGGATGGACGGGTGCAGTACTTAGTTTAGACAGTTTTTGGTTTAGACTAGTCATTGGTTAGACCAGTCATTAGTCCTACAACTACAACCTATCTCAAACCCTCACCCTAAACCTAACCTCCCACAGAGCAGCACACCTAAACCTAACCTTAACCCATGTCTAACCAATGATTAGTCTAAACTAAGTATGCACCCCGGACAGACTTGACTGACAAACAGGTAAACGGGGGCAGAGAGGGGGTGAAAAAGAGGTAGGTGAAGGGAGAGAGATTACTTGGTTTCAAGGGCAACTGATTCAGAAACAACACAATATATATAGGCTCTGTATGTGTATGTGCTAGTGCGTGTGTGTGTGTGTGTGTGTGTGTGTGCGTGTGCGCCTGTGGTGCTGGGCTGCTAGGATTATAGGCACTTAGCTAACAGCGATATACTACTCTCACAGGCACCTTTCAGCATACTGATTAGATAAGCGTGTGTGTGTGTGTGTGTGTGTGTGTGTGTGTGTGTGTGTGCTTGATAGTGTGTCTCCATGCGTCCTCTGTGTGTAATTCTGTCAGCCCTGCAGCAACTGATGAACATGAAACAGATTCTTACACTCAAACATTAACAAATCTGCATTCGCAATTAGCATCCTCTTTTGATTGCCATTGGAAATTACCATTCTCGATATGAACGTCTCGTGCTAATTGCTATAGGATATTAGCACATTAGCATATAGAGCTAATTACCATTGGACACTATAGTCTACCAGCTATGGGAATGTGTTGTTGGCGTCACGGCACCTAGCCAAAGCTTCACAATCACTCCCTGCTATCAGGTGTTCAACTAAGCAATACAGCACCTCTTCGCCTGTGCCAGGAGTGTTGCAAATGCCACCCTGTGGAGAAATGAGGCCTGTGTTTAGTATGTACAGTATGTGGTATTGGTGTAAATGGTAAATGGTGCATTTTATATAGCACTTTCATCCAAAGTGCATTGCATTCACCCGTTCACATTATTCCCTCACCGCCGCCAGCAGAGGAAACCATGCAAGGCACCAACTTTCAACAAGAGCTGCTGTCGGGGGTTCAGTGTCAGGAAATACTTTGAAACGCTGACACTTCTGCCCTTTCAATTCTCACACCGTCAAGCTAGTGACATGTTGGTCGGGGCAGGATTTGACCATGCAATTATAGTGTGTCATGAGTTTCAAGCGACGGGATTCCCCTGTATCAGATGTTAACTCTCCTGTCACATCCCAGGACGGATGGCATGCAACTGCAACTCCAAAGGCACTGAGTTGGCGGCCATTGCGTCTCAATATGGGGAACAATCCCTGCATTATCCTCAGAGGCATCTTCTGAGTGTACAAATGCAAATTTGGTTCCATTTGTACACTCTCAGAGTTCAGTCAGATAGCTCACGAATAGATTAAACCAATACTTATTATAGAATGAGAATACAAGTGTGCATATAATATTTTATCTTGGCGTTCGGCTCTGATATAGATAGATATACAATAACAACCCCCCATGGGGAACAGAAATAACAGAGTCCCCCGGTGGTGCTGGGGTGGCGGTGGGAGCAAACATCACATAACAACAACCAGGACCCATATGCAGAAAGAAGGCAGGAAGAAGCATGCAGTCTAGGTGAGCTTAAATACCCTGCCCAATTGGTCAGCTATTGTGTGAGAATTGCACACAATACACCCACATAGTAATGCAGCAGATTAACCCCTTGGGTATATGTATGAGCACAGCATGAAACCCTTCGAGTATATCTAACTGAACTAACTCTGCAAGCTATACGTATCATTTATGGGGATCCTAGTAATTAAAACGTTTGAGAACCACTGTGCTACACTAAACCGAAAAAATAACCTTAATTATATATTTTGGTTTTGGAGTTATTTCCAAAATGCCTGCTGCGCTTAGAGCCTATTCCAAAACAAACAACCACTGTAGCTTACACTGATGAAACTGAGGTAATATCTGCAATTAAGATGGGCTCCTGCTCCCAGTGGTGGATGACCGTTTGGACAACGTTCTATAGTGCAGGATCATTCCAAAGGGTTTGGATTGAAAACGCAGCAGGCCTTTTGTTGCAGGCCTTGTCTGTTTCATCCTCTGTTTCATTAGGTGGCAGCTGCTATTCTGCTGCTCAGGGGGGTTGCCAGGTCTGCTGCTGCTCAGGTGTATCCCTTAGCGTGCAAGCTGCCCGACAGGTTTTAATGTCATTTCAATGTGTCTCTTTGTGCCTCGTAATCATTATCCCTCCGATAAGATAAACAGGTAAACAGAGGTTGTTTGCAGAGAAGGAACGATGGCAAAAGCACACTGTTGACAAAGTAGCTGATGTTTGCTCATCAGCAGGCTTCAGGGTTAGGGTTTTCACAGGCAAGAGGACACACATGCATACACACAAACACAATAACATACTTTTGCGCAGCATTTTTTGTTTTTTTGCACAAACCACGCTAAAGCTCCATATCTCTTTGTGTGACATACTGTGTATGTACATTGTACTTGTTTACATCGTTACTGTCTCCTTGTAGCTGTGACCTTTGGTTGGTTATAGTCTGTTTTCCTCGCTAAAGGAGGACCTTTAGCGAGGGAAATTCATGATTTGTTTTGCTCATAGACAATTACAGTACATGGCTGCATGAAGTACGTGGAAAAGCCAATTGCAGCAGCAAGAAGTGCATGTTTACATCCTGCCACGGAAACAGAGTGGACACTGCTGTAGCCTCTTTCTGAGAACACGTGACAAATGCACTACCAAAAACAACATGCAACAAATGGGACATCAGCTATGATGACACTTCAAAACATATTTATGTTGCTACAAACACAGGGCATTTGGTTTAATTCATACAGTATGTGCAATATCAGTGCAAGTAATGGTTGCTCTGATATTGCAACCATTGCAGTGCATTTGCAGTGCAACTATATTATTTATAAGGTGTTGATAATCTGGGCATGCATAGAAGCACATCATAAGCATAGGTATATGTCACATACGTATACTGTACATTTTATGTTTGAATAGTTTAAAAAAAAGGCATTGTCCTCTCTACCCAATAGTATATAATAGTATATAATGGTACATTACAAGCTATCTAAATATATGATATAGGAATGAAAATCGTACAAAAAGCCATATATTTTATATTTAGGGATGTACGATATTAGAATTTTGGCCCGATATTCGATTATCCATTAATTGCATGGTCAAACTGACCGATGCCAATTGCAATACGAGTTTCAAGTACGGTTTACTCTGCACCTGTTATGCAGTAACTGCAATTCTTGGTACAGATTCAGACGTCTAAAAATAGTGCATTCTTACTGATCTACAGATTATTGATTACTTTAGGAATGAATCAGAAGGTAAATACATACAAATATTTCTTCTGCATATGCTGTACTTTTAATCAATTCCACATTGAATCATGAAGAACCGCAGCACTTTCCACATGGCCCATTGCACATGATTTTAGATGGCTTATAATTTTTTTCCTAAATTTTTGTAACCCATCGCGTATAGGAGCACGTACTTCCAACCAGTTCCTTTTCTCCATCAGCCTCCCCCTAGGCTAGCCCAGGGTGGCGTTCCAGGGTGAGGCAGTATAGAGACCAGGATTACTGCATGTTTTTTGTGAGGCTATACCACTGGCATGACTGAGAGGTCTTTTTGTGAGGCTATACCACTGGCATGACTGAGAGGTCTTTTTGTGAGGCTATACTATACCACTGGCATGACTGAGAGGTCTTTTTGTGAGGCTATACCACTGGCATGACTGAGAGGTCTTTTTGTGAGGCTATACCACTGGCATGACTGAGAGGTCTTTTTGTGAGGCTATACCACTTGCATGACTGAGAGGTCTTTTTGACCTGAGATTTTGAAGTCTTTGACCATGAAGCTTTCCATGACTTTTCCTAAATATTAAATTCAAATCATCTCAGATTTTTGTTTACATCTGAAACATTTTGTAAAAATTAATTTAAGCATATAGGCTTCTTATACTATTTCTTACTTCAGCCATGCGAGTGCTCTATAGGGACATGGGAAGAACATGACCCTTTTACCAACCCATCCTAGGGAATGGGCGGTGATGATGCAGAGGAGAGAACACGCCCCCAGCGGGAATCGAACCCAGGACCTTCTAGCTGTGAGGCGGCAACACTATACCGACTGCGCACCGTGCCATTTTGTCATTTTTTATGCAATTCTGAACCGTCAAATGCTTCAAATGTGTCTTATGTGCAACTCTTCAAGTGTTAAACACTTAAACCTATACTTTTTTCTTGGGGTCCTGCAGGGCTCTAAACATCCTTTCTGACTGCTAACAAATATTTAAGCCCAAAATGCAAGCCGATCTGCAAGGTCACTGCCATGTCATGTTGAGATGGTGGATATGTTCTGTTCAGCAAATGTTTGCCTAGTATGACACGGACAGAATAGGGACGCTAGTTTCGGGTTAAGATACAGTATCAGACAAAGAGGTAACACTGCCACCAGTGGAAGAAATAGGAACAACAAGTGTGATCAAAGTATAATCAGTAATTCTGTATTGAAGCTATCATGTGCTGTGCTGCCTTAAATTGAACCATAAGCACGCAACACACGTGCATCCGCATGCATGTGCATAACCTATCTACTCTACCACTCCCCAGCTGAACTCTCTTGACCATTATTACTTTCAAATTGATTATACACAAACAGGTGTGCACGCACGGCACACACACACACACACACACACACACACACACACACACACACACACACACACACACACACACACACACACACACACACACACACACACACACACACACACACACACACACACACACACACACACACACACACACACACACACACACACACACACACACACACACACACACACACACACACACACACACACACACACACGCCCCTGACCATGATTACATTCAAATTGGTTACAGCAATTGCAGTGGTAAATCAATACTCTAATTTACCATCCATCAATAACTAGCCAGAGCTATTAAATACTGTTATGACCAAAGTGTTTGGAAGCACATGAGGAAATAATAGGAAGCCATAGATAACAGCTAAGAGGAGAGCAAACTAACAACACTTCATTTCTGTGTGATATGAGGTCGCATGTCGGAAGACCTCGTGTGAGGTATGAGGCCTACATCACACACGCGCACGGGCGGGCGCACACACACACACACACACACACACACACACACAAGCGCACACACTCTACACACTCTGAGAGAGTCTAGTGGTACTAAACCATGCAGGCATGCACCATTGCTCAAGAACAAGTGTCATGACTAAAATTCAATGGTCAGCATGTGTTCACGATCGGTTGTGTTTTTTCCTGTAAAATGTCTCGTCTCTGGGATGCAAGCCCATAAACATTGTACCATACTGGGAGCACAGGTAATAAAAAAAAGGTAAAAAATAAATAAATAAATAAAACACTTTGGTTCTCTAGCATTTTTTTTTATTACTTTGTTCTTACATATTTTTATTGCTCGTTCAAACTTTTTTTTACTGCGCTAGAGAAATTAAAACTATTGGCTCAGCTGGCTACATGATTCAAGGACGGTGGGACCTTGGGAGCTGGCCAGGTTCAGAGGGACTCACTTTTTCACCTTCACCCTGTGGGAACCCTTTCAACAAAATGACAGGTCTCCTTAAACTATTTGAAAATGTAGCTGACCGTATTTCAACAGAAATTATTTTTGTTCTTTCTCATGCTTTTTCCTTTCCCCATGGGTGGCTGCTTTTCGTTCTTAATGCCCCAACGCAAGGTCATCATCATTTACCTGATGATCTAACAATGAACCATAAATGGTAAACGGTGCAAGTATAGCACTTTACATAGTGCATGACATTCACGCATTCCACACACATATCCGTACACCGATGGCGGAGGAAACCATGCAAGGCACCAACCTGCTCATAGGGGCTCAGCGTCTTGCTCAAGGACACTTCGACACTAACTCTGGGGGAGCCCGGGATCGAACTGGGTACCTCACGGTTCCCATCGGGCCACTCTACCCCTGAGCCACTGCCGTTCTCCCATACCCTCAACCTCTTGTTTCTTACAATCTACAGTATATCACATTAAAATCTGAAACTCTCCAGATGGTTGGTGGTTACATTTCCAGGGAATATCTCGAGAGATAACACAATGTCTTACGAAATCAACAATGGAGCAAAGCAATGCAAAGGTTTCATATCACTCACTATAGAATTGATGGTGGTTCAAATCCATCCAGTCTTAAATCTCGTCAACAACGGAACAACCAGCTAGGCCCATATAGGGCCTAATAAGCACCAATAAGCAGTAAAGCATGCAGGAAGTGAATCAGAGGTAGAACTCACCAGATGGTGGGCGGTTCCGATCCCTCCACCTCCAGGAAGTCGTACTTCTCCTCCGTCTGGAAGTCTGTAAAGACGACAGAGATGGTGTCTCCGGGTTCAGCCAATAGGATCCATGTACAGTCGGCCTGGTTACCATAGTTGCCGGGGTAACCGGGACTGGTCACCACCCCACTGCCGCCCCTCACAGTGCCCCCACATGTGTCCTCAGCTGTCAATCAAATCAGAGTGACAAATAGAAAACCTGGGTTAGGGAGAGGAGGAGGAACCGAGGGGCGGGACCTTTTTTTTAATTGAATTGGGTTTTTTGGACATATTTCTTTGGATTTCTGACTTAATCAGCCTGATCATTTAACAAATGCTTCAATCAACTTAACTGGGTATCCAATTATCAATTAAGAACAAAATCTTAATTGCCTCACCATTATTTCTCAACCAATGAAGTAGCTAGGAAGTCAGCCAGCCCAACTCCCCACCTCTCTCTGAGGTGATTCTTGGTTGTCAAATTATTTGGTGTTTTGACGTTTAAACGTGTTTTATTTGTTGGCTTTATTTTGGGGGCTTTATCAGTATAATTTCAAATCATTGTAAGCAAGTCATAATAGCCTACAAACAAAATGTTATTACTGTACTATTGGATTGTTCTCGGGCAACCCGGCCAATAGTGTCAGGATCAAGTGCTTCCTATTAGCCAATCAGAATCAAGGGTGGGGTTAAGGGGTCAGGCTGTATTTCCTGTCAGACCCAGAGCTGCTCTCCTCTCCACCAATCACCAAAGTTCCACTCTCCTCTCCTCCAATCACAGAGCTCCAGTCTCATCTCCTCCAATCCCCTCCAAGGAACTTTTGATTATACTGCATCCCAATTGTCAGTTTTCATTGTCAATATAAAGTCAATTGATATATTTTATGAATTTGGACCAGATGTGACTATTATATCGATCACAATCTTGGTTGATAATGATACTGATAGTTGATAATTGATTGCTCTATAACAGATAAAGACACATGGATTGCGCTGTGCACAGGGCATAAATTATACACATATAATTTATAGAGACACACCCACAGAGAAAAACATAATCACATTGAACCTTATTCTGTCAACCCGGAGGACTGGCTTTAATCTACCACTGTAGGCATGGACTGCATGTGTTCAAATCAATCTTTCTTTCAGATCACTTTGAATTTCACATTCTTAATGACCTTCAACCTGGCATCCCTATTTTGGGCATGTCATTTATAGGGAAAATGTTCTTAAATGTTCCAAATGATTTATCTTATGACAAGGTATAAAATAGGGCTTAAGTGATTAAAAGATTTAAAGAAGGGCTACTAACCCATTCATAAATAACAGGCATCGAAAGCCTTGTGGTTATTATTTGAAATTAAGGATTTAATTAAAAGTGCATGTGTGGGAAAAAAAGACTAAAGGGAATTATAAGCCATATAAAAGTGAGCCCAATCCATGGTATCCCATGGCCCCGGTGACAAAAAAGATACAATGTTTTCTGTGAGTGTACAAGTCCAACGGTAACCATGGTATAAATTATATACCTGTATAATTTATAGTCACACATAAAAAGGGCATACTGTGCTCTTAAAAAGGACCATCTTCTCTACACATCATCAGCAAATCTAATTTGGGACAACACACATTTTGTGAACCATGTTTGTTGTTACTTGCAAACATGTGGCGTGTAGCAATGTCCATTGTCCCAAACCACACTCACTCACTGAGCAGAAGAATGACAGCGTCCATTTTAAGCGCCTCGACAAACGCTGCCAGGTGTGCATGCGTGACCACGGCGCTGTCGCAGTGGAGATGCATGTACAGATGACACACAGAGAGAGAGGGAGAGGGAGGGGAGGGACCAAGGCAGACTCCGCCCACAGGTGGGAGTCACACAGAGGAACAGGCGGGAACCGACAGAAATGAATAGAAACCAACTGAGACAAACTGGGGGCAGGTATTAGACACTGAGAAGAGCAGACTGGAACAAGTAGAGACAGTTAGAAACAGAGACTACACTATTAACGTGAGTGTGCGAGCACGCGCACGGCGCCGCACGCGCACACGCATGTGCACACGCACGTGCATGTGCACACACACAAACACACACACACACACACACACACACACACACACACACACACACACACACACACACACACACACACACACACACACACACACACACACACACACACACACACACGCACAAACATTTCAAATAACTGATAGCAGGTAGGTCTACATAGAAACAGTAACCGAAATTGCAACAGAAATTGACATAAATTAGACAAACAGGAATGAAATAGAAACAGAAATGACCAGGTAGAGTAGAGTTATAAATAAAAACAATATTGACTAATAGACAAGTTCTGTCATTTAAAAATATAGTGAATGTAATTACAGGCAACACTAAAGCTAGTGTTGCCTGAAATTATTTTTACTTTTAAGCTCTACTTTATTAAAAATAAAAAGCCAATCAAGCTGTTTCAGCATTTCTGTGTGTGTGTGTGTGTGTGTGTGTGTGTGTGTGTGTGTGTGTGTGTGTGTGTGTGTGTGTGTGTGTGTGTGTGTGCATGCTCGTGCATACAGTACATGTGTCGTCCTGAATCACACTCACTAACACAGCCTTTTTAACATGTCAATCAACATTCAATCATTGTAGCACTGACATAAGCTCGACAGACAGACAGACAGACAGACAGACAGGCAGACAGACAGACAGACAGACAGACAGGCAGACAGACAGACAGACAGACAGGCAGACAGACAGACAGACAGACAGACAGACAGACAGACAGACAGACAGACAGACAGACAGACGCCATTCCATGAGCCATCATTCATCCATTATAAAAACCACTTAAACCCTGCGGTCAACTAAGTGTTGACCGCAGCATCTCCAGCGCTCTATGCTAGGCACCCTGCTGTTTCGTTAGAACCAATCTATAAGCAGCCTGTCTTGCACACGCCACCATACAAAGCTCTCCAACTCCAGTGGTGGAAAAACATGTCTTACTTAAATAAAAGTATCAATACTGCAATATAGATACGTAAAAGTCCGGAATTCAAAATGTACTTGAGTATTAAGTACAAAATGATTGGCATCAAAATGTACTTAAAGTAGCAAACGCAGAAAGTACTCATCGTGCAGAATGTCCCATTTCACAAGTTTTCAAATGTATAAAAATAATTTAAAAATAGCAGCACTGTAGCAGAGCTTGTAGATCAGCTTTTTTCAAATGGCTGAAATGTAGGCCTACAATTTACAATTTACAATTTAGGCATTTAGCAGACGCTCTTAATCCAGAGCGACTTACATTAAGCAAGAACAAAAAAGCATGGGTATACATCACATAAAAACATTTATCATGAAACATGCGTAAGCTAAGAAAGTAACAGTGGAATATCTATAATGAAACTATACATATAAGCTATACATCTATACTACTATGCTATACATATGTACTATGACGTGCTATGACAATAGCACATACAATGCACTTATGCTGTCTACATAACATGCTATAAGACTGTATCAAATGCTATCTAAGTCTACAGAATTGCTATCTAAGGGGGTGGGGTAAGTGCTATGGGCCATGATGGAGTCTGAAAAGGTGGGTTTTCAGACTACGGCGGAAGATTGGGAGTGATGCTGCAGTTCTGACTGCAATGGGAAGTGCATTCCACAGTTTTGGAGCCAGAAGGGAGAAGAGTTTGGGACGTGTGGAGTGTTGTACCGGCGTTTTTAGTGAGGGTACTTCCAGCTTCCCTGCGTTGGCTGATCTGAATGAGCGGGAGGGTTTGTAGGGTTCGATCATACTTGCAAGATATGGGGGAGCCATACCTTTGGTTGCTTTGAATGCCAGCATCAGAGTTTTGTATTCTGTGCGGGCAGCGACCGGGAGCCAGTGGAGGGAACGGAGCAGGGGGGAGACATGTGAGAATTTTGGCTGGTTGAAGACCAAGCGAGCTGCGGCATTTTGGATCAGCTGGAGAGGTTTAAGTGCACATGCTGGTAGGCCAGTAAGGAGGGAGTTACAATAGTCAAGTTAGGCCTACACGACTGAAGTGGTTCACTGCATGTTTTGTAATAATAATCAAACTCTACAAAGTAACTAGTAACTAAAGTTTTCGAATAATTGTAATGGAGTAAAAGTACAATATTTGCCTTGCATAAGGAGAAGAGACTGGAGCAGCACGGACATTTAGAGCCTTTTATTTAGGTGCCGAGTATACAAAAGACTACAATATTTGCCTCTGAGATGCAGCGGAGTAGAAGTAAAAGTATTGGAAATTGGAGTAAACTACATCAATATTGTACTCAAGTACAGTACATAAGTAAATCTGCTTTCCATCACTGCACTGTATAATGTACAGAGGGAAGAAAACACACCATTCAATGTCACCAAGGTCACATACAGCACAGAACAAAGTCAATTCTCAACTGCATTATGTATTGTCTATACCACTTGTACAGCCAAGGGTAGGATCCTACACCTCATCCAGGAGTACAAAGTGACCTACAGCCTCTCTGCTTAGATATGACGTTACATAAGCCTCTGCAGCAAATTCTGTCTTTATCTGCATACGTATAGGCTTTGGACAGACCCCCAGACGCTATTATACGTTTAATCAATCTCTCTTTAGCCATTCTGACATTGCATCTTATGACTGTTCATAAATATATATTGCAGGTTAGCCTGCCTTATTGCAGAAATGATGCTCTTTCAATCATCGTATTCTCTGGCATGTATTTATTCCGAAACGGGACCATCTTGACCTTTAAAACGATCTCCATATTGGGCCTAACTGCGACAGCAGGTCGCATTAACTATGACATCATGGTCTCCACATCTCCATCCCTGATGATGTCACGAGACCTGGGCACCATATATGGTGCCCGACACACGAGAAATGCACTATTCCATACTTAACTGCGACCTTCGGTCACAAGAAGACGATCGTCATTGTTTGAATAAAATGTGACAATGTCGGATAAATTGAGCGAAGCTTGCCAGACTGCCACGGGTGCAGTGGTGCAGACGAATGAAGTCTTTGCCCAAGCTGACAAGGATCAATCAGTTGTTATGCCAGTTTAGGGTTTCTGTTACTACATCTTGAAGTAGAAGTAGTAGTAAAAGTACTCTCAGCGATCAAAGTCTATCTCTTCCTCGATCACAGCCGCAGCAGTGCTGCAGGCCCAAGAGGAATTAAAAACAAGGAACGAAAATGTTGAAATAAACACAGACATTGCAGCCTCCACCGCCAAGCTAAAGGTTCTTGATCAATTTGAAGTATATTGTCGCTGTCAGGCAGAAACCTCTCCATCTCCATTATTCTAACTTTTTGTGATTTTTTCGTAAATTAATGCCCTATTTGATCATCCTACAGTGTCACACAAACGCATCAAAAGTAGAAGATACATGTATCCGCTACTTTTGCCATTTTTGAATTTGCTGTTTTTGAATTTGAATCCTGAAAGTTTGGATATGGAGGTTTCCAACCGACAGAGACGATGAATATCATGAAATGATCAAAGAACATTCAGAATCAATTATCTTTGACAATAATTCCCCATAACAGGAACAGTGCCAGACACCCCCACAGCAAATTGCATCTTAACCACATCAAAGGTCAATTTGTGGTCAACTTTCAATGTCAAATCACAAATGAAAAGCTGAAAAGTTATACAAACATCTCTAATGAATGAACAATTCAAAGTTCATTACCAATGTCCATCAAAATGTGATTTCTGTTGTAATGCAAATACAGAAGGACATATAAGATCCTTTTCACTCAGCTAAAGATGTGTGCTACTCCCCGTGAGGGAAATCCCTGAATTGAATAGGTTTCCATTGAACTTCAGCCCTTTCATGTGAGCGTTTGAACATGGAATGGAGCATAAGACAAGTAACCAAGGCCCCCTGGGCACTGAAGTTCATTTCTCATTTCTCTTTGTAACCACAACTATCACATTTGCATCCATTAGCAGCTGAAGTGACGTCCTCCTGGTAAAGCAAAATGTATTTGGAGAACTGCAGGCTGTGAGGATATGGTCTTTTTCTTAAATGATGTTTTTATATTACATTTTAATGTCTGCAAGCGAAAACAGACAGCTCTGAAATAACAGTCTATATAGTTGCCGTGTATGATGCATATTGCATAAGCTGCAGTGCCAGATTGGACGATTCAGTGGGGGGAAAAAAACAATGAAAAGAATAAATCAAGTTTACTTTTACTCTATGATGGTCTTCCACCATAGTTTAACATCCATCATCCTACCTTTCTGTTTTTACAACTGTCTGTGAAGTTGTGTAATGTCAATTTATACTTCCTCTTGCGAAGGCCACAAAGCAAACTGAGGTGCAGTGAAAACCCATCACTTAACATTTCAAATCTCTAACTTTGATTGATTGGTGACCGACACGAGGCATTAACAGTTACAGAGAATTATGAATGACATAAATCAGGTCTGACTCTGAATTACGTGGTATGTTACTGACATTGTTAGAGCTAGCCTAGGGACGGTCACTCACATAATTAATTAAGCTAAAATATTGAAACTTTATGTTTGTCCTAGTGATGATGATAACAACACCATAGTGTCCAAAGATATTTCTTAATATAACTATAGTTGCATTTTGATAATGCAGTTACCGTATAATCCTTTATTATATCCCTTCCACTCATTACCCCTTGCCATTTCATTCTCATGCACAACTCCAAAACATTGTCGTGACACAGACATACTGATGAGAGCTCTGAGTCTGCTTGTACGCGATATGCCTTATCTCCCCTCACATCTATGGTCCGATATGCCTTATCTCCCCTCACATCAGTGGTCTGATATGCCTTATCTCCCCTCACATCTATGGTCCGATATGCCTTATCTCCCCTCACATCTATGGTCTGATATGCCTTATCTCCCCTCACATCTATGGTCCGATATGCCTTATCTCCCCTCACATCTATGGTCTGATATGCCTTATCTCCCCTCACATCAGTGGTCTGAAAACTGGACAACACATTTTTAATGTCCTCAGGCAATGTCAGACCGACAAGACATCACTGGTGAAACGGCTAAAATAACAACAGCAACAACAAATTCTGATTATGTACGTAAAAGTTGAATGATATGGAAAGCCCGAAATGTGTTGTTTCACAAGCCTAATGTATGCCTAATTTACAAAAACAGCAGTTCAACAAGCTTACAACACTTAAGTAAAATACTGGGTTAACTCTAAAAGTAAGCAATACTGTTTAAATAATCCTTTACCACAAAGGCTTATGTTTTGACACGCTCATAATTAAATTATAACTGTATATTTCATATCTCCTCATTAAAATATTCATTTTCCATTAACTATGATCACTATAGCTAGTCCCTCTGGATTCTGGACTGTATAAGGAGGGGATCCTTGGGGGATCTCGGTCAAAGGGTTTAACTGGTTATAGCTTTGATTAGGCCTACGTGTTTAATGTATGCATATAACGTGACGGAGGTTATCGCAACAGCTGCTACAGGCTAATCACAACCACAGGAGATCTCAGAGACAGTCATATGAGCGCACAGGCACGCACACATGCATTTTTAAATATATATATATACCAAAAAAAATAAAGAGACCCATTAAAAATGTGTCCGCGGCCCACAAATGGTTCCCGACCCAACCTGTAACGCCTGTGGTCTCCGGGGCTATGGGAACCAGTGGATTAACCCATTCATCAACTCCATCGTTCCTCCATCTATGGATGCATGGAGGGACGGGTCAGTGAGTCAGGTCAGTCTGGGAGTCCATTTAAAAAAAGATCAACTGAACAAACACAAGCTGAAGGTGTTGACAGATCACTCCAGTCCTGTCCCATGCATTCTCTAACTTCACATGTAATCTGGGGCAGCAGGGCGGGTGCACGGCATGCTGATTACGCATCTGTGCACGGACATATTATGCACGGACATTAGACCCACGGGAGGGCAAGCAGGTGTGCATAATGTAAAGCACACCACGAGTGCATGCTTTTGTGTGTGTTTTGCGTTTATGCGCGAATGCCAGTGCTGTTGGGTATGAGTGTGCACTTTGCAGTTGTGATTATGAATAAAACGCCTGTGTGAGACAGACGCAGAGAGAGAGAGAGAGAGAGAGAGAGAGAGAGAGAGAGAGCAACGTAAGTCATGTGTTAGCCATGTTGCCTTCAGCTCTTGTCAGATCAGTTAACAAGTAGTACTTTTTTGCATTATCTCTCTCCTGCCTCTCCTCTCCTCTCCTCTCCTCTCCTCTCCTCTCCTCTCCTCTCCTCTCCTCTCCTCTCCTCTCCTCTCCTCTCCTCTCCTCTCCTCTCCTCTCCTCTCCTCTCCTCTCCTCTCCTCTCCTCTCCTCTAGGCTACATGATAATAATAACAATAATAGGTGAGGTTGAGGTCAGAGTGTGATTCAGATGCAGCCATGCAGAATACTCTGCATGGGTGCGAGGTGTATAGCTAACTTGCTCTCTAACATTTAGAAGCGTAATGCACACATCATGGTCAAGTACAATGTAGAATTTCGCTATAGATTATGACTGATAACAGGGCCATTGCATCGATTGGCGGGCTCAGGCCCACTTCAGCCTGCTTCTGTCAGCCCGCTTCTGTATTTTTCATGACACAACTTGTCCATCTAAATCCATCTAAAACACATCCACATCTCTCCAGTCCTTTACTAAACAGTAAAAATATTGTAACGTTTAGCACCCTGAGCTGGAATCGAACCCTGATCTCCAACTCAGCAGACCAGGCCAAGGAACAAGCCACGCCAAGAGAGCTAGCTCCCTTGGAGCAGCAAGTTACGGCCAGGTCTTTTGCAGTATACTGTACAATATATTTGCACTAAGGTTTGGTTCAGCCAATCAGGAGATCGTAGCAATTCATCATCTTAAATTAAACACTTGTTTGTTCTGTATCCTGTATAGAGTTCTCTCTCCTGATTGGACAAAATTGGTATCCTGACGTGAAAATGAATGTTCTGTGCTGGAGAGAGACAGGTATAAGCTAAAGCGAATGCTTTTCGCTTATAGCTTTAAGAGGACTTGGCGGCCCAGTCGGAAGATTCTGCAAGGCCACATGCAGCTGGATTATGTTGCCATGTCTTGTTGTAATTCCTCCCTCTGGATATACCTCTACATCTCTCGCCCTTCCTCCCTCGTTTCCTTTCAACCCCCCCCCCCCCGCTTGCGTCCCTCCCTCTGGCCAGTAGGTGCTTTGATCACGCTCTGGTTGAGTTATCCTCCCTCGCTCGCTCCCTCCCCTCCGTTCATCCCCTCTTCCCTGCTGTGCAGTCATCAATATCACACTGACAAGGATTCCTGTCTGTCTGTCTGTCTCTCTCTATCTCTGGTTTTACGTGCACGTTTATTCTAGATTCATCTTCCCTCTCTACTGTACATCCCTCTCTCCATCTCTCCCATAACTCCGTCCTTTCACCTGCATCCATTTCGTAGGCATATTACAAGCTTTATTGTAAAGATTATTACGTGTGCGCGCACACACACACACACACACACACACACAGTCACACACACACACACACACACACACACACACACACACACACACACACACACACACACACACACACACACACACACACACACAAGGGCAAGGGGAGTGAGGTGCAATAGAAAAGGGAGAAGTGCAATAGAAAAGAGAGAAGCAGAGAGAGAGAGAGAGAGAGAGAGAGACTTCAATCACTGAAGGCCTGTGTGCTGTCAACCTCTTTAAGGATTATGGTCCATCTACATCATTCTCTCCTCTCTCTGCTCCCCCTCTTAAGTCTCCACTCATCCATCCATCACCCTATAAACCTGTATATGTACATGTACGCATCTCTCTCTCTCTCTCTCTCTCCCCATCCCTTTATGTGCTATGAATGAGTCAACGGGTACGAGTGCAGAGGTATAGTTTCTGCGCACACGGGAGGAGACTGACAGACAACAGACACGGGGAAGGAGACTGACAGACAGAGGTATAGCTGGCAGCTGCTGCACACGGGGAAGGAGACTGACAGACAACGGGTGCAAACATTAACAAGTACTGTCAACTGGGACTTGCACCGTGTTCTCTGTGTAGCTGTCAGAGAAAGGCACATGTGAGTCAACACGTACTGGGTGCATAATGTGTGTGTGCGTGCGCGCGTGTGTGTGTGTGTGTGTGTGTGTCTGTGTGTCTGTGTGTGTGTGTGTGTGTGTGTGTGTGTGTGTGTGTGTGTGCGCGCGCGCGTGTGTGCACTATTCAACACCTCACACTCCATCATCATCTACCACACATATTGTACTGTATGTCATGGTACTGTATATGCATCGTGACTGAGAGAGAAAGAAACAACACTAGCAAGGAATAACTCAGCTCCACTGGTTTATTAATTCAACGTTTCGATCACTGGGATCTTATGTATGCCACTGTATGGGGTACAGTATGACCAGATAGTTGCGCCAAGAGGCGGCAAGAAAGCGCCTATTCGGTTTTCTAACCAGATATAATCTTTTAGGCATGTACTACCGTATGTGTACTATGTAAACTCTTCATTTCCATTTTCCAGCCATTCATTTGCAAAAAATAAAACCCCCGAGGGGTCGCGACCGACAGGTTCAGAATGAGAACCCCTGACTTAACTAAGGCCTTTGCACATGTTGGAGACACCACATCGTCACTTGAACTTGAGAGCGTTCTGCTGCCAACCCTAATGTTCAAGTCTCATTTCCAGCCTCCTGGTTAGTCACAGATATGAGGGCGGATGACGAGGGAGATGTTGTGATCTCACCCAAGGCCTCGAGAAGGAACAGAGGAAACAGAGTGTCGAGTGCCATACTGTTTTTCATCCTTTTTTTGTACATCACCAGGGGAGACAGGCATGTCTAAACATGCATCACACATTCAGTGTTTTCATGGGAGCCAATTTGTCAAGAAAGTGTGCCTTCACCAATGAGTCATTGGTTAATGCCACTGTTGTTGTGGCGTCGTGTTGCTATTGGAATTCACACAGGAGAACTACAAATTAGGGTTCAATGACTGCTCTCCTCTCCTAACCAGAGCGCGCGCACGCACGCACACATGCACGCACGCACGCACATGCTCGCCTCTGCACTGTATTTTGAAGCAGGCTGACCTTCAGCCCCGCCCACCATCTGTCCCACAAATCAAAGAACAGATGCTTTCTGTCAGTCAACTAACAACCCCACATTTAGACCAATTATAGCAGCAGAGAGATTTAATGGAGGATACACACACACACACAAACACACACACACACACACACACACACACACACACACACACTCACACACACACACACACACACACACACACACACACACACACACTCACACACACACAACAGTGCATGATAGACACGCATGACACAAGATGAGAGAGTGCGACCGGCAGGCAGGCAGGCAGGAAGGCAGGCAGGCAGGCATACAGCCATGCAGGCAGACAGGCAGGCATACAGCCATGCAGGCAGACAGGCAGGCATACAGGCATGCAGGCAGACAGGCAGGCATACAGCCATGCAGGCAGACAGGCAGACAGGCATGCAGGTGCACAGCCATGCAGCCAGATGGAGAGTGTACTGGTTTGACACAGGGTGTGAACCTCACTAATGTGAACTTTGGATGACAGAGAAGCAGAGAAAACTAGAGAATACCATAGAGATCCATTGCCTTTATGTGTGTGGATGTGTGCGTGCGTTAGTGTGGGTGTAAACCACACACACACACACACACACTTCTATGAGGATATACTGTAATAAAGTACGCAACACTTGTGTCCCTGCATGCTGTCGATGTCTTAAGTGTTGTAACATTGTTTTGTCGATGTCTTAAGTGTTGTGAAATTGACAATGTGACACATTCACACACATAATTTATGTACTCTACAATGACAACAATCTGGTCTCTCACTCTCTTCTCTTTCTCCCTTCTCTCTCTCACTCTCTCTCTCTCTCTCTCTCTCTCTCTCACACACACCCACCACACTCGTGTTAGTGTGCCGTTCTATGCACTAGAACCTGTAAACATGTGATGCAACAATAAAGTTGATTCTTATGTTCAAAATAGCTATGGGGAGGGCTGGTGGGCGGATCTCGGCCATGCTACTATGACTCTACTAGGACTATGACTACAAGACATACGATGATAAACTATATTTCATACACAATAGGTCCATTTCCTCCAGTGTTTCCAGAGGCATGAGGGATGCCTTGTGTCACACTCCACCCTAAAGTCTGAAAATCAGTGTGTGGTTTTAATATTTAGCAAAATAGTTAAGTGACTATGGCACTGCATTGTAAAGACAATGCTGTGGTCACTACCGAAACAGTGCAGTCACTACCAAAACACTGGATGTTTTGTCTAAAATCAAAGATAGTGAGTTATCAACCAATATGTTTCGGTTTTGGGAGAGGAAAGATATTCCAATATATTATTAAAATACAATATGATAATTGACTGTGCCTTTACTAAATATGTGTCCCTTAGATCTGGTGCAACATGAATATGGTCAAAGTTTTTCCAAAATAGCATACAAATTTCACACAATTTCCAACTCAGAATTTGAACCAATTGGGTAGAATGGCCCATATATATGCAGGCCCACGGCCATGGTTATGCACTTATATGGGCCGGAGATACTTCAAAGTAGGTGCGCACATTGGCAACGGCACGGACGGACGTATGTGTGTGCATGTTTGGTATATGGTTGCGTGCGAAATTGACTTCAAATGCGGCGTGTGTACATCAATCTCAGAGGACCCAAGGGAGTACGCTGCAGTATGTGGAAATGCAAAATGAGTGAAACGCACACATGAAGTGAGGTCAGTAGTATGTTACATCTACATCCAGCTGACATGTTGTCTTTTCTCTAACATGATCAATATTTGGACCTGGAGACGCAAATCAATATTACGGACGGGTGGAGTTCATGGACAGGAGAGCAATGCTACATGAACCATCCTCAGTGTGCAGTTATACACGCATGACAAAACTTACATGTCAAAAATACATGTCAAAACGTGTTGCTGCTTACGTACATGCTAGTCGACTTCCTTCCTTCCTCTATCCATAATCAATATGTTTGGACTAGACTAATGGTTAGAGGAGGGGGTTCATTGAGAGTGTGTCCCACAGGTCAACACATGTAGTACATCTAACCGTTTCATGACATTATTCAGTCACCCCGTTTCCTCATCGCTATTTGGACATGATGCAAACTGTAGGGTCCATTTGGTTCCAAACTATCATTTAGCTGGGGACCCCTGGCACTCCCTCAGGTACCCCTGGGGGTCCCCGCACCCCACTTTGGGAACTACTGCTGTAGGCTACATAAATGTGCCCGCCTACGTGCAAAAAGAATACAATGAACATTTAAATTAGGCTGACACGACAAATGAATTAATTAACTGACGCATCATTACAGAGTTTTTGTTATTACCATTCTCCTCCAAGAGGAGATATGAGTAGGTTGACAATCATGAACATGGACAATCAATTTAACACACGTCCCCAATATCTTGGTGACTCAGCCATATGAGTCATTTGCCCAATTGTGTGTGTGTGTGTGTGTGTGTGTGTGTGTGTGTGTGTGTGTGCGTGTGTAGATGTGACTTTTTGTGTTACTTTTTAACCTGAATAAGTTCTGAAAGCACGGAAATGTCAAAATAAAGAATTGAAGCATGACAAGGTGAATTGTGAGCATTCTTTTCTAAAATCATGAAAATGCCAAACGTTCACTCGAAAGACATGTACATATTGTACACACAAGTTCACTTAGGCGCAGGCGCACGTACACACGCACACACGCACACACACACACACACACACACACACACACACACACACACACACACACACACACACACACACACACACACACACACCTATGTTTGATTACTTTCTACATATTTGTTGTATTACCTTAGGATAGATCCATCTATAAGACCTTTATGGGTTTTACTGTTTTTAATTGTGTGGGAAAAAAAATGCATGAATAATAATGCCTATAACATATTTTACTTTCAGGAACCTACATATAAAGGAAGAAATATATACAAAAGAAGAAAAAAAGACACCAAAGACACCACAATGAATGACAGTAGGGGTTCCCCCTAAATCTTCCCCGTAGTTTCCTGTATTTCAGATCCTGCATTCCCGTCAAATTGTATTCTACTCACTCTCTGTTCCACAACATCAATATTAGAATGAGGGGACCAATCAATGGAGACAGGAATAGGCAACCAGGTGTGTTTGAGGAGTGATAGAATGGGGTCAATATCTCCATCTACAACAGGTTGTCTTATATTCAGGTCCATAGTCAATGCAACATGTTACTTTAACTGGGGATTTGTTTCTTTCTTTGTCAATCTTTCCATCTTCAGGAAATGTCTTTGAGGAGGCGTCGTCAATATTAAGGTCCACTCGCTCTCATACTTTTTAAAGTGGATTCTTTTCATTTTCTACGTTCCTGGGGACTGCAAGTTCTACTAGTAGTGACATGCAATGCAAGTTAAAGAAGTTTCCCCTAACTTCTTGAAATTCTCAGTCCATCGAGATGTTAAAAAGGAAGTTTGAAGAGAGAAGAGAGTATGTGTATGCTATACGTATATATGGACACCGTCTTGGATAGAACAAATTCTCCCAGGAAAGAATGAGAACGCACTGTCCAGGAGAATGTAATGCACAGAGAGAGAGAGAGAGAGAGAGAGAGAGAGAGAGAGATCCTTCACACAGCTCCAGTTGGCCTGTAGCCTACCCTCCGGTCTGTCCTTGTAACGTTGCTTTGCCACCGCCAGACAGTGGTGGGAAAAGTACTGCATTTTAAAACTGTTTTTAATATTTTATATCATATTGTTTATGACCCTCAAACATATTTCTAATGGTTTGAGCCTAAATCACCACTCTGATATAACCAGTCCATGTCATTTCTGTCTGGCTTCTAAAGTACCACAACAATGTCCTGAAGTGGTGGGGGTGCTGTGTATGTTTTATGTTCCCAGCCACACCCTCATCCCAGCTATGCTCCCACATCTTTCACTCATTATAATAAGGCCCAGCAAAGACGAAATGCTAATTTGGAAGGGAGATACCTATGACATCACGAGTAGCACCAAATCAGTTGGCCTGTTGCGAGAGACCACTGTACATAAAAATATGATGCGAAAGTCTGAAATTGGGTATTTGTGGGGATATAAGATCCTGTAGCGGAGCCTAAGAAAAACAAATTTCATGTTGTAGGACCTTTAGGTAAAAGTATCAATCCTGCATTATATGAACTCAATTCAACTCATTCGACATTTACTTGAGTAAAAGTACAAAAGCATTGGCTTCAAAATGTACATAAAGTACCAAAAGTAAAAGTACTCATTGTGCAGAATGTCCCATTTCAAGTTTTCAAATGCATAATATTCGTTTGAAAAAAGCAGATCTACAAGTTCACTGTGAGCTTGTACATCTGCTATTTTCAAATGGGCTAAATGTATATAGGGCTGAAGTGGGTAATGCATGTTATGTAGTAATAATAAAAATCTAAAGGGACTAGAATAACTAACATTTTCAAATAAATGCAGTGGAGTAGGACAATATTTTGATCCGAGATGTAGTGGAGTAGAAGTAAAAGTATTGGAAATGCTCAAGTAAAGTATAAATACTTTAATATAAGTACAGTACTAGAGTAAATGTATTTAGTTACTTTCCAACACTCCTTATAACATGGCCACCGCCAGAGCCCTTTCCAACTCAGCCCCCCCCCCCCCCCCCCCTCAACAAATCATCCTCATCACAATTCTGCATGCGCTGAGTTTGTGTGTGCATGTGTGCACGTTCGTCCGTTCATTCGTGCACGAGCGCAAGCGCGTGTGTGTGTGTTGTGCAAAAGGTGGACGTCTCTCTGATTCTGTGCTGGTTTGTGATTTTTTCCTCTGCCTACTTTGCCTTTGCCTGTTTTTATCTCCTCTGAATAGAGAGAGGATGCAAATAATTAAGTGAAATCTCTCTCTCTTTCTCTTCATGCATCTCATCAACACAAAGCACACAATGCTGGCACGGCATCAGAATGTAATCAAAGTTTATGAAAAAAGAAGACGAAGAAAGACGAGAAACAAATAAACCCTCTTCTCTCTTTGTTTTTCTCCCAGATGCTTCCACCCCCTCCTCCCCCCCCCTCCTCCACCCCCCCCTCCTCCATCCCCTCCTCCCTCTTCACTTCAACATGTTTAATCACCCTCCACCCCCAGGCGCGCACACGCACACGCACACACACACACCACACACCATACACCACACACCACACACGCACGGTCCATTTCAGTGGAAGCAGCTTTAAATACTCAAGGATCAATACAGGAACTGCCTGTGCGCGTGTGCGTGCGTGTGTGTGTGCACGTGCGTGTGTCATCGTCATCGTCTTGTGTGTCTTTGTGCATGTACGTACAACATGCAGTGTCTAAGCATGTGTACGTGCGTGCGTGGTGCGTGGGTGTGAATAATGCATGAGGCTAAAGTGCCCCTCTGGGAGACGTGCGAAGCAAGACGCTCCTAATATCTTATTCACAGCAGTCTGTCCGTGGCTGGGTCGTCTGGTACACGCATGGCTCGAGGAGGCCGAAGTTTATAAGGTCAAATATTGATACCGGACACTCCGGAAACTATTTAAGTATTCTTACAACCCTCAGACACTTACAAAACAAAAGAAAAACCTTCCTATACACTTCCCTTTCACAACCAACTTCAACAAGAGCCTGTTGGACATTACAAATCCCTCATGCACGTACAGTAGTAGTGACTGAGTGCTCTACAGAGGCACAGTAGACTCTTGGAACAATTTAAACAAATACTTGAAAGCCCCTATATTGTTCTTGAACGTGCTTGCTCTCAACAAGAATACAATTGACCCATTGTCAGCCTTCTGATTGGTCCTTGACTGACTAACCAGCGCAGGGTCTTTGATTATTTGATTGATTGAAATATGTATTAACAGTTTGCAGAATTACAGTACATTTCAAGCACAAACTCAATACAAAGACTGTCTACCCAAAGAGGGGTCCACCTTGTTCAATTCATCAAAACATTTAGAGACGTACAAATAGACACTTCTATATAGTCAAAGAACAGAACAGGAATTCATCATAAAGGAGGTAAAAAGGGAAAATATACAGTGAGGGGAAAAAGGGGTGGGCGGGATGGTGGGGGGGATTCAGATTTTTTCGGGGGCCAGTTTCGAATTTCTTTCTGCCTCGTTCTGCCTCGTTCTGCCCTGGTTCCTCCCTGGTTCTGCCTTATGGTTGTCTATGTTGATTGTTTTGAATTTATTTTTGGGTGTGCAAAGAGGGGCACAACTATGAGAGGGACTTAACAAAGTATCAGTTTGTGTACACATGCATAAACTTTGGGTATTTTACTGCGCAGATGGTCTAAACTTTAGTCCAAACACCTCGTCTATTATGATGTTTTCCTAGTTATGAACAACTGTCAGGCTCATGAGTGACAGCACTACCGACTGTGAGGCGACAGCACTACCGACTGTGAGGCGACAGCACTACAGACTGTGAGGCGACAGCACTACAGACTGTGAGGTGACAGCACTACAGACTGTGAGGTGACAGCACTACAGACTGTGAGGTGACATCACTACAGACTGTGAGGCGACAGCACTACAGACTGTGAGGTGACATCACTACTGACTGTGAGGCGACAGCACTACAGACTGTGAGGCGACAGCACTACAGACTGTGAGGCGACAGCACTACAGACTGTGAGGTGACAGCACTACAGACTGTGAGGCGACAGCACTACAGACTGTGAGGCGACAGCACTACAGACTGTGAGGCGACAGCACTACAGACTGTGAGGCGACAGCACTACAGACTGTGAGGTGACAGCACTACAGACTGTGAGGCGACAGCACTACCGACTGTGAGGTGACAGCACTACAGACTGTGAGGCGACAGCACTACAGACTGTGAGGCGACAGCACTACAGACTGTGAGGTGACAGCACTACAGACTGTGAGGCGACAGCACTACTGACTGTGAGGTGACAGCACTACTGACTGTGAGGTGACAGCACTACAGACTGAAGTGACAGCACTACAGACTGTGAGGTGACAGCACTACAGACTGTGAGGTGACAGCACTACAGACTGTGAGGCGACAGCACTACAGACTGTGAGGCAACAGCACTACTGACTGTGAGGCGACAGCACTACAGACTGTGAGGTGACAGCACTACAGACTGAAGTGACAGCACTACAGACTGTGAGGTGACAGCACTACAGACTGAAGTGACAGCACTACAGACTGTGAGGTGACAGCACTACAGACTGTGAGGCGACAGCACTACCGACTGTGAGGTGACAGCACTACAGACTGTGAGGCGACAGCACTACAGACTGTGAGGTGACAGCACTACAGACTGTGAGGCGACAGCACTACTGACTGTGAGGTGACAGCACTACTGACTGTGAGGTGACAGCACTACAGACTGTGAGGTGACAGCACTACAGACTGTGAGGTGACAGCACTACAGACTGTGAGGTGACAGCACTACAGACTGTGAGGTGACAGCACTACAGACTGTGAGGTGACAGCACTACAGACTGTGAGGTGACAGCACTACCGACTGTGAGGTGACAGCACTACAGACTGTGAGGTGACAGCACTACAGACTGTGAGGTGACAGCACTACAGACTGTGAGGTGACAGCACTACAGACTGTGAGGTGACAGCACTACAGACTGTGAGGCGACAGCACTACAGACTGTGAGGTGACAGCACTACAGACTGTGAGGCGACAGCACTATACAGACTGTGAGGCGACAGCACTACCGACTGTGCCACCGTGCCATAACGTTCTTTGTGCAGTGTCCCTTTTCATATAAAGACATTCATTCATTCCATTATTCCAAATTGAAAGTACCCTTGCCGTTATACGTCCATTTTACAATTAAAGTATTGCTGTTATGTTTTATTTGTGTCCGTCCTAATGCAGAAACCCCAGTCAATCAATTTGAGCATGAAAGAGAATTTTCCTTTTTCGCTGATACCGTGCCTAGATTTAATAGGTTTCCTGTCATGGAGGGGCGACCCTTGTTTGGATTGGGATTTATGGATTTGCTTTTTAACTATGATTAGTCCATATTTCATCATGCTTTGTTATGGACTGTGCATTCTACCGCAAGCGTAATATGAGGCTGGGAGAGAAAGAGAGTGCTCGCTTGTATAACTGTGTGTGTGTGTGTGTGTGTGTGTGTGTGCATGCGTGAGTGTGTGACTGCGAGTATTTTAAACTAACCATGAGGTGTGTAGTTGTGTGTAGTTGTGTGCAATGTGTGCGTGTTTGTATGAGTGCATTATGTGTGCCGTGGTGGGTGAGCTTGCACGTGTGTGTGAAAGAAACCGCAATTTGTGACTCAACTTCCAGACACAACCTCCACTGTGCTGGCTGCTGGGTACAGTGCACTGTTCGGTCAAATCACACAGAGCAAAATAACTAGAGTTTTCCAAACGTATAGCGGGACTATCACTCACTACCACATACTGTATGTACTGTATATGTCTAAAATTTGAAAATGTATAAATCATAAAATATTCAGTATGAAATGTGTACCTATTTTCCCCTCAATAGCTCAATTAAGAAACTTGAATGAATCTTTAGAGCTACTAGGGAACAAATACCAAACATAAGCTATGTTTATCATAGAAAGTAGGCGAACAGAACACATAATTGCATACTGCACAACAAGCTACCTTCCAAGACATAGGGCTTTCCTCCAGAGGCCCTGATCAAAACACAATCTTGTGTCGTATAGTTCAGGGAATTCAGACACGCACAACATCAGCTTTTCGTCAATTTCCATACGCACCCATTCCTGCTCAGCTCAGATCAGCTGACACAAGAAGTCTTGTTTGTCCCTTCCCTAGAACAACCTGGCCAAGCATTTTAGACTAATTTTCCTCTCGTCTCCTCCGAGCTCTAATCTGTGGAATGACCCCACCCCTCCAGTCAGGACTGCACACTCACTCCGCATAGTCTGAAAACTCACCTCTTCAGGCTCTACCTCACACCCTGCTCCTCATTCCTTGTGTCAATTCTCGTCACCTATTTCTATATTCTTCCCACAATTTTTGCAACCCATTTATTTCACCCAGTGTCAATTATCTAATGTTATCCTGGGGAGAGCAACAGCCTGTTTGTCACCTATTTATGATAGATGCTTATACTATGCGTATGTGTGTCGTTACTGGTTCACATGCCAATCCAATCCAATCCACTTTATTTATAAAGCACATTTTACAACTCAGAGTTTACAAGTGCTGTACAGAAGAATAAAACTAAATACACTGTAGCTAAACACAGAGAACAACAGCAAACACAGGAAAAAAGACTAAACGGATACAAAACATGGACCATGGAAACTCAACGGGGTTAAAAGCCAAGGTGTAGAGGTGGGTCTTTAGGTGGGATTTAAAGGTCTCAATGGAGGGGGGCAGTTTGACATTGGGGGGGAGCGCATTCCATATTTTAAATGCCATTTTATTTAGGAATATACTGGGAATCTGGGAAATCTGAGAATGTCATTCAGATAGTATATTCTTTATACAGATGCTAGGATTTATGTTTACCTGGTATCCGAATCCTGTTATTTTGAAGGACTAAATTGTATTTCTTTATTTTATCACATTTTGTTATTGAAGGAATGTCACAGGATAAAGTACTGTCAGTGATAGAAAAAGCAAAGAAACAATATTTCTTTGCACTCTATTCAGTACATTACGCTGTTGTTTGTTGACTATAGCATCCATGCCAGCTACTCTGCTCTTGCACTTTGTAAGTCGCTCTAGATAAGAGTCTGCTAAAGGCCTATACATTGTAAATATTGTTGTAATCTTGCATTCCATATACCTCGCTGGATGCCTCGTTTCAACTGGTTGTTGTTTGTCAAAGCGTGCGCGGCAGCAACGTTCAACCTACAAGCAGTTGAACTTCCGACAACTGCTTTGAGCGTTGACCGCGAGCTTGTACATGCTTTGCATGGCGGCACGATGCAAGCCATTAGGAGTAACTATATGCGGCGACTAAACTATGGTGGTTTGATGCAAAACATTGTAAATAATAGGTTCCAGAGCACAGTGGTGCCATTGCGATGTTGTGCCTGAAAGACCCATTACTCTGATCATGCATTTGTTTTAAAGAACACAGCTCCTCTTTTTTGTGCATCAAATGGTGTGTGTGTGTGTGTGTGTGTGTGTGTGTGTGTGTGTGTGTGTGTGTGTGTGTGTGTGTGTGTGTGTGTGTGTGTGCGTGCGTGCGTGCGTGCGTGTGTGTGTGTGTGGGTGTGTGTGCGTGTGTGTGATAAAGGATTTGTGTTAAACAGCGTGTGTGCGACCTAGCCATGCCTAGTTGAACAGTCTGATTGCCTGCTAGATTGTGAATGAACCAGTCATGCATGATGACTGCTGATACATACACTAGTTCCCTATGCACAATATGTGTTTGTGTGTGTGTGTGTGTGTGTGTGTGTGTGTGTGTGTGTGTGTGTGTGTGTGTGTGTGTGTGTGTGTGTGTGTGCGTGCGTGTGAGCGTGCGTGCATGAACATACAGTGTGTGTGTGAGTGTCAATGCTATCTACCATATGTCTTTAATGGTGCATGTGTAAGTGTACTATGCTGTCTGCCTTTATGTCTGTAATCTATATATCGAGCATGTCTGTGTATCCCTATATTATGAGAGTGAGACGGAGAGAAAGTGTGCACGTGCGTGGCTGCGTGCGTGCGTGTGTGCGTACGTGCGGTAGCTGAACGAAGTGCTTGTCTTGTTGCCATCCTATATAACAAGCACATCCTAGCATCATGTGGTGCCATTTCCCCAGGGACAGGACAGTGTGTACCTGTGCATTTATGGCTGTTAGTTTATGACATGTATGTATGTGTGTGTTACCATCCATGAAAATGAATATGGATGATGAATTCTGCACCTGTGTGGGGGAGAGGGGGGGTGTACATACGTTCCCAATTGGTCAGTGGTGGAAGAATTAACTCAAATGTTTTATACTTAAGTAAAAGTATCAATACTGCATTGTAGAAGTACTCTGTTACTACTCTGGTACTCTGTTAAGTAAAAGGTCCGGGAATTCACTTTTACTTGAGTATAAAAGTACAAAACTATTGGTATCAAAATGTACTCACTGTGCAGGATGCTTAAGTTTTCAAATGTATACAAATCTTTTGAAAATAGCAGATCTACAAGCGTACAGTGCGTCGCATTGTAAGTGGTTGGTCTAAGTTCTATAATAATAATACTGTTTTAACATATAGTTCTAGTGTAGTGTGTGGTAGTTTTAGTGTAGTGTGGTAGTAGTAGTGTAGTGTGGAAGTAGTATAATTGGTGGTATTGGTGGTAGTATAATTCACCTTCAGCGAAACTCCCTGTCGGTGAATTATCTCCCAACAATGACCACCTAGCCAGATATTATCCCTTACTTAGCTCCCACCAGCCAAATAGAAGGAAAAATCCTAAACAAAACAAACAAACAAAGCAATAATAGATTAGGTCTTGCTAAAATAACCTTTGAGGGCTGCAAACTACAGGAAGCAACGATATGGGGAGTAAAAAAAGTTGAATATAAAAATAAAACCATAACATAGTTTCATATATTGTTGGGTGTAGAAAAACAAAGCAAAACAATCTAAGTAAAGCTAGAAACTGCTGATGACTTTGTATACTGCGACACATAACTCATGTCTCACAGTCTGCCACTTTGCTGGATTATTCCCCTGCACTTTTTGTCTGCACCACCGACCGACCGACGAGAGAACAGAAGGAAAACATGGGCATTCAGGGGCGGTGGGGGGTTGTGGAGGAGGGGGGGGCTGATGGCAAAGAGTGATGTATGGATATGAAACATGCGATGCGTGCAATGGCTGCGTCTGCACACACAAAAACTGTTTAAAATGCAACCGATTGGAAATGCTGATTTTCAACAGCGACATGTCTGTCTGCCAATCCATCTGTCTGTGTGTCTGCCTGCCAGCCAGCATCCATCCATCGTGTCTGTATAAGCCAGCCTGCTTGCCTGCCAGCCTGCCTATATGTCTGTAAGCCAGCCTGCTTGCCTGCCAGCCGGCCTATATGTGACTGTCAATACATGTTGGTGTCTCTATCCGCGTCAGTCTGTCTGCCAGAGTGCATCGGCCTGTCAGTTGGCCTGCGTCTGTGTCTCAGTAAATACAGTATATGCCCTCGCTTGTTTACCTTCCGTGCTTGTGTCTTATTTGAACTTGTGAGTGTAGAGATGTGTGTGTGTGTGTGTGTGTGTGTGTGTGTGTGTGTGTGTGTGTGTGTGTGTGTGTGTGTGTGATTTGTCAACCGTTTGACAAATTAACTTTGTGTGCAAACGTCGACGCTAACTCAAACTAAGTTCTTTGCGGCATGTTCACGGAATAAGCCATGTGTCTGTTGATCTGATCTGTCCGTCCGTCTGTCTGTCCCACTTCCGCCGGCTGTGTATGGAATTGCTTTATGCAAAAAACTAAAATGCATTATGCATGCAGGCTGTATGCTTAAACAGCGGTCTCCGTGGTAACAAAAAACACATCCATCATCATCACTATGACAACCAGGGATAGAGCTGTCAATCAGCAACGTCCCAGAGGACCTGAGATATACAAACCCGTGGGCGTGCACATATACATACCTTACACCCCCCGCCCTTACTTACACACACACACACACACACGCACGCACACGCAAGCACACACGCACGCACGCACGCACGCACGCACGCACGCACGCACGCACACACGCACGCACGCACGCACGCACGCACGCACGCACGCACGCACGCACGCACACACAAGCATAAGGCTAAGCTGTGCTGTCTAAAAGCATTTCCCATCAGATGGTGTCAGCTGTCAGACTATGGCCAGTCATCCTTAAACACACACTGTCACAGAGAATAAGACATTAGCACAGGGCAGGGAACGGTGGGTCACCATTACAGGTAATGGTGGTATAATGGCAAAGGAGCTCTTGACCACCAGGGGGCGGTAGAAGCTTCCTGAGGTGTCATCTAGCGGTTGAGACCCACCAAAACAAAGCGTCTTCATTGTGTGCAGACAGAGTAAGCGACTGTTCGACAAACCTGCTCATAGCGGGATATGCGTTTCAGTGAGAATGTGATTGCGCCCGGAGCGCAATTATTTGGAACAGATATTGTGCACACTGGCATTCGATATAAAGTCTATATAACATTCCACCACGGTGCATTTTCGGGGACACATGCAGGCGACAGTGACAGCCGTTTAATCCCCTGGCCCCCTTGTCTTTCATTCACGCTTTAGTTTGGACTTTTTGACTTTTGTTTGGAGAGACACGGCTCTCTGAGGAGCCGGTGCTGGGGCGTCTGTGCCGTTTCTCATTCATCCAGATCAACACCCCCCCCCCCTCCCCCCCCACAGCAGTTTGTTATTAGTCTGGCAACACCTCGCCTCCCCGCCGTCGCCGAAGAAGTGCCGACAATATTTCAACGTGTAGTAGCAGGATGAATGAACTAGCTCAACCGTGAAGGCCCCGGTTCATGCTTCGCAAACTTGCAATGCTGCCCAAACGTAGCCCCGAACTACCGGTGTGGGCCGTCGTACGCCGAAGGAGAAATTGAGCATTATTTCAGTTGACTGCTTGAAAATGTGTGTCTGTGACAATCTGTGCTGTGTCACAGCTATGTCTCTTTACCCCCCCCCCCCCCCCCCCTCCTTCCCCCTCTCTGTCTCTGCAGTAAAAGGGGTGATAAAGTTTTCAACTGTGTCTAACTCTCCTCTGTTTCTGGGAGACAAGTCTGGGTCACAACCCCTGCCTGTCTACCTGTCCCTCCCACTCACTCATCTCACCCTTCTCTCTCTGTTTCATGCTTTCTCTCTCTCTCTCTCACACATACACACACCCTTCTCAGATGAGTCTTTCCCCTTAAAATCCCCTGTTATACACTGCCCTAGGCGGTGTGTGCAGCGTGTGTCCATGTCTGTGCGCGCGCGTGTGTGCATGTGTGTGTGCGTCCGTGCGTGCGTGTGACAGACATGGGTAGCTGAGCATTAACCTGTCAAAACATCCCTAAGGAGAGTGCAAGAGAGAGAGCATGCTAATAGAGAGAGAGAGAGAGAGAGAGACACAGACAGACAGACAGACAGACAGACAGACAGACAGACAGACAGACAGACAGACAGACAGACAGACAGACAGACAGACAGACAGACAGACAGAGAGTGAAAGAGAGATAATCCAACATTAATAACTCATTACTTCAATATGTTCTGGGAGAACAGTCAAAATGCACATTCTTGGCAGCAAACTACGTGTGGAGTTGTCATCAACTGAGGGACAGCGAGTGGACAGCAGAGCCAGGTATATCTGGCTGAACGGGGTCACTAAGTTGTTTTGTTATACCGGTATGTGTGCTTTGGCAATGTAAAACATATCTTATCGTGCCAATAAAGCATTTTGAAATTGAAAATTGCATTGAGAGAGCAGGGGAGAGAATGACAGAGGAAGAGACACTCAGGTCAGCATGCACTCTTAAATCTCTACCAGGTAGAGGGGGTGGTTCTGTCTCCATGGTAACATCACCCCTGCTCCAATTTAAGACGACAATATACCTGTTTCCTTGGAACTGTGATGCATGCAAACACAAGCTCGCAGAATGCATGAAGATACTTGTGTGTGCTTGCTGATAGGTGTTATGCAGTATTATATCCATATACCATGGCTATGAAGTCAAATTACAGTTCAATATCACTACTAGACCACTATAAGGTCAAAACTGTTGCTAACTGTGTAGAGGTGAAATGCACAACGTTATCTACGGTGAAATTCACAACGTTATCTACGGTGAAATGCACAACGTTATCTACGGTGAAATGCACAACGTTATCTACGGTGAAATGCACAACGTTATCTACGGTGAAATGCACAACGTTATCTACGGTGAAATTCACAACGTTATCTACGGTGAAATGCACAACGTTATCTACGGTGAAATTCACAACGTTATCTACGGTGAAATGCACAACGTTATCTAAGGTGAAATGCACAACGTTATCTAAGGTGAAATGCACAACGTTATCTACGGTGAAATTCACAACGTTATCTACGGTGAAATGCACAACGTTATCTAAGGTGAAATGCACAACGTTATCTAAGGTGAAATGCACAGCGTTATCTAAGGTGAAATGCACAACGTTATCTAAGGTGAAATGCACAACGTTATCTACGGTGAAATGCACAACGTTATCTACGGTGAAATGCACAACGTTATCTAAGGTGAAATGCACAACGTTATCTACGGTGAAATGCACAACGTTATCTACGGTGAAATTCACAACGTTATCTACGGTGAAATGCACAACGTTATCTACGGTGAAATGCACAACGTTATCTACGGTGAAATGCACAACGTTATCTACGGTGAAATTCGATCACCATGAAGGCGGTGTGGAGGAGTGGATATAGAACAATATCTTCTGAAGAAGGTCTTAACTTAAAAGGACGACAGGCAGAAAGATGAGATTGATGAACTCGGTGTGAAGGTGCTATACAGCAAACACCGCTAAGCAAGCAAAATGGGCCGTCGACCGCTTTGATGACTGGCTATCTATCTATCTACTATCTATAAATGCACCAAGTCTCTGTCTGTAGAGTCTGTGTGTGTGTAATCCACGTAACTCGAGAACCGTTCTTCAAATTCGACACACACGTTCCACACCACAGCAGGGGGTGCAGTGCCCGGTGTCGAGTCGGTCAAAAACAAAAACAACAAAAAAATATTCAAAGTTGTGGGTCTGCGAGGCTAAATCATATCAAGTGGTGTTCCGTGGCTCAAGTGCTGAACAAATAATGGACCTTGATTTGAAAAAGTGTAGTTTAATGCCTTTTTGACAGATTTCTAAGCCAGTATGGGAAACAGCAAAAGTCGATTGTCTCATCGTGCAGAGTTGCAAAACGACACGGACAAACTCTAGAAAGAACAACTATATGCCCACGTTTGGGCAGGCAGTTGGAGACTACTTTCTTCTAAAGACAAAGTTTTAATTGGGATGTGTTTGGGTGGGATGGTTTATTTGTCAACCAAAGCACTAGCTCACTCCGCAGGATAATAAAACACAGCTAAGCTGAACAATAATGCCCCTTAGCTGTTATGTAATAAATTATACCATTCCCTTTAGTAGGCTATTTCGTAAGCAATTTATTGTAAATAAATAAATATATATATATATTATATATATATACACACACACACACACACACACACACACACACACACACACACACACACACACACACACACACACACACACACACACACACACACACACAATTAAAAAAGAAATAGGAAGGAAATGGAAAAAGTATGCTATGATGCAGTGGGGGGTGAAGTCACTCCCCAGTGCAGACAGAGATTAACATTTCTTTGGCTATGATGCAGTGGGGGGTGAAGTCACTCCCCAGTGCAGACAGAGATGAACATATGATGCAGTGGGGGGTGAAGTCACTCCCCAGTGCAGACAGAGATGAACATATGATGCAGTGGGGGGTGAAGTCACTCCCCAGTGCAGACAGAGATGAACATATGATGCAGTGGGGGGTGAAGTCACTCCCCAGTGCAGACAGAGATGAACATTTCTTTGGCTATGATGCAGTGGGGGGTACGATGCCTTAATCTGAAATGTTGATTGATGGTTGTTGATTGATTTACAGACTTTTCTTTTATAGCTCCAAGCTCTTTTATAAAAAGTAATGGGTTCTACTCAGAGTGGCAAGAGTGAGTTGACCTTTTTATTGCAAAATGCAGAAGGAGCCAGTGCATTCTCCGGCAGCGGCAATGAGACACGCCACTGTCGTGGGGGGGGGGGGGGGGGGGGGGAAGACAGCAGCTTCCAGACACATAGGTGCTCCAGACACCACTCCAGACGCCACAATTGCCATAACAGCCGTGGCGCTGCCGGGGAAAGGGGCGGCATGGGAAGGTGCACTCCACTGCCGCTCGCTTCCGCGGCAGTGCGTTGGTCCGACATGCATTGCGTCGTGTTAGGGGTTAGGGGTTAGGGTCTGGGGTTAGGGGTTAGGGTCTGGGGGAAGGGGTTAGGGTCTGGGGGAAGGGGTTAGGGTCTGGGGGAAGGGGTTAGGGTCTGGGGGAAGGGTGTCGGACCGATGCCGCTGAGAAACACTGCCGCGTGCCACGGACACTGGATTACCAATTTAAATGTTGTTGATCTAAGAGGATATCGCACCAGAGGAGTCAGAGCGCGTGCCGCGTGGTTACCAAAAACGTTTATGTATCGATTCAGTACAGCTCTAAAATGTGTTTCTTCTGATTTAAAAGTCATTACAGAGTTTGACAACAGAAGACTCTTTGTGTAGTCTCGATGATCGACAGACATGATCATTCTTCTATAGTCTTGTAACTGATTGTTTTGTCGCTGGAAGCATGTTGTGTATCTATTCTATAGACATGACTAAGCAGCCTTGACTAATCTCATCTGTAAGTGTTTACACAAAACAGTGATGGGGCACAAGCACACACGCATGCATGCACGCACGCACGCACGCACGCACACACACACGCACGCACCAAATTGGAGAATAGTTCAACCATAATAACTGTGCAAATTAGATATTTTCTTAGTCAAAAGAAATTAGATTAGCCAAAAGACGCACGAGATTGTACTGAAATAATCCAGCTCGGCACCTCTTTCACAATTGCAAAAGCATTACAGCCAGTCCTACTGCACGCTATAGGGAGACTAACAAGACAATTCTCCTGGGAGACAGCGGGTGACGGCAGAGTGACAGCAGGGCTGTTTGAGAGCTGACAGCTCTCAGGGAGAAGTCCTCTGGCCTCAGTTGACCATTAGCCTCCCCCAATGGAAAGTTGTGTGGAACGGAGGAACATATCATAAGGTCATTCATCCCCCTGTGGCGATTAATTACTGAATTACTGTAAACACATGCATATGTTTCATATTTATAGTTTTAACACTAAAAATGATATTTAACTACAGGTTGTAATTGGGGACTGCATGTAAATCCGACGGAGCATTAGTTAGACATGCGGAAGCATCTCAGACTAGCGCCTGCTCCCGTGCTCGCGGTTATGGTTAGGGTTTGAAGTGGGTTGTCGTTTGTCGGACCAATGACTAGTCTAACTAACGTACTGCACCCGTTGTGATAGTTTGTTAATGTTTTTTTGTGTAGAGTGGAGATATGGCTCTGGGAATATAGAGATCACTTTGTGCAGTGTACTGTAAAATGCCACAGCATAGTCCAACCAAACAAAAACGTACAACATTTGTTGGCGGATGTCCACAAATCTGTCAAGACAAAGTCTTCCCCAATTGCTCCTGGAAGCATGTGTTCCTAGAACTGCAGTACTAATGGACTACCTACCTGCACAGCAGACGTTCCAGCAGAGCAAAGGCCTGTTTCTAATGGTGCCCCCGAGGACCAAAGCACAGCAGTTGGGAATCTTTCAGAAACTCAAAGAGTCGCAGGGGTATTTTACATCTTTGAGGCACCCTGAAGTACAGTCATCATTACAGAGTAATCTTTGTTGAGCCAGCAATCTGTAGAAATAAGCTCTGTAACTATAAAGTATAAAACCAAAGAATCGCATTTACACCTGCATTTTATAGGTCCCTAGCTTATTCTCCTCCAGAACAGTGTTAATTTTGACAGCAGCAATTCATTTTCTTTTTGTTTAGTCAGTCTTTTGAATAACATTTCAATTACTTTTTGTCATATTTTAAATGTATACTTTTAGTCTAGACAAAACGTTTTGGCAGGCCTCAATGGAGTCGTAATGGCAGATCCTACACATGGCTGCATACTGAAAATAGCCGATCTAAGATCAGTTATTTTCACAGCGCAGCCCAACATATAATGACTTCTTTTAGTTCTACTGGATGTCTCCTTCACTAGTCGTCATCATAGCTTAGTTTTTTCTTTGTGTTTTCATCAGTGCAAAAAGGTAGTCCACGTAGTACGTGGAACGATGAGGGGACACGAATCGTACTGTAAGTGGTAAATGGTTTTCACGTCTGCAGTGCTTTTATCCAGAGTGCTTTGCGATGTGCATTCCAGTCACACATTCACGCACACAACAGTGGAGGAGAAGTACCAGGAGCAGCACAAGGGGTTAAGTGTCTTGCTCAAGGACACTTTGGCACAAAGCTAGGAGGATCCGTGGATGGATCTGCGCGGGCCAGACAGCTGTTCCCTCCAGGCGTACTGAATCTACCTCCTGAGTCACTGCCGAGGCATGTGAACGTCAAACCTGTACCACACACACATACAATGGAACTATGCATGGCTGAGGGAAGTAGCGATGCTGCGGGGGCTGGAGCACCCCCCCCCCCTCGGACAGGAGGGGAAAATAATAATAATTTTAGGCCTAATACATATGCTGTATCACAGTATGGGCCCTTTATCCTCGTTAGTTGCCTGTGTCAGGGGGGTTCATATAACCTGCGTGTGGAGAGGGAAAGTAAAAGCCACAAATGTGTGCACTTTGCGGCGCGCACGCACCCCGTCCTGAACGTTCAGCACCTCCTACTGTAAATACTGTATACCTTCCCACGGCGCTGTAACTAAGATGTGATGTGAGTAGAGTGTGTGAACGGAAGCTTCTGCTCTGGAAATCACCAGTTGGCCACAAGCCTTGACATTCACACACCCGCACACATACCCCCAACACACAAAAGCATAAATACTATATTCACAACATGCACAATCAAATGCACACACACACACAGTCTCACACACACACACACAGTCTCACACACACACAGTCTCACACACACACACACACACACACACACACACACACACACACACACACACACACACACACACACACACACACACACACACACACACACACACACACACACACACTCAACAGGAAGGGACACGTAGGCCATACTCTTGGACATCAGGACAATGTGAGCATCCAGAATCGTTTAGTGGCTAAATGAGCCTCTGCTGACTACAGCACTGCCACTATACAGAGAGAGAGAGAGATAGAGAGAGAGAGACGTGTGTGTGTGTGTGTGTGTGTGTGTGTGTGTGCGTGCGTGCGTGCGTGCGTGCATGCGTGCGAGCGAGTACTGTAAGTGAGTGAGTGAGTGAGTGAGTGAGTGAGTGAGTGAGTCCGTGTTTTTTCATGTTGTTATGAATTAAAACATCAATCACTAGTCTCTCTCTCTCTCCACCTCTCTCTCTCTGACTACCTATTTACATACATACTGTACCTACCATCGGCACACCAACTTGCAAACCTGGACAGTGTGACAGTAATTGGCCCTTCTCGCAGGTAAACACATCCATATGCCGAGCGTTGCACATAATCCTAAATTAACATAATGAGACATGATTGTTTTGTGCTGTGCAGGATAAGCAGAAGGGGCTTCATGTCCCTTTCAGGAAGTTGTCAACGTGGCTCCTTCAATGTTTGAAAGTGTAAGTGGAGGAGTCTTTAAAAACTAGATGCCGTCTTTAGTGATATTTTTTAATAGCGTTGCCTGATGCGGGTGGTTGTTGAAGTGGGCTACTTTGAAGTGTATCCTTACGCACTTAAGCCCTATATTCTTTGTGGTATGATGAATAGAGAAAATAGGAAATCTACAACCTCACAACATGTCGCAATGTGATGTGTTGCATCAAAAAAGTACATGCTCTGACAAGATGTTTGAGACAGTTAGAAAGAAATAGCCAGTTTATATAATAGCCACTTTCAATTTATATTAAGGGGAAACACAGCAAACATATTTGTTAGCTGCGAACACGGTAAACTGCATACAGTACAGACTGAGAATGCAATTTTTTTCTTTTCTTCTGTCACAGTTTGAGGCACACATACAGTAGGACCACTGGCCAATTGAGTCATTACAATGACCATGGTGAATGTCCAAAAATGACACCATTTGTAAGCATGGGTTCATAATAGTACTGTAGTCTGAATATGAACCAAATCATCACATGTGTCAGTTAGCACGAAACCTATTGGATTTCTTTGAAGACCTCAAGGCACCACTGAGGTACCGTTAACTGTTACTGTTTTTTGTTTCGTTTTTTTGGAGCCAGCAATCCAGTGGCCTCCACTCGTAATAAGCTACGAAATAAGCTCTTTAACTAAGCAATGTTAAATAGTTTTTTTTGTGCGTGGCTGATATGGAAAATAGGGTTTTAAGAGCTTTAAGGGGGTTAGAGTAGAGCACAGCACTGCAATCTGTCTTTTGTCGGCTTGGAAGAATAACTGTTCGTTCCTGAGTGCACACCGGTAGTTCCTGTAGAACAAAGGCCCCGTGCTGTTCCTAATGGTGCCCCCAAGGGCCAAAAAGCACCAGTGGGAATCTTTCAACAAGTCCGAATGAGTTGCAGGTGCGTTTTAGATCTTCGGGGCAGCACCACAAGGTACCTTGAACTCTGAAGCACCTCCTGATGAGCAGATAACTGCCGCACTACCTGCACGGTGTACGTTCTGTTGAGGCAGCAATCTCGAGGATTTGGGGGAGATTGCTATGACTAAGCTATG
>NC_137878.1:27077894-27095394 GCF_963924005.1 Protomyctophum bolini
CTCCTCGTGAAGGAATTGAGAAAATACTTGATGAATTGGAGATAATAGGGGATCAACTTTGACAACAGCAAAACTATATACCCCAAAAAGGTTTTTGTGTTCATGTGTGCTGCTTGTCTGTGCGTGAGACATGTTTTAAATAGTATCTCAAGTTTGAGCAAAAATGCACATGCTTTTTCGTTTCTACTGAGCACATGACACCTGGATTATACTGGGAGAGTTTCTAAGCACATTCTTTGTTTCGCAGTTGTTAAACTTGGCCTTCCATTAACTTCAATTAATCAAGTATTTTCTCAGCATTTGGACTCTCTTGCATGCCTCATTCACATCATGCAAGAAAGGAAAAAGAATGTGCAAATGTGTATTTCATATACAGTAGATTGTTTCTGTGACGCATAGGTTTTGATCGTTAATATCTGTACAAGACAAGACAAGACAATATTGACAATGTAATTGCACTACTTACACCTGTGGCTCAACTGTATCAATGTGATTAGCCCCCATTGATCGTTTACTTTAGTCCAATCAAAACTGCTTCTATTTGAAATGCCACAGAGGAGGCAGCAGAGCACCAGGGAACTATACACTGTAATTAAAGTTCAATATTTGAGAAAATAAAACACTGCAAAGTATCACTACTGTACGCGTACTGTATGTCACCTGCCAGTTTACTTTGACTGCATGTCCTTCCTCCACATGCGGGGAATGTTGTGGACTGAAGGTGAAGTGGGCAGCAGCCACCGTGTGAATGTCAGGTAGGGATTTTAGCACAGTTTGAGACTCACATTAGCATAAAGACATACTCAGGGACGTTTGGATCCAATGCACGTATCAAAGCTTTGGGAAAGCTCTCAGAAATGGGCACTTATAACAGCCAAAAGCTAGAGGATATCAAACCAAATCAGTTAATACACACGGAATGTATACTCATTCCGTACTACGCACGCACGCACGCACTCTGCAGTGCTCTATAGACACAGAGTATGAGCCTGCTACTGTTTGGGAAACAGTGGTCTACTCTACACCCTCCCTTCTTACAACAACCAGTGGGGGTTGGCAGTGACAGGGACCAGGTTGTAGTTCATTGAATTGGGTTGGGTTGGCAGTGTCAGGGACCAGGTTGTAGTTCATTGACGCCATTGACATAATTGGCATAATGACCATCCTAAATTGGGAGGGGAAAAGAAAGAGGGGAAATGAAAACAGCCAATTAGACTCTAATTTAGATATGGTGACCATAGCAACGACTGTTAGCGAGATTCTAAACCAGACATTTCTATTTAGCTTTTCCTTCCTTCCTTCCTTCCTTCCTTCCTTCCATTTATTTTCTCTCTTTCTCATTATCCTTCCTTCTTACCTTTTCTTTGTCAGGCTACAATGAACAGATGTAATTTTGCAGAGATTGTTTTCACGCTGCTAGTCTGTTAGTCTCCCTTCTAGCTAAAAGTGACAGTGTTTTTATCTTACGGTGCGTGGCTGCGTGCGTGCACGTGTGTATGAATCCCAGTGAAAACATGCCAGATGTTGTTGTTGCTGATGGGGGGTATGCGCTGGAAAAACATTTTCATCACAGTTTGATTGCATCTTTGAGGAGGGTTGTGACAAAGCTGAAAAAAACTAAACTAAACTAAAAAAAAAACAATAACAACAGCGACAAAAACACTCACTTGAAATGTTGGATACACCCCCCCCCTTCCACACACACACACACACACACACACATACACACACACACACACACACACACACACACACACACACCCCATTCCTTTACCAGATGGTTCTCATAGTTGCTAGCCTACACCACTACAGGCCCGCAGAGGCCTGTAGAGAACAGCACTGTTATTAAAAGGAGGAGAACAAAACGCTTGACTGGGATCATTTGGTTGTGTGTGAACTACTAGTGCCAGCCATCATATCAGGGCCGTGTGATGCTATGAACTACTAGTGCCAGCCACCACATCAGGGCCGCGTGATGCTATCTGTGAGCACTGCAAACACACAGATAACTGTCAGGGTCGGACATTTTCGTGGCTGCACCTGTGCTTGTTTAAAGGGACATTTCACCGATGGAAGAAACTGCAGTCACTCAATATTAACACTCTTAATGCCCAGCGTCATTTGGAACCATTAAATCAATGCGCCGAGCGATTTGCAGCCTCAGAGCCCATTTCAAGGTGGCACGGCACCATCTTGGATAGTGCTAGATATAATAGCATGTAGCCAAAAGACCCTTTGGAGGATCGGCAACCAACGAAGGTTTGATTACTTCTAACACGACTAGTGACGGGACCGCGATGGCCGTCAACAACGGGCTGCTAGGCAGCTTTCCCATTGTAAATTACAGGTGTGTAACTCAGTGTACAAATGGAACCAAATGGACCCCAAATGGGTCTATTTGTGTACTCTCAGAGTTATGGGGTTCCTTGAAAATAAAACTTTAGAGAACTGCTGTCCTAATGAAAAAAAAAGAACATTATAATAGCGTGTAAAAACAAAATCTAGAATTTGCCACGGACAAGGCCAAGTCTTGCCATGGACACATTTGTCCGTGTACGGAATATTGATTAGCCCTGGTGGATCTGTTTTTCAGCCATGGTGCCGGTCTTTGTCTGCTGAGATGAGGGCTTAACTACAGCGGTGATGACAAATAACACGCACGCAAGCACGCACGCACACTCATTATGCAGTTTCAACACGCACTCATTTTCATTTCCGATTCTCAGCTGTAATTTTGAGTTTTGTCACTGCAGTACATTACAGTTTCACTTCAGACACTAAGACCTCCTTCCTGTGTTTTCATTCACTCTCTCCTCTCTCTCTCTCTCTCTGTCAGTCAGTCAGTCAGTCAGGCAGTGAGAACTTGAAGAGACTGTACTGTGAATAAATACATTTGTGTTGACAGTCCTACAAACAGGCTTTCACAGTGCATTACGCTCATGACACACACACACACACACACACACACACACACACACACACACACACACACACACACACACACACACACACACACACACACACACACACACACACACACACACACATGAATATCCATCTCATATAGTCTGTGTGAGGTCACAGGAAGCAGAATTATGTGCGCGTGTGTGCGTGCGTGTGCAGAAGAACGGATGTTTTGTAGGTTCAAGGACATTTTTTAAACAAATCGGCATCAACTTAATAGGAAAAGTTGTAAACACAAACCGAATGCATTCACATACAGTAAAAGCACCGTTACACGAGCACACAAACACACTTTTCATCACAAAATCCCTTCAACTCGGCAGTGGTTTTGAACCTAGCTGATTGAAAACAGCTCACCTCACTGCTGTCTGTCCCCGATACTCTCCCGGAGAGGCTATACTAACTGTACCAAATAATAAAACAAAAATAAAACCAGCTCTGACACTTTGTACTTCCAAGTTTAATATCCAACGCCCTTGAGGAACTGTTGTGTGAGTAACTCCAATTAAAGAACAGTATGGCTGCGGTCAACACAATTCACAATAACTCCCCTGGTACGTCACCAATGCTGGACAAAGTATACTCAACACCAGTACTTGAGATATATTGGTAAAATATTACTCAAAAACTGTACTGTAAGTGAAAGTTGCTCTGTCAAATTTGTACTTGATTCAAAGTACTGGAGCACTTGCTTTTAAAAAGTATTACAAAGTGCATGCTTTTAAAGATACAAATTACATTCTTAATTCATTTTGTAATATAAATGCATTTAGTCATTTCCCCCCCAATAACAAGCTCACAACGCATCGCAATGCACCGTGAACTTGGAATAGGCCTGTATACACTTTCTCCCATTCTAGAAATGAAGTGCAGTAATAAGTGAAAGTCAAGTACAGGCACTCAAAACATGTAGGCTAAGTACAGTACAGTACTAGAAATAGATGAATGGAAGCGCTGCAGGGATCTGTTAGTGGCTCTTAGATGGGTGCTCTTTTGTGATACAGGTAAAACCATATAGACAAAAGGTAAGTTGTACTGCATGTCAAGGTGTAAATTGCAGACTTGAAAAGAAAAGAATCCAAGACACTTCGTCTTTGGTGAAAATTTTAATGTATCTCATAGAGATAGACCCTGACGAAGACCTTTTGGTCGAAACGCGTAGGTCCTGTTATTTATTTGCCTTGCTCATCATTAAATAAACGATTACATTTTTCACCAAAGACGGAGAGCCTTGGATTATTTTCTTTTCAAGTCTGCAATTTACACCTTGACATGCAGTACAACCTTTTGGATACCTTTTGTCTATACAGTACAGCTACTTTCACAGTAATTTCACTTCTATTACTGTCCGCCTCTGCTCGTTCGTCGTCACAAGCTATTTGTTCGCGCGGTGCCGGCGGCGGCGACAGAGCGCCCGCCTGCTACCGTTACTTGACCTTGGCCGCGCTGTACGACACCATCCATCACATCACCCTGCGTTCAGCAGGTTGGGCGTGGCCTGGGACTAACAGGAAACCACCAGGCTTCGGTAGGTGACCGTGTTCCACCAGCTACACGCAGCTGACCCAGGGTCAGTTATCAGGTAGGTGACCGTGTTCCACCGGCTACACGCAGCTGACGCGAGGTCAGTTATCAGTGTGAGTGTATAGCCTCGGAGCCCACAGGCCATTTGTTTCAAAGGAGAGAAGGAAAAAAAACGCCTGGGCGAGAGATGCACGAGAACTGGCATACGAGCGGAGCCAACCTTGTGTTTTCGCTAACCAATAGGAGTGCAGATGTGGTGACGTCAGTGATCTCCGCTGTGTGGAGTCGGACGGGAGCAGAGGGGGTTGGGTTGTCTCAGCCGGGAGATGCATGGTCTGCCCCTCATATGCCCAGAGAAATGAGTTAGTTCAGTCAGATATACTATACTCCAGGGGCTCATTCAGTGTTATGCAAGACCCACATGCCATTCGCTGACGTGGCAATCTTTATTGATAGGTTGAAAGTAATGGGGAAATGGGGAGAGAGATGGGGGGAAGACACACGGCAAAGACCGTCAAACCCGTGCCAACACCATCAGGCTGGCTCAGCAGCCTACTGTACTGTACGTGCCCAGACGGTGGAGCTAACCATCCTACTGTACGTGCCCAGACGGTGGAGCTAACCATCCTACTGTACGTGCCCAGACGGTGGAGCTAACCATCCTACTGTACGTGCCCAGACGGTGGAGCTAACCATCCTACTGTACGTGCCCAGACGGTGGAGCTAACCGTCCGGACCCATTTGTGACTGAACCATAGGTCTCTTTTCAGGCTAGTGTGAGTGTGGTCTCCTCGAGGTGTGCTTCCACCGTGACAGATAGAACTCGGGGTACGGGATGTACCGTTTAGTCACCGCTCTGCGGAAAAACTGTACTGTACTGGAGCTGTGTGTCGTTCAAGCAAAAAAACTAAATTGGCCGTCCTTCAAACTGTTCACCCAGCCAGCCACTATTGATGAAAGGATGCCGCACATCTTTAGCGTTTAGATGACAGATGGAGGTATTTCAGGAAGGGAGTGACTTTGCTTACTGTACAATGTATTCTATTCTATTTTATTAATATTTACAGGATTATGCACAGAGTTGGGCAGCTATAGGTGAACAGGAGCTTGTGTTTTCACATAGACTCTCTCTCTCTCTCTGTCTCTCTCTGTTATATTGCTGAAAGCAATCCATTCCGAGCCATTTGATTGGCTGACTGAATAATTGATGCAAAGCTATTACGGCTGGTATATGAACGCCCCTGGCAATTCGTATTAAGCATTCACACGCGCCACATGTGTGTCTGCATCTGTGCACGTGTGTAGGACAGGTGTATTAGTAGCTTAGCTCGTCTTAGCTTCCCTAACAGAGTGACATAGACATTGCTCATGCTAATCCAATGCTGACAAGATGACATTTCCCCCCATCATCCCCTGTTTACTCTCTCCTACACACGCTCCAGTTATTGTCATTGAGACAATAAACTTACACGCATGCTGCATTTCGAAAGGCTCCCATTTGCAAATACCGCAATATGAGGAGAATGACCGTTATTATTATGATTAGTACAACTAGGAACTCACCATGCAAGTCGGGATATGACAGCCCACCCATTGCTCAATACTCTTGTTATCTGATGTACTTATTTGGACCTGTTGTCCAAATGACAACTGTTATCTCCATGCGCATCACATTTTTCTTTGTGCTGCCACTTTCATTCGTTTCCTAGAGCTCTCATACTTTCCGTTCCATTGCCAGTGTTGTTACTTTAACCCACTCCTTTTTGCGGTAACTAGTTAACATTTCAACCGAGTTGACTGCAGGGACACACAGACATACTGCACACCCAGGTTTGAATAGAGGAATTATAATAAGAGCAATCAATAGATACAGATTATTATTATGAATCCTATAGACAAAAGGGTATTTCATCACTTTATCACTGACACCACTAACTAACCCTCTGCAAAGAGAACTATCTGAAGGTTAACCACAGCCATGCAGCCACTGCATCAAACATCTAAACTAGTATAAGGACATCTAAACCCAAATCAACACATGTACACTGACTGATTACCTGAAATAGATATACACAAAACCCACCACCTGTCCATCTGCCACCAGCTACCCCAACACAGTACGGTGAAGACAACTAACCTACATAAAAAGCCTCCACGTTTATCAGTACATAGAAACCTTCACTGTCAATGTGTGTTGTCTGCCTCGCTTTCTCACACATATGCACACAATGCAGGGGCTCTGTCAGTCTGTCTCTCTCACACACATGCACGCACGCACACACGCGTGCACACACGCACGCACAAGCGCGCACACACACACACACACACACACACACACACACACACACACACACACACACACACACACACACACACACACACACACACACACACACACACACAGACACACACACACAAAGAGTTTCATTCTGAAATGATATATCCATATGTCCATAGTTTGACTGTGTGTTCATCTCAACAGAGGAATTACAAAGTAGACCACTTTACAAAGTAGACCGCGCAATCACATTATTTCATGTAGCAGTAAGCAGGTCTCTCCCCTCCCCCTCTCTCAGGATCTCATTTTAGAATGAATCTCCTCCTCATGTACAGTAACACACACACACACACACACACACACACACACACACGCGTACAGACAGACGGTCGGTCCGTACCTCTACAGATGGGAGCAGGGAAGTCCCACACGGCCGTGTTTCCGGTGTTGGTGGTGCAGGTGAGCGTGGCGTGGCCGTCCAGCACGTAGCCAGAAACGCAGGTGTAGTGCACGCTGTCGCCCACGGCGAAGCGGCCCGCCCCGGTGAGTACCGCCTTGGGTGGAACGCCCGGGTTGCCACACGATGTGCTGTGCAGTTCTACAGAGAGAGAGAGGGAGGGAGGGAGAGGGAGAGAGGGAGGGAGGGAGAATTGATGTTAAATTGGATGCATGACATTTTTTATTTTAGTTTTTGGTGTTGGTGTGGCAAAGAAGACAGTCCCGTGTTACGTGCTCACTGCTCAGCATAGACAATCTACTTGATGTGATTTAGTTGTGGCTGAGGAAACAGAGCAGCCGCTTGTGAATCGTAATCAAAACACAGTTATTGATAAAGCACATATAACAACTTTTGTTGTACCAAAGTGCTATACAGAGCATTTCATCAGCACAACCAATACAAACAACACGTAGAAGCATACTACGGTGATCATTAATAACACATCAGACAGACACAATGGGTCGCTAACCCTAACCTCAGTCTTTGTTCTAAAACAATAGAGAGAAGAGCTATTAATGTCTTGATGTTTCTGACAGATGAAGGAAGATGAAAGGTTGGTGATGAGTTTAATATCAGTGCTCACATGGTAAAGATGAGTTTAATATCAGAGCTCACATGGTAAAGATGAGTTTCATATAAGTGCTCACATGGTAAAGATGAGTTTCATATCAGAGCTCACATGGTAAAGATGAGTTTCATATCATAGCTCACATGGTAAAGATGAGTTTCATATCATAGCTCACATGGTAAAGATGAGTTTCATATAAGTGCTCACATGGTAAAGATGAGTTTAATATCATAGCTCACATGGTAAAGATGAGTATAATATCATAGCTCACATGGTAAAGATGAGTTTCATATCAGAGCTCACATGGTAAAGATGAGTTTCATATCAGAGCTCACATGGTAAAGATGAGTTTCATATCAGAGCTCACATGGTAAAGATGAGTTTAATATCATACTAATCATAGCTCACATGTGTCAGTCCAAGTGATACTTCGCTTTGTATCTTCGATGCTCTACTGTGCTGTCAAACTAAATTATACAACAATGTCTACACTCTCAGTGTTAAATGAACACCGAGGTTTCTACGGTGCACTGTTCAAAACAGCTCATATAAAAAGAACACCAGTGGTTTCATTGTTTTTGTTTTTTATTGTGACTGCGAGCACATTGCCTTCCCAGCTCTGGATATAAAGAGGGATTGTATACAGCTTAATGCTTAACCCCATTATTCCCACTAGACTCATTCATAGCCCTGCAAGTATTGAAGCAAGTCACTCTAACACACTTATATTTTAATATGTGCGCGCGCGCCACACACACACACACACACACACACACACACACACAGTGTATTACTGGCCATAAACCAGCAACGAGGTGGGAGAGGAGGGACTAAGTCCGGTCTTATTGTTGGAGCGTGATTGATGCAACTATGAAACGGCAGTGACACACAGAGAGGAAGAGGAGGGAGAGAGTCTCCTAAACTCCAGTCTTATTATCTCTGCTTGATGGATAGAACTATGAAACTAGATAGATAGAACTATGAAACTAGTGTATGAAACTAGTCTTATTATCTCTGCTTGATGGATAGAACTATGAAACTAGATAGATAGAACTATGAAACTAGTGTATGAAACTAGTCTTATTATCTCTGCTTGATGGATAGAACTATGAAACTAGTCAGACAGAGAGAGAGGAAGAAAATAAGGGGGGGAGAGATAAGGGAGAGAGAGAGAGAGAGAGAGAGAGAGTACAAACAAGTAAGCATTAAGACTGAGCGCCGTCTTATGACTTAACTTAAGACCTGGAGGCCTCAGACCTCAAAACAGCCAAAAAGCATGGGCCACGCCTCCAGGTCTTAAGTTAAGTCCTGGTACTTAAGACACGCAAGACTGAGACGGATTTGTAAAAAGTCGCATTTGTAAAAATCGGATTCCATGTGACGGTTCGTGCAAATTTTTGGCATATCTAAGTCAACTTAAGCTCTAATCAAGCCCCGAATATCGCATTGTGAGCATATTACCCTTTATTTAACCCTTTGACCACCCACACCACACCCATTCACTTTATTTAACCCTTTGACCACCCACACCACACCCATTCACTTTATTTAACCCTTTGACCACCCACACCACACCCATTCACTTTATTTAACCCTTTGACCACCCACACCACACCCATTCACTTTATTCAACCCTTTGACCACCCACACCACACCCATTCACTTTATTTAACCCTTTGACCACCCACACCACACCCATTCACTTTATTTAACCCTTTGACCACCCACACCACACCCATTCACTTTATTTCGATAAACAAGCCGCTATTGATCTCGACATTGCGGTTCTCTGGCTCGTAGAGTGCAATTAGTGAGAACAGGAATAGACGTGTGCCACCAGGCTGGAAACTTGTCACAGTCTTAAAGGCTGTCCACCCCAAACAATGTGAACGGTAAAGATAACAATAAAGACAATGATGGGAGCTCCACTGATGAATGACTGTGACTGCTTGTAAATTCCGATGGATATTGATTGGATGCCAGTGTTTCTATTGTTCATCAAATTGCTCTGAAAGTGTTTCCAATGATAGGCTACTATGACTGTGACTGTGGAGCATCTTTGGGGTATGTCAACATATCTTTTTGAAGGAGGGACTGCCATTGGATTTCTTTTTATAATTTTCATTTATTAAATTTCATATGAAAGCAGGGAATCATAGCTTCAAATTGACATATTGCTTGTTCAGTTTGACCCACCAGTTTTGGAGATATGGCTTATAGAGTAATGTCTTGCTGAAAACAGCGAGTTGAGAAAACAGGCTTGAACGGGTGTGATTTTTTATATTGATCATCAGACAAAGAACGTGGTTAAGGTCACTGTACTGTGACCTTGGTAGATCCAAGGAACTTGAACTTCTAAACAGGAAAACAGTGGAATGGAGGAAATCCGTTTAGCTAAAGACCCTGATAACGCGCGCGCGCACGCACGCACGCACACACACACACACACACACACACACACACACACACACACACACACACACACACACACACACACACACACACACACACACACACACACACACACACACACACACACACACACACACACACACACACACACACACACACACACACACACACACACACACACACACACACACACACACACACACACACACACACACACACACACACACACACACACAGGGTCATCCATCACCATAGAGACCGTCTGTGCTGTGCTGTGATTGGCTGTGAGACTTTAACCTGTCAGCCTATCGATTTGTCCGGCCACAGTGTCAGGATGCTTGTTGTTCGCTCTGCTGTTGCACGCACGCACACACAAACGCACACTCCTTGCTCCTTCCTCTCTGTCCTCCATTTCATCTTGGCTCCTCCTCCCTATTCACCATCTGCTTCCTCCCTCCCTCCCTCTTGTCTTTTGCTCCATGCAGTGTCCCTCGTTTTATTCATCTCTGCCTCTTTGCTCTGTCTTCCAAAGTCTTCCCATCTATCCACCGCCCCTCCCTCACCTGTCTGTCTCTGTCTCTCTGTCTCTCTATCTATCCATCTATCCACCGCCCCTCCCTCACCTGTCTGTCTCTGTCTCTCTGTCCCATCTATCCACCGCCCCTCCCTCACCTGTCTGTCTCTGTCTCTCTGTCTCATCTATCCACCGCCCCTCCCTCACCTGTCTGTCTCTGTCTCTCTGTCTCTCTCACTTTGTCTCTCTCTCTCTCCCATCTATCCACCGCCCCTCCCTCACCTGTCTGTCTCTGTCTCTCTGTCTCTCTCACTTTGTCTCTCTCTCTCTCCCATCTATCCACCGCCCCTCCCTCACCTGTCTGTCTCTGTCTCTCTGTCTCATCTATCCACCGCCCCTCCCTCACCTGTCTGTCTCTGTCTCTCTGTCTCTCTCACTTTGTCTCTCTCTCTCTCCCATCTATCCACCGCCCCTCCCTCACCTGTCTGTCTCTGTCTCTCTGTCTCATCTATCCACCGCCCCTCCCTCACCTGTCTGTCTCTGTCTCTCTGTCTCTCTCACTTTGTCTCTCTCTCTCTCCCATCTATCCACCGCCCCTCCCTCACCTGTCTGTCTCTGTCTCTCTGTCTCTCTCACTTTGTCTCTCTCTCTCTCCCATCTATCCACCGCCCCTCCCTCACCTGTCTGTCTCTGTCTCTCTATCCACCGCCCCTCCCTCACCTGTCTGTCTCTGTCTCTCTATCCACCGCCCCTCCCTCACCTGTCTGTCTCTGTCTCTCTCTCTTTGTCTCCCTCTCTCTCTCCCACTCTCTCTCCCTTCATTACACTGGTTTAATATAGGGCCAGTGGCTACAACATGCTCTTATGCTTTATTGCCTGCCTCTCTCTGCCTCTCTCTCCCTCTCTCTATCTCTCTGCCTCTCTCTCTCTCTCTCTCTCTCTCCCCAGTTTACCATAACCATGATTTCTCTCCCGGTTGCTTCATTACAAGCCGCTGCTTTATGGGCCATCTGTAGATCCATCTACATCTGTCACGCACACACGCACACGCACACACACACACGCACACACACACACACACACGCACACACACACACACACACACACACACACACACACACACACACACACACAGTAGAATACGTATATTCGCACAAGCACACACAAGCGCAGAGCCATTTACCTGGCTTTTATATCTCCCTAGATAAGCAATTACGTTGGTGTCCAGGTATAGAAAGGAGAGAGAGAGAGAGAGAGAGAGAGAGAGAGAGAGAGAGAGAGAGACAGAGACAGAGAGAGAGAGAGAGAGAGAGAGGAGAGAGAGAGAGAGAGAGAGAGAGAGAGAGAGAGAGAGAGAGAGCGCTCAGGGTTTTTAGTGAGACAGATACCGCTGGGGGCTGGAACGAATGAGAGAAAGCAGTAAGAAAGGTAGGTAGCAGAGAGAGAGAGAGAGAGAGAGAGAGAGAGAGAGAGAGAGAGAGAGAGAGAGAGAGAGAGAGAGAGAGAGAGAGAGAGAGAGAGAGAGAGAGAGAGAGAGAGAGAGAGACAGAGAGAGACAGAGACAGAGACAGAGAAAGAGACAGAGACAGAGACAGAGACAGAACACAGACAGATAGACAGACAGAACACAAACAGACAGACACAAGAGAGACAGAAAGTGAAAGAAGGAACAAAAGGCAGTGAGATGTGGGAGCCGGAGGTGAGTTTTTTCACCCCATGCACCATCAGCAATATGCAATAAAAGTCCCAGATATCAGAATCCAGCAGGGGCTGCCTGTATAAAACCTAGACTTTGATACAAGATACAACAAGTCGCTGGCCTAATTCTTCCTGTAACTATACTCTTGGAAGGAATAAATGGCGACACAAACTCCTCCCCGGTGAAATGGCTGGGTGCGGCAACAGGCTATACGGATAAACTTGATGTGCTGTTGATGTGTTAGATCACTGGTTCCCAAACGGCGGAGCGTTGTGAGCTTGAATATCTGCTATTTTCACTAGTTTGTGTCCCGGGGAGACATCAAAGTTCTATTTTGGGTACCACTCTGTTAGAACACACATTTTCAAAGTGGGGAACACCAGGGGGCCCCACCACTGTTTGACAATAGACACACACACACACACACACACACACACACACACACACACACACACACACACACACACACACACACACACACACACACACACACACACACACACACACACACAGGTTAAAGGTAGAACTGAGGGATTAAGATAGGAGATGTGACATATCACTCTGTCATATGCGCATTGACCTGCAACTCCAGCATAGACTCCGTGTGTGTGTGTGTGTGTGTGTGTGTGTGTGTGTGTGTGTGTGTGCGTGTGCGTGCGTGTGCGTGCGCTTATGTACATGTGTGTTCTTGTGTGCACAAGAGAGAGAGAGAGAGGCAGGTGGATAAAGAGAGAGATACGAGAAACAGAGGCTGCATCCTTCTCTGACCTCAGAAGTTCAAGTCGGTCCGTCACGCCCGTTGCGGCCAGACAGTGTCTCTTAACTCATTCACAGCCAGCTCTCATACATCACAGATTACCACCCACTGCCAGCTTTTCTTCCAATAATTCCTACTTCCTTTGAAGTAGTCACAGAATATTTATCTCCACCATACGATCGCTGCACCCCCGACCGTTGGTAATCACAGAGCATTTCCACTGCACGTTGCTTCACTTCTGTGTGTGAGACGTGAGAGGGGGAGAGGAGTGCACACTTCCTGGAACACTTTCCAAGCTGATCGGCATGACGTTAATGACTCCTGATGCCCCTACAGCGAACAATGTTACTCTGTGTGTGTGTGTGTGTGTGTGTGTGTGTGTGTGTGTGTGTGTGTGTGTGTGTGTGTGTGTGCGCCTGTGTGTGCACATGAGCACGCACACATACAAAGTGTCATGGGTGGATGGCGGTGTGAAACTGCAGCAGGGCAAATTAACCCATTTAGACCTCAAAATGAAAAAAGAAAATTCTAAATCCTCCAGTTTTCTGAAATAAATATGTTCACGATTTTTCAAAAAATAGCAGACTTACAAGCTCGTAGCGCGCACTATGAGCTTGTGGATCTGTTATTTTTCAAAAGCTAAATTATAGCATAATGCCCCAAAATGGGTTAAACTGTGGCATAATAGCTAAAGACTGTTGCCATCACTGAGGAGGATTGTTTATCTGTGTCTAAACAGAGACATGAAGGCGCGGGGGGGAGGGGGGGCTCAAATGTGCATCGTCGCTATCAGGGCGTTGCACAACTTAACAGGGCGCTTCAGAGGAAGCGACGTGCCATTTCCTCTCAGCAGCAAGTTTCTCGCATGGTCTCTCGCGCCTCTCCATGTACCCTCAGTGGGAAGGACTGAAAGACACACAATGTGATTTAAAATTCTATAGACCTATAGGGACGCACGCAGCTGGAGAAAGACAGAGGGGGGAATGTAAAGACGGAAAGAGAGAGAGGGGTACACAATCCGCAGCGTGTACAGCCACACCCCGTTCGCCCCAGGGCCTGATAGCTACAGCAGGGGGTAGAAACAGAACATCTGGGAGAGTCGATACTCCATGGGGGGAGACGAGGGAACCGAACTAGACGGTAAAGAGCCTAGGATCCTTGGGCGAAAAGGAAAGGGGCTTAAGATCAATGGTAGCTGGGCCTACATTCACACAGAAACAAAAAGGCCCCATCTGATCCCAGGCCTGCGGTTCGCCAGCGCGGGGAATGTCAAGCAGGCTGCGCGCCATACACGGAGTCACAGAGAAGTCAGACAACTTGGGTTTCAAGAGTAGATGTCTACTTAGTAGAGTACCGCTGTTTGATCGAGTTTAACAAAGCACAGATTAATGTCCTTTTAATGTCATTTTAATGTTGTTTTGTCACGCTTCACATGAAAGAGAGGGCAAGAGAGAGAGAGAGAGAGAGAGAGAAAGAGAGAGAGCGACAGAGAGAGCTGATGGTGACATGATGCATGTCAAAAAACATAACGTATCTGTGTGTAGTCCATTGTTGTGGTCAGTATAAAGCGATTTGTCAGATTTCAGAGATTTCAATTCAGAATGATCTCAGATTTCAGAGTAATTTATAGATTGCTGTCACAGGAATAAACAATAAGCATGGTTTGTGCTTCAAAGCAAAATGGAGACGGCAGGTGTGTGTGTGTGTGTGTGTGTGTGTGTGTGTGTGTGTGTGTGTGTGTGTGTGCCGACCGTAGTGTTGTGTGCGTCCTGATTTCCTGATCTTCTATTTGTCTCTTCCCCAGGTAGCCGCCCTCTTACAGATGCAGTGAGTGATTGATCACACCACTCACTCACTCATCATCTGGCTGGATGAAGACCTGGGGAATTACGGTGGCCAGTCCATCTGTCTACAGTCAGCAATAGTTTGTGTCTGTTGCAAAACTTTGTCCAAGTTGTGGCGCAGCGGGGTCCGAAACTTTAACTCCTGTTTGAGGGTGTGTTCCAAGTCCGTGTGCAAGTCTTCTAAATTGTGTAGAAGTAGGTCGGGAGTGGCTTATTGCCAGTATCAGCCAGTAACAGCTACACACCTGGTTCCACTCTCATCAGCCCAGCCCATTAAAAACCTGTGAACACTGCTACAATCAACCCACCACCTATAAATACTGGACTCTTTGCACGAACACATGCACACACACACACACACACACACACACACACACACACACACACACACACACACACACACACACACACACACACACACACACACACACACACACACACACACACACACACACACACACACACACACACACACACACACACACACACACACACACACACACACACACACACACACACACACACACACACACACACACACACACACTTTGTTTAGTTTTGCCTCTTTGGAATTTGCTTTGTACTTTTGAAAAGGCCTTTTGGCTTCCCTGAGTTAAGCGGCATTAAAGTTTTGGATTGTCACAATTCCTTGGCTCAAAGTCAAAATACATCTTTGGAAATAGTAGAGCTGCATGTTTTAGAATTAATATATTTAGGTAACTCTCTTTATACAGCACATGACCCAGCAAAACTACACTAAAAACAGTGAGTTTTTTTTATTTGGTTCGCCATTAAAAAAAAACAAAAAACATTTTAAATTCAATATATACCAGCAGGTAATTTATTTTGATTCAGACTAAAATGACATCCGATGTTTTTTGGGAAATCATGTTAAATATAGTAGTAATTAAGCAATAAGTAAGGCGTGGAAACCAATGGTTTCCGAGCCATGTGGCCCAGTACTATGTAGCTCCGCGATAATCCAAATTCTCTCTTACACTGGGTCACACATTAACCCCCCCCCCCCCCCCCCCCCCCCCCCCCACTGGGCATTAACCCATTCTGACCTGAGATCAGATTCTAAAAATGACAGTTTTCTGAAAAAGCTATGTTTCCATGTCAGTCGTTCTTCGGTTTAAAAAAAATAGCAGACCTACAAGCTCGTAGCGCGCCACTCGGTGGCACGCTATGAGCTTGTAGATCTGCTATTTTTCAATAGCTAAAACGTAATGCTAACTCCAAAATGGGTTCCCGCCCAAAATGGGTTAAATCAAATAATGTAGTGGGATAGTTCATCATGCTGAAGTCCAATTTCACATCATTACCCTCTTACAGTAAGTAAGTGGTCACTTTGCATGTAAGTGCCATATGGCCCTTAAATTTGGAAATATTCAAGCTCTTTAACGATGTGTCCGAAACTCTTTTGGATTTTGCCACTTAGTCAGGGGATATTAATACAATCTGGGAATACATTTCTTACCAAGAATTTTCTTCACCAATGTGTTTGTAAATGTGTCTACTGACATATCCCACATTGGTTTATATTCAACGACCCTAGGGGAATTTTTGACAGCTGCTGAAAGTTGGGGTACCATACAACCATTATAAGGCAAAATGTTCTAAATTTAATTATGCCTTAAGTAGCATGTGACGTGTCAAACTAGGAGGTTTTCATCATTCTGAATCAATTCCAAGCATTAGTTTTGCACGAAAAACAGTCCTTGGGCTAAAAATGGCCATAGCCGTCATCGTGATGAAGTCAGCACATTTGGGCATATTTGGGCAAGTGGCTAGGAGTGTTTTTCGTGCAAAACTAATGCTTGGAATGGATTCAGAATGATTTAATGAATGAATTGGTATAGACACCTTTACAAACACATTGGTGAAGAAAATTCTTGGTAAGAAATGTATTCCCAGATTATACTGATAATATTCCCTGACTAACTGCCCTGTTCTGGCTTGAAGGGCGGGGGAAAACACTGAGCTGTGTAGTTTTGATTGGGTTGTGCTGTTGCAGTAAAAAAAAAAAAGAAAAAAAAGAAGAAGCTATAATTGGAAAGATAACTTGCTTTTTACAGGACACGGACAATATAATTTATTTTTAACCTTCATCTATCCAGGGGATGTCCACCGAGCGCGTACGTGGCCCGTTTTCAGCAACAACCTGCCTCCCACAGATCCCCTCCTGGGAGCTGTGTTGTGTAACCTCTGTCTGCTGCTGGTGGTGAGCCACTGAGCACTTCCAACTGCACTGCCGGCAATTACCTTTTAATGCCTACAATGGCACCTCAACCACAGCTGTGATCCTGTGGAGTGAGTCAGTGCAATGTGTTGCTTTATCACTTCAAGACTTTCCCAGCCAGCACTGTCATTATATGTGTTTCTTTTTCTTTTACTTCATGTTGTTGTGGAAAGACTATGGGATTGCATTCTACCTTTCC
>NC_137878.1:27100394-27102894 GCF_963924005.1 Protomyctophum bolini
CCGGGGAGCCACAAACCCAAAAGCTCAAGGAATAGAGATTAACCTGTGAAGTCCTGACATACTTTTTATTTGTGTTTTTTCTATTCACTTTGTCATTCATAAGTGCCATAGCCGTAAAGCCGAGCTTACCTTAACTCTGTCCTGCTTGCCATAGCAAGTTTTGTTTAATCCATGTTAATCCGCGATTTATTATCATCACGTTAGCATGTTGTAACATTTTTAGCTAGCTCCAGGCCGCGATCACGTAAAAATGGCAAAAATCCATGACCATTTTTAGGCCACACATATAATATAAAATAAAAATGTCATGCCATCACAGGTCCTCTGAAATTTTGGGTGACTGGCTCCCTGGCTAGTGGCTACTGCGCACACGCACACGCACACGCACACACACACACACACACACACACACACACACACACACACACACACACACACACACACACACACACTGTCAACTACAAAGATGGGTTGACCTCAACAGAGTAAACAAGAGAGTGGAGAGTTTAGAATCAGAGAGGTTAGCAACAGCCTCCATGGATAGAAACTAACTGTATGTCCCAACACCAAATCAATATCCATTAGAGAGAGAGAGAGAGAGAGAGAGAGAGAGAGAGAGAGAGAGAGAGATCAGCCATTGTTGCACTTGAACTAAACGAAGTACATGTTGGTGCTTTTTGCGCTGCTAAACCAAAAGAATATTACTAGGTACTCATAAACAAAGCAACACACACAAACGCATGCATGCACACACACATCCCTCTCTTGCTATCTCAACCATTTACACACACCATGACAGAAGAGAAGAGAAGAGAAGAGAAGAGAAGAGAAGAGAAGAGAAGAGAAGAGAAGAGAAGAGAAGAGAAGAGAAGAGAAGAGAAGAGAAGAGAAGAGAAGAGAAGAGAAACAACAGCTTATTGTTGTTGTTCTAAGGATGACAGACTATTCCCCTGGTATTATTCTGTTGCTGAACGAGACAGTAGAGGGAGCCACAGCAGAGGGACAGCACACTGAGTCAGAGTCTAACTCTAAACCCTCCATGCATGTACACCAGACAAACACCACACCACAGTGACCACACACACACACACACACACACACACACACACACACACACACACACACACACACACACACACACACACACCCCCCCACACCCCCACACACCCACCACCCTAGCACTGTTCCAGATCTCTGCTCTGTCTTACAGAGGAGCTCCACATGCACATACTGCAGTAAACTATAGTGTTGTACTGGCCTCTACAGGTTGAAACTTCACACTATAGTCTCCACTGCTGGCCTCATCTGGCTGCAGTGCCCTAATCGATGATGTAATAGTAGCTGTGGATTTTAGTTTTTTGCATCAGGTGATGGTGGTTGTAAAGGCCAGTGTTACACTAGTGTTTTGACTATCAATCAATTTGTTCCAACCCAACTCCCTTGGGAAACTTTGTGACAGCTGCTGAAACGTGGGGGTAAGTTACTGTATGCTTTAGTATATGTAGTAGTATGTGATGATTCTGAATCCATTGTAAGCATTAGTTTTGCACAAAAAACACTCCTTCGACTAAAATCGGCCATAGCCGTCATCACAAAGTGACAAGGTCAGCACATTTGGGCACATTTGGGCACGTGGTTATGCCTAAGGCCGAATTTAGCCCAAGGTTTTCGTGCAAAACTAATGCTTGCAATGGTTTTCAGAATCATGAACCCCTAGTTTGACATTTGTCACATGCTACATGAAAGTTTAAAAATGTTGCCTTATGCCTTGTTAATGGTACCCCAACTTTCAGCAGCTGTCACAAAGTTTCCCAAGGGAGTTGGGTTGGAACAAATTGTTAGTAGACGCCTTTATGAACACATTTGCGAAGAAAGCTAGTGGTAAAGCACTTAATTTTGCAGATTTGCCACACATTTCGCTAACTTTCCCTAACTAATTGTAACAACACGGGAGTCGCAGTCCCACAGAAAACAGTACGTGACGCCATCGCAAATTCAAGTCTCTGTACGTCTGTAATCCATGTAACCCGAGAACCGTTCGCCCCACCTACTTAATCATAACCTTTATTTCAATTTGGAGTACAATTTGGCCCTTATTTTCAATGTAGCCGAATACAGAACACAAATCAACAATATACAAGTCAGCATTTACAACAGCACTCTTAAATATATACGAATCAGAAAACATATGATACCAAAACTAAAGAACTATAAGAGATAGACAGAGAACTAATTAAAACAATTACAATGTTGAGCAAAAGTGCTGGAAATCATTTCCCTGAATTGAAGAGATAGACTGAGAACTAATTAAAACAATTACAATGTTGAGCAAAAGGAAATAATTTCCCTGAATTGTCCCAGGGAAGGCAGTGATATGTGATTTTTAAGGACTTCTGGAGCTCATTCCAATCAAAAGGAGCTTTGTGTTAGCAAATGGAACCTTGAGGGTCAGGACCTCATCACTAGAACGGGTTTGATAGGTACTTGGATTCTGATCCAA
>NC_137878.1:27107894-27112894 GCF_963924005.1 Protomyctophum bolini
TGGAGGCCTTCCTTTGCTGGCAGCCTGCAGACCAGTAAAGGTGACTCATCAAAATCGGCGAGAGGAGAAGTAATGAGATTTGCTGATAGGAAGCAGCTAACAGGACTGGCGAACACATCCCCGGTGGCCATTTTAACAATTAATTAGACAATTAAACATTGAATGAAATTTCAACATGGGCTCTCCCCTAAATAATGAAATGTGCTGACAGGATAGTGGCTTGTGCGCACGTGACACACACACTGTGCTCCTGCCCTCCAACTGCTTGTCCTCTCCGACTTTGATTTGCTGACAGTGTCTGGGAGATCCTTGTGTCAGTGCAGCGGTGGGAAGGAACTATAAGTACTAGTCTGTAACCACTCCACTAACCTCTGATCAGAGGCTACAATCATTTGACAGATAGTTACTTTGTAGATTTAGATTAGTATAACAAAACCTCGGCCCCATACTTCAGCTATATGAAAAATAGAGGATCTAAAATCAGAGACTGCAGATCTGCTATTTTCCCCCCACAAATATATTTTTATTTTGTATAATACATTTTGAAAACTTGTGAAATGGGACTGCATAATGAGTGCCTTTACAAATTCAAGACACCTGTCTTGCGTTTGTCTTGTGTCTGTGTTTAATGGCCGTACCAGACTGGGGCAAAACACATCCATCAAAGCTGTGTTCAGACACAAGTCAGGTGTCAGGTGTCAAGTGTCTTGAATGCATTTCCATAATGAGTGCCTTTATTTTTTTGGTACTTTAAGTATATTTTGACGTCCAAACTTGATACTTTTACTTACAGCAGGTAAGAAACAAAAGTGAGTATACTTTCTTCCGTCACTGGACGGTGACACAGATGGTAAACACCTTTGACTTGCCGACAGCGTTTGGAAGATGGTTGTGCCAGACGTCTGGCTGCAGCCTCTCGGCACGCTGCAGCCTCTCGGCGCGCTGCAGCCTCTCGGCGCGCTGCCTCGCTCACAGCGTCAACAAAAAAGTGCCAAGTCAGCGTGACCCGGCTTCATTTCCTACTAATGCTAATCAGGTGACATTCCTTTTCTGCTTGGCAGAGGCGTCTGATTGGATGGGCCCGAGGTGGCGACCCCGAAGGAGGTGCCATTTGATGGGGTCGGCTTATATAGACCTGAATAATGGACTGACGGCCGGGAGGTATCATTATTTTATTATTATTGTTATTATATAACGCGCGCATACACACGAACGTCGGTCACACGAGCGTGCGCGCCAGTGGCCATGTCCAGGCTGGAGTGGTCTATATTTTAACTAAACGGCCCACCGTTGTCTGACAGGTCTGAATATCAAATCAATACATCACCTGATGATGGACTCAAGCGTCAGACACATATATCAAATCCATGAACAAAGAGATCTGGCAGCGGTTCTTTAATATATAATTACAATATTAAATCATTTAATGACATTCAGATATCAAGCCTAATTTATCATTCATTCTTTCCCCAGTGTCATACGGAGAGTGAACCCACATAGTTCCACTGCAGACTACAGGCAGATGCCAGAGATATTGGGTATAATTACATTGTCCAAAAGAGTAGATTGATATATCATTTGTCTCAGAATATCTTCGGTGTCGGGAAACCTATTCTGGCAGCTATTTCGTGTAATTAATGGATATAAAATTAATCTGTCATTTGTGGGAGCGTCTTTTAGTGTCAGGTTCCCATTCTATCCCTCCAGGCACTCAAGAGATTTGGCAGCTAACACAATTAACACAGTGATTTGTTGGCATGTCTGAGAGTCAGACACCTATCCTCTCCTTGCCATCCAGGCACTGCTAGTGAAATAATGGGGTACTTGAACCGCACTCAGCGACTCTCAAAACCACAAACTATGTCTTAACCACTTAAGCCCTACTATATACTATTGTAAAACATTTTGTGCCAATTTACAAGATCAGAAGCAGTACATTTGTGAAAATCCATGAACATTTTTCACTTATAACGACATGCCAAGAATAGGGACACGGTTCTTAACGAACGGTACTTTGTTGACGGATGGGGCTCCCCCAGGGATCTATATTTGAACTGATCCTTTTGGATGGGGCTCCCCCAGGGATCTATATTTGAACTGATCCTTTTCCAACTAAACCAAAATCGTTTTATTCTTTACATCTTTCCTTTTCAATTATAAAAGTAGAAGTGCACTGCCCACAGAAAAAGCTAGGAAATGTATGTAGATCTCAGGATCCACAGAAAAACGGTGTGGCTTCAAGGTTTCAGTGTGATCACAGCCCCATTGATTTAATAAAAGTTAAAAGTATAAAACATTACAGCTGTTTTCTAGGTCAGTGGTTCCCAAACTTTCTCATGTCAAGGATCCCCAAATCGACACTAATTAGCCCGCAAACCGCCTTTAGAAAAGATATTCCAGGGACCCCCATGAGAGAAGATTTTTATGGCTCTAGCAGTGATTGTCAACCCATTTAATTTCAAAGACCCCCAGTCTGACATGCATATTAGTCTACAGATCCCAATTTAATGGAATTTCTATCTCGGGGACCCCAATTTATATTTAAAATCAACGTTAATTTAACTCTGAGAGTGTGCAAATGGAACCAAATGGACCCTAAAGGGGACCCTAATGGTAACTTGGTTCCAAACTATCATTTACATAGTATCTGGGTACCCCCTGGAACTCACTCAAGGACCCCTGGGGGTCCCTGGACCCCACTGTGCTAGATTAGCTAAGGATAGACACAATCTCTCGTAGACAGCTAGCCTTTTTCACAACCATGCCACAGTAAAAAAGAAATGTCTCTGTGCCTGTCGTGAGCAGATTCTTTTCCATGATGCAAGGAGCAACGCTATTGACGACATTTACAGAGAATGTCAAGAATGAAGAATGTTCTCTATGGGGTGAATCAGCCGAGCTCTTTCCACAGTCCTCAAAGAGAGGCCTGTTTTGGGAGCAGGGACAGGAGCTTGTCAACCTGCTGCTGACAAAGTGACATGCTATGAAGTGAGCAGCAGTGAGGGCGTGGCGGGAGGGAGTGTGCCAATGGCAGCAATGACAGGAAGTCTACAGCACTGGTTCCTAAAGTGGGGTCCTTGAGGGAGTTCCAGGGGATCCCCAGCTAAATGATAGTCTGGAACCAAATGGACCCTTATGGCTCTGTAACTCTGAGAGTGTACAAATGGAATTATACACTCTCAAGAGTTAAATGATTGATTTTACAACATAAATTGGGGTCCCAGAGATAGAAATGCCATTACATTGCTGTCTGTAGACTAATATGCATGTCAAACTGGGGGTCCTTTGAAATTAAACGGGTTGCGAATCACTGCTAGAACATCTTCTCTTATGGAGGTCCCCAAGGAAAAGGGGGTCTGCGGGCTAGTTAGTGTCAATTTGGGGGTCCTCAGTTTGGGCACCACTGGTCTACATACAGTACCTACAGACTAGCACATACAGAGCAGGGGACATGTTTCTATGTCAGTGGCGCTCAACGCCCAGAATTATCTGTATTTGGCTGCGGACCCCCATCTGAAAATATGTAGTTCCAGGGACCTCCCAGAAGCAAGGATTTGAGTAAAAAAAATTCGCTCTGAAAGAATATATGTTCAAAGATTTGCGCCACATTTTCACGATTTTTCCAAAATAGCAGATCTACAAGCTCGTAGCGCTATGAGCTTGTAGATCTGCTATTTTTCAATAGCTAAAGTATAACATAATGCTTAAAACACCAAAAGGGATTCCCGTTCTGAATGGGTTAAAACCACATGAACCCTAGCGTCCCTATTCTGGATTAGCCTGGTAAACCACTACACTCCGGTCACAAAATTCAATTTGACTTGCTGCTGAATGAAAATGAAATTGAATTCCGCGACTGAAAATTAAATTGAATTCCACGACCGGCAAGGTTTTATCCGGCAAATTCTGGACATGTCATGTATACAGTATTACTGTAACGACCCTGCGAAAGACCTGGCCGTAACTCGCTCCTCCAAGGGAGATTGCTCTCTTGGCGTGGCTTGTTGCCTGCCTTGTTTACTGAGTTGGAGATCAGGGTTCGATTGCAGCTCAGGGTGCTAAACGTTACAATACATTGAAAATAGGAAAATATTCAGCTCACAACATGTTTCAACGCAACGCTTCTGATGTCAATTGCTGATGGCACCAAGCACATTACTCATTCAACAATTGGTGGACATTATAATATGAGATCACCAAATTATATCTCCTATCATGTTCCCGCTGTGAGAACTGAATGTGGGAAACCGTTTTCAGCAACAGTATGCAGCTCCAATCTCTTGGAATCTTATTCAAAAAGATTTAGGCCTTAAGATAAAGAAATTAAACCCTGAACACAACAAAATCCATACTGATCTAAATCCTGTGTTCCTTCAATTAGCCCTTCACTAAATCCCACCCCAAAAAGCGATTGTCCAATGCGATTGGTATTGGCACAAATAGTTTAGCGGTTGCTATGCAGGTCAAGCTTTCTTCACTGCTAATGTGCCTATTGGACAAGGATGGGTTGGGGAGGGACTTAGTGAAGGGCTAATTCCCATGATACATTTTGCAAAGTAAGCATCAGCCTATATCGCCTACACTCCACCTGATTCAGATTAAAGTCAAGATCACTATTTTAGTGATAGCACACCGGCCGTTAGGTGTGAAGTGTGAACGGTTTGGGGGACAATTTAAAACAAAGGCGGCTTGCATGCTGTGGTTTTCTATACTAAACAGAAATTTTCATGCACAAGGGCTGCCAAAGTAGGCTATCTTTTGTTGTTTTTCTTGTTTTTTCGCCCCCTCTCTTTGAAGTTAGACTGGGCCAGCTCTAAAGTGCTCTAAACGGCCCGTGTGGCCCAATGGACCCTGCGACGGTGCCTACAGTAACAACTACAGCCCTAGTAATAATCATTTGTATATAATTAGTCATCAAAATCACCAAATTAACACAATCATACACTACTACACATGCTGTACAGTCATAATTCCGAAACACCTTCCTATAACTAGACAAA
>NC_137878.1:27117894-27135394 GCF_963924005.1 Protomyctophum bolini
ATGAACAGTAGTGGTGCAATTGATTTAAAAAAACAAGATATATTTTCGCGTATCATTTGTGTGCCACCGTTGTAGAACTATGTATAACATAGGGCTTGTGTGGTTAATCACAATAATACGTTTAGTCGATTCAACAACAAAAAGAATCAGGTTGATTCGTTGATTTGTATAAAGTATAGGCTTCGAGATTGATGAATCAGAAAAGCAATTGAAAGAATGATTGCATTTGCATATTTGCATCCCTGTCGTGAACTTGTGTAAGTAACAGCAGCAGAACAGTGGAGCAGGCTGTGCCACCCAGTCACCACTATGACACACAGCACAGCTCCCTCACCCAGTGTGGGAGGCGGACAGCCACAAGCGTTCAGAAGCTTACAACATTCATCAGCATATCTCTCTACTGTGTCAACTGAGCGGCTATAACCTGGGAATCATTGATCAATGCAACAACAGTATACATTCACTAACGCAAGCCAGATTGAATGATGCAGCACCTCTGCCCGAGCGATCCATGAGACACAACCGTAATTCCCGAGCGTGCGTTGATACCAGACATAATATTTCATTTTGAAGAGCTTTGTGGAGAAAAATCACTTCTGGTGATGCATTGCATCGCTATACACAATCTAATGACGGTATCTGAAACCAAACGGCGAGGGAGAGGCCTGTTCAGTGTTCTTTTCTTCAGCTAATTGCTATACAATCCCCCCGGTAGTCCAATTAGAGCATTTTAGTAAAAGCCACATCTGGCAACACCCCGTCTTTTACCCGGGTTTCATCAAGACTGGGCAAGTGTACTTCCCCTAAGATGTTGTGTGTGACTAATGGAGATCTGCACAGATGGAGAGCACAGATCGCACAACATTCAGAACAGTGACATCTGTCTGATGTGAGGCTCCAGAAAGCATTCCCACCTGCACTACCGACAACTTGCGTGCTTAAGATTTGGACCAAACATAGCTTCCATACCAAGACATATTGAATGAAGATGATGAACGGAGAGGAGAGGAGAGGAGAGGAATATCCCTCCAGACTTGTTAGCCACGTAACATGTTCTAGGCCAAATATGTGTTCTCTCTCTGTAGAATGTAATGTGAAAAGATATGACATGTGGGAGCGGTGTTGTTTACAAGTGGGCGTTTGGGCTAGTCTATCTCCATATGTGCATGCCTGTTGGCTGTTGGGTCAACATGTGTGTAGAATGTACAAGCAGACGTGTGTGTGTGTGTGTGTGTGTGTGTGTGTGTGTGTGTGTGTGTGTGTGTGTGTGTGCGTGTGTTTAAATGTGCGTGCACCGACGTATGCGCGTGGCAAACAATCGCTGTTTGCTATGGTACAACCACTCCATACGAAGTGTCCCAGGATACCTGGAATCAACAGCATGCCTATTCCGCATTCTGTCACGCAGCCAAAGCCATTCATCTTCTCCGTGGCATGCACCAAACAAGGTTCTGACATGATGCTACTGTGCTGCAACACGCTGTTCAAACAGCCGTCTCCCATTGAGACCTGAGATCAGATCCAATACATGTCTGCTAAATCCTGACGGCTTTCTGAACAACTTAAGGTCGGTTAAGAAAGACTAGAAACACATTTGAATGGAATACAATTATGTAGGCACTCAGGACAGGTGGCACAGGGGTGAAGTTCCTCCCCAACATATAGGGGTTAGAATACACACTTTACTTGAAGGTCGGGTCTGTAATGCATTATAATCACATTCATAACGCATTGTAATGTGCGTGTAAGGCATTAAAACACTTGTTGAAATGGTTATAATTGTGCATAACAACTTATTGCAAAGTTCATGAAGTATTACGACTTATATAACGTATAACTATGTTAAGGTAGTTAACAGTACAGTAGTTACAGTAGTTCCTGGTTGGGGAATGTGATGAGCTCGGCCTGTTTGGGGCTTATGCGACGCGTTGTTGCGTCGTCTCGTATGCGCAGTAGTGTCACCCCCGTGCGCAACCACCGTGGTGAACGGGTGATCACCGAAAAGTGGAGCATGCGTCCAGCTTTAAGTCTTACCGAAGAAGTGGACTGAGGGTGTCAGTGACAGCAGGGGGTACGGGGGATCAGCAGTAACAAGGGACTACAGTACAAGGGGAATGGACATGGAGGAAAAGGAGAGGAGAGATCAAAAAGAATTGGAACAGAATAATGTATAGGAGGAAGAAGGATGAATGGCTTCAGGAAAGGACAAAACAATTCATCTACAAGAGAATCAATTGAATGATGCATGATGTGTTGTTGTTGTGTGCGTGTGTGCGTGTGCACGCGCACGTGCATGTCTCTAAGAACTGTGATCATCTGTGATTCCATCTCATCAGCAGAATATCAACTCGCTTCTGACATTGTGCTAAATTATACATTTCTCTGTCACGCACGCGCACGCGCGCGCGCACACACACACACACACACACACACACACACACACACGCACACACACGGACACACACACGTTATGTGTCCCATGGCATGCGTTGGTTTATGAATTAGTGATGATGTGACTTCAGTCTTCAGAGAAACAGGAAGAAAGGCTCAGCGAAGACTCCTCCATCCACACATCAAAGTGCTTCACAGCAGGCAGAAGCCACACAACACAGAGGGGCTCCAGGAGGAGGGTTAGAACACCTGCTGGTCCACAGTCTATACGATCTGCCCTGTTGGAATGCATGATGGAGGGACTTTGTTGTGCAGATGAACCAGACCTTCACGGGGTAAGACGTTTATCCCATTTTGTAGGTTCTTGTCGGGGCAACCGTTTTGTCGAGGCTTTTTGCCATGCACAAGCTGGACTTGTAAATGCAGTGACTCTCAAACTCATTCGGTTAAAGGACCCACGGTTTGATAGCCCCATGGACCCCCCTATTACTCTGAGAGTACAAAACGGAACCGAATTGATCATTACGGGTTCATTTGGTTCCATTTTTTACACTCTCAGAGTTACAGATCCATAAGGGTCCCCCCCGCCAACATGCACCCAGCTCACACCACCCAAGTATGTACATGCAACCACAAAAGGCAGCCAGCAATCTGTAAGTGTTGCTATAGCTATACATTATCTTTTTTTAAATGTAATCTATACTAATAGTTAATGACACAGTGTTGCTGTGCAGAAAAGAGTTGTTCAACACTGCATCTCCCTGCAATACATTTACGACTCTGGCTTTGATTTGAAGCAAATGAATAAATTACTCCTCTGCAAATCCGAGGAAGACAGTCCAACTCATCTCTCTGGTGTAAAATACCACAGTTCAGCGGACGGCGCGCAGGGTCCATCTATCGAATTATCTTCCCCAGTAATGAGGAGGCTGTCTGTTCCACTAGCAGACGGCCCTGTGGGTTTGACACGAGAGGGGAAGCGCTGGTCCTCGTTAGCATGACTGACACATAAGGATGTGTCCTGTGGACCCTGGCGAGCGCCTGGGCTCCGACCGCGGACCCGCGCCCGTCATCACCAGCGCCACGCGACCATGGAAGTTGAATGTGCCGCTGTCTTATCCAATCTACCACTTAAGCAGAGGCCTTTCCAGGGCAAGGGTTTTGGGGGCCTTTGGGCTTTGGTGATATGGCGTGTGTGTGTGTGTGTGTGTGTGTGTGTGTGTGTGTGTGTGTGAGAGAGACAGAGAGAGTGAGATAGAGAGATTTTCTTATATATTTGACACTGTATTCATAATACTCATTCATAATGTAAGTGTTACAGCTTCCATATGCCGTCGGTTATAAGGCTATACTGAATGTGTATCTTATCTTCTCATGTCTCTCTCCAGGGTGCCAACATACTGAATACAGTAGCCTATGGTAAGTAAGATGCATGATACAGTCACATTGTATCATTCATTCAACTTATCCTCATTCCTTGGGGGGCATTTTAGTCACTGTACATTTTGTACAATAATTGTCCCGTGCATTTACACATAACGGAGCACACAGGGGGCAGTTAAGGGGTTAAGTGTCTTGCTCAGGGACACTTCACGACACACACACTGGACAGACTGACGATACAGGGATATAGGGGAAACGTTTCTGTTCCGTTTTGTTTTATCATTGATTGATGAATTGTACCATGATGTATCTCGACGACATTGCAAACGACGGCAACCTCAATGATTTTTGAGAATAAATAAAGGTTTGAATGAACCGGAGGGGCCAAAGTGAGGACCTTCTGATTCCCAGAAGGCCTCTCTACCCATTCATCTACAGTATGGTTGAACCAGAGGGGCCAAACCGTGGACCTCCTGATTCCCAGAAGGCCTCTCTACCCATTCATCTACAGTATGGTTGAACCAGAGGGGCCAAACAGAGGACCTCCTGATTCCCAGAAGGTCTCTCTACCCATTCATCTACAGTATGGTTGAACCAGAGGGGCCAAACAGAGGACCTCCTGATTCCCAGAAGGTCTCTCTACCCATTCATCTACAGTATGGTTGAACCAGAGGGGCCAAACAGAGGACCTCCTGATTCCCAGAAGGTCTCTCTACCCATTCATCTACAGTATGGTTGAACCAGAGGGGCCAAACCGTGGACCTCCTGATTCCCAGAAGGTCTCTCTACCCATTCATCTACAGTATGGTTGAACCAGAGGGGCCAAACAGAGGACCTCCTGATTCCCAGAAGGTCTCTCTACCCATTCATCTACAGTATGGTTGAACCAGAGGGGCCAAACCAAGGACCTCCTGATTCCCAGAAGGTCTCTCTACCCATTCATCTACAGTATGGTTGAACCAGAGGGGCCAAACAGAGGACCTCCTGATTCCCAGAAGGTCTCTCTACCCATTCATCTACAGTATGGTTGAACCAGAGGGGCCAAACCGTGGACCTCCTGATTCCCAGAAGGTCTCTCTACCCATTCATCTACAGTATGGTTGAACCAGAGGGGCCAAACAGAGGACCTCCTGATTCCCAGAAGGTCTCTCTACCCATTCATCTACAGTATGGTTGAACCAGAGGGGCCAAACCAAGGACCTCCTGATTCCCAGAAGGTCTCTCTACCCATTCATCTACAGTATGGTTGAACCAGAGGGGCCAAACCAAGGACCTCCTGATTCCCAGAAGGTCTCTCTACCCATTCATCTACAGTATGGTTGAACCGGAGGGGCCAAACAGAGGACCTCCTGATTCCCAGAAGGCCTCTCTACCCATTCAGCTATGGCTGCCCCCATGATTCCCATTTGAACACGGATTTAAATTAGCCATTTGCTTTCCCTCGAAAGCAAAATGGGGGATGCATTATATTGCCAACGCGTGGCTTAAACAATGACAAGGACTTTTACTTTCCCGCTGGGTTCTGCATTTCAATGTCAAGGGATTACATGCAGATAATTGTCATGACTCAGGATATTTCTGCCGCTGAGATCAAACCCCCCGCTATGCAGCGAGGGCTTACAGCCTGCCTGGCTGCTGGTGAGCTAAACGCCCGAACGTTCACAACGCGCCATGACCGAGGGAACACCTCCCACTTCTGTACCGTCATCACTATTTACCGTTTTCACATCATCACATTATTTCAAGCACAGGATTGTTGAGTGTGAACGCACCCCCCCCCCACCACCACCACCCCCCTACACACACTGAGCCAATGAGCTAAATGTGTCCACAGTGGGGGGTTCAGATAAGTCTCCTGGATGCTCTCAGTGAGAGCACGCACGCATGCACACAGGCACACACACACACACACACGGCGAGCCTGAGCCAAGGGCTGTATGAGCAAGGACTTGTGCCACCAGATGAATCTGGGACGGTTCACAGCAACACTGCATGTCTACAGAGTTTAACCGGGGCGTTGTTCTTCTGCCAGTTATGTGATCATCAAGGGCTAAGCCAAGAGCCAGCCCATTCAGAACCACGCAAACAGTCTGACATCAACACGCTCGCAAGGGCTGAAAACCCATACACGCGTGCACACTCAGACACACTTTAGCAGCATGTCATATCATTAACACAAGCAACCAGCTGGGACCGCAGGGAACCGCAGGCTTGACATGCACAGTGCTCTCTCTTTGTGTGTGTGTGTGTGTGTGTGTGTGCGCACGCACACACACACACACACACACACACACACACACACACACACACACACACACACACACACACACACACACACACACGTCACGTGCATGTGTTTGTTCATCTGGGAGTTGGTTAGCAAGCTGGTGCTCATACTACGTTAAATGTTTGTCACCTCACATGTAACAGTTTCACTAACAGTGCGACAAGGCTAATCTGAATCTCTTCCATTTAACACAGACATCAAACCTTCTTAAGAGAGTGACAACCAAACAAATTACATCCATTTTGAATATAGGAACCAGTGAGTGGTTTGGAATTGGATTGCCTCCCCTAGTGTCATAATACGAGTTCCTGTGGTACAATGTTCTCCGTCTCTTTTTATGTTTAACATTAAGATATCGTTCCGTCAAGGCGGAATTCTGACTTTGTATGGGAGTAATGTATACAGTAAAACTACTACCATGTATAAAGACATGTTTAACGCTACTACTACGGGTGGTGCAGGGGTATAGTTAGTGCGCATCCGGCTTGGCCAGGTGTTCCGAAGAACACAATTGGCTGCGATTGTGCCAGAGCACCGCTGGTCAAACGAATCCCCATATTCTGCCGCGTGATGCTTAGTTCATACTGGACTTCGTGTCCAACCAACCAGCTCCGTGGCCTTGTGGTTAGCGTGTCCGCCCTGAGACTGGGAGTTTGGACGTTGCAAATCCCAGCCCAGTCATACCAGAGACTATAAAAACAGGACCCAGTGCCTCACTAACTGGCACTCCACATCAAGGGCAGCACTGAGTGTAACAGACTATAGCATCATGCCCAGGGGGTGTACTTACACATATATGTATTATACATGGAGCTGCCTCGCGCCAAGGAAACAGTGGATAGAACCCAGAACTATGGGCCACATGACATGCAAACCGTTTTTTTTCTGGGCTACACATGAGCTTGTAGTTATGCCATCTTCAGCACGCGACACCAGCATGCAACAAAGTATGAACGCACGCCTTTAGTCACTCTCCGCTGGTCAAATTAATTCCCAGGGGTGCGAGGAGGCATAGCATTCGGGGGAGATGGTCTGTCTCGGTAATGGGACATGGGTGGATTACCCCCACCATGCCTATACCTCTCTGACAAGAGAGGCTATGGTATAGTATAGCAAAAAGAAGAAGTGCAGAGTCAGGATGTCAGACTCATGCAGAGTGTGCGGCTACTGTCATTGCTGGGAAAATGACTTCCAAAGTTTGATTCGTTGAGCCCTACACGATATGCAGATACACGTGCATATCACTGTATATACAGTATAAATATTTGCCGTCTCGCAGACGCACACACACACACGTGCAAGCGTGCGTGCACAAACACACACACACAGACTCGTACCTTCATAGTTGAGCTTGAAGCCGTGAGCTGAGACAGCAAAGTCACTGGTCAACCTCAGAGAGAACACATTTCCTGTACTGGTGACAGGGGGCGGCACCTGGAATCCCGTTAACCTATAGGAACAGAGAGAGGAAGAGAGTTAACCAATAGGAGCAGAGAGAGGAACAGAGTTAACCAATAGGAGCAGAGAGAGAAACAGAGTTAACCAATAGGAGCAGAGAGAGGAACAGATGGACACGTGAAGAAATTAACAAATAGACCCACGCATTAAACAATTATAAGAAGACAGATACAAATTAAACACTCAGGATAATAAACGCAGCGCTCCTCATTAGCGCAAGGTCCCTAAAAGGAGACACAGAGAACAATAATTGTTCTCCGTGCCTCCTTTCGGGTCCTCACTCTAATGAATGTGTTATTATCCAATTAGATGCAGAAAGGTGGATCGGCGAATTAGCAAATCAACAGTCAAGATGGCACACTTGTTACCCAGATTACAATGAGCCGGGAACGCGTTCGTACAAATTGCACGCAGGGAGGCAAACAGGTCTTGAATGGCCTTTTAATGGTCTTTTGTAATCTTTTACAGATGGCTTTTCCACATTCAGTCAGGTGTGGTTCACTCTTTCTGACGTTGATTTCCCAAAGGAGAGAGAGAGAGGAGAGGGGGGGGAGGGGAGGGGAGGGGACAGAGAGAGGAGAGGAGAGGAGAGGAGAGGAGAGGAGAGGAGAGGAGAGGAGAGGAGAGGAGAGGAGATGTTTTGTTTTGGGTTTGTATTCCTCCATCAGGTCTGGAACAGAGCCAAACTTCTCTGTTTCCGCTGCGACAGTGTTTTTTTTATCCTCCTCCTTCTTTCCCTGCAGCTACCCATACATCCCCCCCCCCCCTGCTCCCTCCCTCCCTCCCTCCTCCCCCCCCCTCCCTCCTCCCTCCCTCATCTCTTCCTCTTTCATCTCTCCTCCTCTAGCCTCCATCCACTCTGCCTTTGCTTTTACTCCTGGCATGAAATTCACCTAAACTCTCTCACGCAAAATGTACTTAAAGTACCAAAGTAGTAGAATGTCTCATTTCAAGTTTTCAAATGAATAAAACTTATTTTGAAATAGCCGATCTATTCTAAAATAAATAGTCAAATAAATGTAGTGGAGTACAAATACCTCAAAAGTACAGTACTTACACCCCCCCCCCCCCCCCCCCTCACTCCTCAACCTTCACCCTCGGGCACTTACCCGTCACTCTGTTCAGCATACTCCTACTGTGTGTGGTGTGTGTGTGTGTGTGTGTGTGTGTGTGTGTGTGTGTGTGTGTGTGTGTGTGTGTGTGTGTGTGTGTGTGACCGTGTGTGTGCGTGTGTGTGTGTGTGTGTGTGTGTGTGTGTGTGTGTGTGTGTGTGTGTGTGCGTGTGTGTGTGCCTGCAGTGCGTGTGTCATTTTGCTCCTGTCACCTCCCCCACACATCAAAAAAGGCCCGCTAGAAATGCACGTCATGAGTATTTTAAAGACGGGAACAGTTGAGCTCAAAGTGGAGACGATGATGACGCTCACACCAAACACACCGTGAAGAGATAGGCTTTAATTGTCCTCTCTCTCTCTCTCTCTCCCCCCCACCTCCCCTCTGTCTGTCTGTGTCTCTCTCTCTCTCTCTCTCTCCCCCACCTCCCCTCTGTCTGTCTGTGTTTCATCTCATCCTCTCTTTCATCTCAGCTTCTCCTTCTATCGCCCGCTCTGTCTCTTGATATTTTTCAGTGTGAAAGCTACATCCGGTTGTGTAAAAGAAAAAAAAGTACTGTCTGTACTCAAGCATAGTTTTGAGGTATTTTATAGGTACTTTACCTGCAAGTATTTCCAATTTACGAACAAAGACAACTTGTATCTGCCTACTTCATCTTTGATTGTGTCGTGCAAATGTAAACCGATCCACAAGCTCACAACGTGTCGCAATGCGCCATCGCTATTTTAGCTACTTTTGAGTTTTTACATTTATTTGTATATTCATACAGCCATACAGACACACAGACTGACTGACCTAACACCGACAGTCGACAGACAGACAGACAGACATGAAGTCTGCATGTATGTACACTTTGCAATAGGAGGGAATCGAGTTCCTAGTTCATACGAGGGCAACGCAGGCAATACAAAAAATAAGTAAAAAATACCCATCCCATTGGTCTTTCCTGCAGCAAGGTCTCCTTAAGACCCCCTGCGGCTGGCCTATCTACCCCTCCCTCTCTTCCAACCTTTCATCTCTCTCCACTTCCACCAGCTTGCACTCTCTCTCTGCATTCGTTCGTTTGTTCCCTCCGTTTCTATACCTGTTTCTTCTCCCTTTCATCTACAGTTAGCATCTTCACCCCTCCTGTCCTCTCATGTCTCCTCTCCCCATCTTCACCCCTCCTCTCCTCTCATGTCTCCACTCCCCATCTTCACCCCTCCTCTCCTCTCATGTCTCCACTCCCCATCCCGTCTGCCTCTGACTCTACCCCTGCTCTGTCTGTTCTCTCTGTCATCTTCACCTCCCCCTTTTCACCCCCCTTTCTCCTCCTCCGCCATATTTCCTTTCTTTTTATCTTGTAAATTGTTCTCCGCCCATTTCTAACCTTTCCTCTCATCTCTCCCCAAGCATGTGTCGAGTAGGGATGTGCCGATGAGACATTTTGGGCGATATCGATATCCGATATAATTAATTGCTGTTATGGCCGATAATCGATATTATACCGATCGATATGATCTCATTCTGTATTGAAACATTATAATAATTTTGTCCATTCTGAAAAAAATACATGTAACAGGGTATCTGCACAGCAGGCTTAGGCAAGTCAGATTGAACTTAAATACTTTATATTGTGAGCTTGTAGATTTGTTCAAGCTGTTATACTTTGGGCTTGTTTATCCGTAAAGACAGACCGATTAATCGGACAGATTAATTAATCGGTCTGATTGATTAATCAAACCGATGCCAATTAATCTAAAAACAACTGAAATCGGCTGATATCGATGTGTTTGCCGATTCATCTCCCATCTCGAGCCTCCAACAACCCCCCCTCCCTGCCTCTCTCTCCTTCCTTTCATCCCTCCCATGTTTAATTTCTTCCTTTCGACCCTCTTCTCAGTGTTTCATTGTAGGTATTTATTTATTGGGAGGGGGTTTCCATAGCTCCAAACTCCCCCCTCGTCTAGGTATTTATTTATTGGGAGGGGGCTTCCATAGCTCCAAACTCCCCCCTCGTCTAGGTATTTATTTATAGGGAGGGGTTTTTTATCGCTCTCTCCATCTTCCCAACATCGCTCTGCCACCTCCCGCCGCGCCTCTCATTCTTCGTCTGCCTCCTAAGTCTTTCTCCTGCTTCCTCTCCTCTCATCTTTTCTCATTTGACACTTCTACTTCTCCTTCCTATTCCTGCCTCTTGTTCCCCTTAAAAAACATCGTCCTCTCAGTCAGCATTCAGTGTGGTAAGCAACAATCCACCATTGTACTCTTTTTAAGCAGACCTCCAAACAACTCTTCATCCTATAGAGCGCCGGTGTCAATCTGGTAGAGTGGCCGGTACAACGACCGGATGAGAACTGTGTGGTTCCCAGTTCGATCCCGGGCTCCCCCAGAGTGAGTGTCGAACCCCTAATTGTTCCTGCCCCGATGTGCAGGCTTGAATAGTTTTCTCCGCCTTTGGTGTAGGAATATAGCGCTATATAAATGCACCATTTTCCATGTTTTCTATTTTCTCTCTCTCTATCCCTCATCCATCACTGTCTTGCCTGTATTTGCTTAAGTGTTTCGCCCACCTCTCATCTCATCTTTTGTCTCACCCTTCCTTTCATGTCACCCTCCATCTCTCTCTCTCTCTGTATAGTAGTGTCTTCATTAAGCCTCACCTCAGCACAAAGTATTCTCCCTCCCTTTCAACGACTACTTATAGGCACATCAAAAGCATGCAATCATTCATACTGGCAGATGATGCACGTTATTAAAGCACACTCGGTGGCCGCCAATCCAGTTTGTGGCGTTTCTGAACTGAGGGTTTCATGTGGTTCTTTTGTACATAGTATATGCTCCGTGAATTCACAGGGCAAATGATTCCATTAAAAAAAAGAAACATTGGATAGACTCAGAAATGGAGAAGTGTCAATCTGACAAATGGTCTGCTTTTTCTTAACTGCACAAACATTGATTATCTTGAGACAAAGCAAGCTATATATGGTTTCAATTCCCCTGAATAAGAGCTCAGAGTGTTGCACTAAAACACTACAAGGGTGCGGGGGGGGGGGGGGTTCAATGTAGGGACACATCAATGTGCTATAGCCGTAGAAAGAAAGAAAGCTTACCTACACAGACCACCCATACAACAACTAGAGGTACTTTCAGCACCCTCTGGTGACGCTGCTGCAGTCAAGTCTCACACACACACACTCTCACACACTCTCACACACACACACACACACACACACACACACACACACACACACACACACACACACACACACACACACACACACACACACACACACACACACACACACACACACACACACACACACACACACACACACACACACACATCAACCGGAGCCAAGCTAAAAGGTACATTGACGGTTGCCGCTTTCATAAATGGAGTATACGGTTGTCTACGAACATGTTCGTAGTTGGCACCTGCCGTACCCTAGCCGTAGATGGCAGGAAAAAAAGAATAACGAAAGGCCCCTTCTGTGTTATCCCCGTGTCCCCTAGGGAAGGTACCCTCACAAAAAACATGCAGTAATCCTGGTCTCTAAACTGCCTCCCCCTGGCCAGCCGGGGCGCCTGATGGAGGGCAAAGGAACTGGTTGGAATAACGTGTTCCTTTCACGCGCTACGTCCAACCAGGGAATCTCCCCCCTGTCAGGTGTCAAGGAGCAACTTGGACACTCATGCATGAAGGAAGCATGCGTTCAAGTCCGTTGCTCTCCCCAGGTTGGCGGAGGGTGTGTAGAGCCCAGGATCACATTAGATAATTGACACATGGGTGAAAAATGGGTTACAAAATTGTGGGATAAAAAATATTAGAAGAGAAAAAGAAAAAATATATTATTTATTTTGAAAAATGTCACTTACTTTGGTAAGTATATGTTGCTGCCAATACTTTTGTACATTTTTATTGAAAAAAAGGGAAAATTGTACAGTCTGTCACAGTTCCATAAGCCACATGTGATACACGTGCATTATGGCCTACTATACCTGCCTGAACTAACTCTGAAACTACGCATAATTAACAAGCCTTCATCACAATAGTTTCACATTCACTTTGTGCGCCTCAACTAACAATAAGCACTCTCCAAAAAGGAGGAATCTTTCTTAGCTTCGGAATACATTATGTCTCTCCGTATAGACGAGCTGCTCGTGTGTACAGTATGTATACGCATCTTGAGTTAAATTCACGCTGATGGTTTTATTGTGTATACGGCGTGTGCTAACACTGCAGCCAGGAGCTTTGGAAATGTTTCCGCTATGTAAAGAACACCCTCGACACTCCCCTTCCTGTGCTCGCTGCATTCTATCTCATCCTGCTCTGTTAAATCATATTTGTAATGCTTCAGTCACTATAGTGCTAACAGGTACGCACGGACGCACACAGACGCACGCACGCTTTAACAATTTATGTACGTCCACACAGAGGAACACAGTACAAGGACACCATTTTCAGGCGCTTCCGTCTAATCATCAGAGGCGCCGTAAATCTATAGATAATAAAGCAGATGGCTGCGCTGTGGGCTTCAGCACCGTCCAAGTTGCATACTGATTGGTCGGGAATCAGTTGGGATCTGTTTTGAACTGCGACACAGTAGTCCATGGAAGTGAAAGAGTCCAATCGAAAGGTGGATGTCAACCGAACAGAGAGTCGACAGTTGACACCACCATTTTCAAGGTTTAAAGGACAACTTTGTTTTTTTTCCAACCATGGTTCATATTTTAGGTTATTAGAGGAAGTAAAAGATGAGTGCATTTTTTTTTTTTTTTCTTACTTTCGTTTTAGCTGTTGTTGACAGGAGGGCGGGGGCATTCGAACATGGGGCTAAACATGTATATTTTAACAAAATGTTTACAGCGTTTTTTATTATTATTCACTATAGTCCTACTAGACCCCAGGAAATTACATCTGGCCACAAAAGATCACGGGATCTACTGAATGTGAAGGGGGGGGGGGGGGGGGGCTGCCAAGCTCACCATTATGTGGGTTATTATATGAATTATAGTGCAATTACCTTTTGTAGGTATAAGTATGAAACGTTTGTGAGAAAAGTCTCTGTGTACAACTCTACGCACGCATGCACGCGCACACACTCACAGACTGTGATTTCCTGTGTGTAGGCGTACTGCTTGCTGATGTGTGTCAGGTGTATCTCCAGAATTATGGACGAGGAGATGGGGGGGGGGGGGGGCTCTATTCCCCAGCGAGTGTGTGTGTATCTACTTGTGTCTGTGTATCAGTTTGTGCCTGTCTGTATGTGTGTGTTTGTGTGGATGAGCAGATGTACGTACGCGCGTGCGTGCATGTGTGCGCACAATTGTATGTACAGTATGTGTGTGTGTATCATGCATGAAGTGGAATCGCATTAGAAACTGAATAAAGAAATAGCTAATATCAGCAGAGTGCTTTCTCTTTTTAGAATGCAAACACGCACACACTATTGACTCACATGTAATAAAGGGACACACACACACACACACACACACACACACACACTTTATTTTCCCCAAAACAGCACAGAGCCTGGCTAATGTGATTGTGAGACCCCCATCTCTCTCTTTCTCTCCGATAGCGTCTTTATTGCTGACAGAGGAAAGAGATTTTTCATGACCACTATCACTGCTATGAAGACGGGAAAGCGAGTAAATAATAGAACATTAAAGAGAGCTTAAGAGAAAGAATGGAGGGAAAACTGAGTTTAGGTTTGGTAGTCTGTTGAAAAAATGAATATAATTTCCTCACGTCCTGAAGAACGAGAAAAAAACAGGGAAAAGGTAAATCCATGCTGCTTGCGTTGTTTGAAGGAATTCAGCCAAACCAAAATAAATGTACTCTTATGCACACAAGATGTAACAATAAAGTACCCAACCTTGAACCTTTATAGTCCCGTTGTGCTGCATGGTCACTCTTCTCAGGTATATCCAACAATATCACAAATGAACGACAGCTGTAAAACATTCTGTCCCACATTGGCAGTCTCACTCTCTGCCGCTTTTAAGACTGTATACCTTCCCCCAGCAATGGTCACTATGTTTGTAGCAGCCAGTCCCTAACCACTGAAGTAGCCATGTCCAGAGACCATTGACTCTGTGTGTGCGTGTGTTTCCGCACGCAAGCATGTGTGTGTGTGTGTGTGTGTGTGTGTGTGTGAGCGTGTCAGTGTGTGTTTTATTGAATTGTGACCCTCCATATGACCCCACAAACTAAACAACCACAACACTCCAAACTACCTCTTTTCTATCCCGCTCTTTCTCTGTTGGGAAAAGGGTAACTGTGTCAATTTCCTGGCCATTTACTCACCTACTCTGTCTGTCTCTCTCTCTCTCTCTCTCTCTCTATGTCTTGTCCCAGGAGATATATAGAATCACTTTCCTTCCATCCCCCAATAAAATCCTTCAGTTCTCTCTCTCTCTCTCTCTCTGCTTAGAAATTAAGATAAAGTGCTCTACTTTCTGTCTGGTACCGATGCACTGTTCAGATTGGACAATTGCAGGGATATACAACAGAATATAGATTAGAGAAGTGGTGGAGAACTGTGAGCCAAACCTGTGTCACAGCACAGGAGATATCTATTGAATCATGCACAGTAACATTCAACTGGGAACATGGCAAAATATGAATTATCAAGACACTAGAGGTCCCATCCATGAGCACTGTAATAGCTGATCTACAAGCTCACATGTTTTATGTTTGTAGATCTGCTATTAAATTAAATCTTTAGAAAATGATATCTAAAATATCTTTTAGATAGCAGGGTTTGTGGCCTAATAGGCTTACACTCTACATGATTCATTTGGAGGTCCTTGACATGAAAATGTTTGAGGAGAGCCATTGGTTTGAACATTAGGAAACAAGCACCAAATAAGCAACTACATTTCACAGACAAACCCCAAAAACCCACAACCCGCAATTAACCCATTCAGGACGGGAACCCCTTTTGATATTTTAAGGATTATGTTATACTTTAGCAGTTGAATAATAGCAGATCTACAAGCGAGCTTGTCGATCGGCTATCTTCTTTTCTTTCAGAGCAAATGTTTTTAAGTAAAGTCTTTGCTTCTGGGGGGGCCCCTGGAACAACATATTTTCAGATGGGGGTCGGCGGCCAAATACAGATAATTTCTGGGGTCCTTGACATAAAATAGTTTGAGAACCACTGACATAGAAACATAGGTTTTCTGAAAACCCTATGTCAAGACATTTTGTAGAATCGGGTTAACTGCGCTTATTATTATTATTATTATTATTATTATCGCTAATGATAAGCAGACATGGCAACACTGGTCAGCGGTGAGCAGCCATGTTGCCAGAGCACACTGTGATACAACCTGCCTCAACGCTCTCACCGGCACGGTGACAGGAGTTCACTAGCCCATTTAGGCCTGACGTCGAAATACCTATGTTTCTAGGCCTATATCGCTCAATATTTCATGTCAAGGACTCCAAAAATTATATGCAATTGGCCGCCGACCCCCCCATCTCAAAATATGTTGTTCCAGGGGCACCCCCAGATGTGAGTTAAAATCGGTCTCTCTGAAAGAATATTCCAAGGTTTGTGCCACATTTTCACGATTCTTAAAAAATATCAGACCTACAAGCTCATAGCGCGGCACTCGGTGCCACACTATGAGCTTGTAGATCTGCCATTTTTCAATAGTTAAAGTTTTAAATAATGCTTAAAAGTGCTCAAAAGAGGTTCCTGCCCAGAAAGGGCTAGAGACATTTAGAGAGAGGTTGTTATCATGGCGCCATATGGTGCTGCTCAATTCCATGAGATTAGCCGTCACTACACTAACTGAGCCTATACGGATTGCTTGTTTTTTTGTTTGCCAGTCAGGGAAATATTTAAGAAATCATACATCTTATTTGAGACTACAGTCTTTGTGTAATTAGTCGGACACCGAGTTCACTTGTGGTTCATGGGTTTCTATTATTTCAGCACTATTTCGTCATAACATTTTTGGCTAATATGCAAATAAATCTTCATTATCATCACACACATATTCCAATTCTAAAAGTTTGTTCGGGCTTATTCAACTATTTCAAAGGTTGTGTGTGTGTGTGTGTGTGTGTGTGTGTGTGTGCGTGCGTGTTCGCGCGCGTGTGAAAGAGCTGCGTCTGTATACTGTATTATGTGAGAGTTTCTGGAGGAGTTCAATCACCTCATTTCCCATTCAGTCAATCATGTACTTGTGTGTATGTGTGTCTATGTGTGTCTATGTCTGCATGAAGGTTATTTTGAAATGAATACAAACAATATTATCTCCTTTCAACACTCCCCTCCTCTCCTATGTTTCCTTCTCCACTCGTCCCTTATCCTCCTCGCTTCCTTCTCCTCTCATCCCCTCTCCTCTCATAACCTCCCTTTTCTACTCTCCTCTCCTCTACACTACACCTCTTCTCCTTTCCTTTCCTCTCCTCTCTTCTCCTCATCTCCTCTCATCCTCTGTTCTCCTCTCCTATATGCTTCATTCTCCTGTCCTCTCATCTCTTCTCCTTTCCTCTCCCCCTCTCATAACCTCCCTTCTCTCCTCTCTTCTCCTTTCCTCTCATAACCTCCCTTCTCTCCTCTCCTCTCATCTCTTCTCCTTTCCTCTCATAACCTCCCTTCTCTCCTCTCCTCTCCTCTCATCTCTTCTCCTTTCCTCTCCCCCTCTCATAAACTTCCTTCTCTCCTCCTATCCTCTTTTCTCCTCCTTTCTTTCTATATTTCCTCTACCATGAGACCAAAGTTCAGGGTCTGCAGTCGGTGATGGATTACACAACAACTGACAGAGTGGCACACACACGCACGCACAGTCATTCTTCAGGTTACATGTGGTCAATAGCCATCTTTGTGTCATAAATCAGTCACTCACTATACCTACAGTAGTCTGAAC
>NC_137878.1:27140394-27337894 GCF_963924005.1 Protomyctophum bolini
AAGTAAGTCACGCTGCTCCTTCGCCTGGAAAGGAGTCAGCTGAGGTGGTTCGGGCATCTGGTTAGGATGCCTCTCGGGCGCCTCCCTAGGGAGGTCCTCGGCGCACGTCCCACTGGGAGGAGACCCCGGGGCAGACCAAGGCGCAGTTGGAGGAAACACATCGACTCACTGGCCTTGGAACGTCTCGGAATCCCCCAGGAGGAAGTCACTAATGTTGCTCTAGAGAGGGAAGTCTGGAGCTCTCTGGTGGAGCTGTTGCCCCCGCGACCCGACTACGGATAAGCAGTTTAAGATGGATGGATGGATGGATGGGCACAGTATTGTGGAGATGGTTCTGCAAACACAATCAGTCGGGCTGGTCTATCCAATCGCTCAGTCACTGGCCGCCGCGATTGAAACGCCATCCCAAAGTAAGCACCTGCCACAAAGACGTCACTCTGGACGGGATTACAACCATTAACCAGGTGACATGTGACAGAGCAGCTGGCTGCTTTATGACGCACCACCACCACACCCTTCTCCCTCAAATCCATGCTTTATACAATTATAATCGGTCTATACTTCGGTGCACACAGGCCCAAAAATAGCAGATCTACAAGCTTACTGACCTGCCGCTATAGTGTATGTGACAAGTTAGTATGAGTAGATGTAGATCTGCTACTTATTGGCCCTGCTGCGACTCCCAGTACTTAATGAAGAGGTCAGGTGTCAGGGCTTGGGTGAAATGACAGGTCAAGTGACCTTTAACCCTGACTGTGAGGAGGGGTCATTTAAGGAGACTCTCTCTCTCATTCAATACTTGCTAGGCTAGCAAAAGTACTGTATTACAGTTTAATACAATTCTACTCATCCTTGTGATTTAATTGCACAGTTTTAACGTGCCGTCTTCGCTCGCACACAGCATTTTGGACCATTTATTTTTATGTTATGTAAAGTAACCTATGGGAGATAGAAAAACTGGATGTAAGATCTTCACGCATATGCATATGCATGTGCATGTGCATGTGCATGTGCATGTGCATGTGCATGTACACACACACACACACACACACACACACACACGCACCTCTTCGTGTGTTGCCTGGGGCAACATTTTAGATAAAACAAATTGAGCTATATGTAAAATAGCAAAAGAGAGAAAGAGAGGCAAGATAGACCATAAAATAAGGGAATGAGAGAGAGAGAGACAGACAGACAGACAGACAGACAGACAGACAGACAGACAGACAGACAGACAGACAGACAGACAGACAGACAGACAGAGCTATAATGCTGTAGGAAGCAAGTTGTGTTTATATATTTATGATTTAGTGGGCTTGTTAAGAGTTTCTATCCCCGAATGAACTTTTCTTTCCAGTAACAAAATGTACTCTTAACCACAACACAACTCCACAACTCACAGTCGCACCACGCCTATAATTCACTGTCTGCATGTGCAGTGACATCTCAGTGTTCAATTAAATAACCACTAAGGGTTGTACAGTGAAACGAACGTCTCTGTGGGTGATACCGACCATAATAGCTGACACTTTTATTCAGCCGCACAACAGTAACATAGATTTTCATACCACACTGGGATGAATGAATGGACTCTGATGGCTGTCTCCAATGATCTAGACCAGGGGTGCCAAAACCCCAGAAATAGCCTAATTGAAGGTCAAGTTTAAGCACAGCTGCCTGTCTGCTCGACCAGCGGACCTCCGCAGGGCAGGGTAACAAATATTGTCTGGCTTGAGAAACAAAGACAAATTGCCAATGGTTGAATCCCTCAGCTGTCATCAAATTAACCGTTGTGATTGCTACACTGGCGTTGTCAGACCTTTGCTATACGAAACGCTTCGGCACCAGCTCTGCAGACCCTTCAGTGACAGTCAAAGACACATCATCATCACGCAAACAAGTAGTATTCCCAATTTAGCTCCATATCGAGTCATATCGGTTCTTATAGCAAAAGCAATGAACTACTTCACTTTGTATTTCAGTACACAGTAAAAACAATCTTTCAAGGTTCTCTCGGCAGGTGTTTATAGACAGCAGGTGGTTTGGCTACCTTGTGTTTCCTTATGCACTGTAGTGTACACACATCGGCAGCTTTGCCAGTGTGGCAGCAACAAGGAGGAAGAACGAATATCTGCCAAACGGAAAATATTGAAATAGCTCCCACACTCCGTTGTCCTTTGTCTGACATGCTTTCCTCACTGTGGAGGGGAGCGAGTTGATTCATCAGCCAATGGAAATGGAATTGGATTGGAGTGTCAGTGCGTGTGTGCGTGCGTGCGCGCGTGCATGCGTGCGTGCATGCCCATGTGCATGTGGTGTACTATACAAGCGTGTGTGAAGCTGTACAGGGTTCAGTCAGATTTCTATAATCTAGTTTTAATATTTAATAACTCAAGGTTAGCACATAGGTTTGCATGCTAATGCCTTTTAAAAATGCACGAGTGCACATACTATCTCACTCACTCACACACGCACACAATAAAGCGAGAGAGGGCACTTTAATGAGCCTAGGGAAGCCAACACCATTTTTGTTAGTTCTAACAAGTCATTAAGAATAGACAACTGACATCCACACACACACACGCACACGCACACACTAATCCCCATGGTCTAGTGAGGATACACAGGGTAGAATGGTCAACTGACAGACTGATTAATTGATGCATCAACATTTTGTGAGTGTACACTGTACAGTATGTGTGATGTGTGTGTATTATGTGTGTATTGTGTGTGTGTGTGTGTGTGTGTGTGTGTGTGTGTGTGTGTGTGTGTACGCTAAGGTCACTACATGGTTGTTTAATTGAATTCTTGTATTTCTGACATGAGGGATAATGGAGAGAGCAACAGAGCAGAGAAGTTCACTGTTACACCTCCCTCTCCCTCTCTCCTTTCCTACCAAACATTCTGTCATTACATTTTTTGTCAGGGCTGAGAGAGTGACTGTGCTTTTTGAAAACCAGACTGCGTGTATGTGCTTTGTGAGTATGTCCATGAGTGTGTGTGTGTGTGTGTGTGTGTGTGTGTCCATGCGCGAGTACTGTACAGTATGTGAGAAACCAAGGACCAGCCAATATGAGTGCTGGGTGGCGTGCTGACTGACTGGCTCGGTGACTGACTCCCCGTTGTTAAAGCATCCATGTGTGAGTGGGTTATCTGTTCTCTACGCACACACCACAGACACAGGCAAAGGTTTTACAGCCAGTCGTTCTTCGATTTTTCAAAATTAGCAGACCTACAAGCTCGCGCGTTACGAGCTTGTAGATCTGCTATTTTTCAATAGCTAAAGCATAACATAATGCTAACACCAAAAGGGGTTCCCGACCAGAATGGGTTAACTGTAAGGTGGGGCCGCTGAACGGGAGCTGCCCTTCTGATTGGACTCACAGCAGCTGTGAAGAACAGTTACAAGTCCACAGTGCCTCATGGATGGATGCGTTTGTGAGCTTGTAGATCTGCAAACTTTCGATGCGTAACACCCTTCTACGACGCAGCATAGTGTTGGTGAGAGCCGACGGCTCTGCAGGTTGAAAAGAAATGTAGCGTTGCGATTATATTCATTCATTCAGTTCATACAAGCAACAACCACAGTTCCTTCGGTCTTTACAAGGCTAAGCGTTAGCTCTGGTACATATCACTACACTCCTTCTAACACTATGGCTAGGTTATGATTGCTCTAACACCTGCCGCACGCTTGCACCTTTGTTGGATAAGCATACGATAAACTTGAATAATAAACATGACATGACATCACGGCAAGAGCTATAGTGTCAGGGACTGTACTGGACATCACTACACATCTCCAATCTAACTTGTTGAACAAACTACAGTAACCAGTAGTAAGGTAAAGTATTTACACACTGTAGTTGTCCCCATTGAGCCTAGAGGCATGCTTTTTCCTAAGAAAATCTTTCTTGAGTAACTGACAGTGACGGAAAAACTCTACAGTAGGCCTATATATGATATGAAAACAATCAACCATGGACTTTAAGTTGGAGAACTACCAGGCTCAGGCTCTTTCTTTTAAAAGCATGTGCCATGGAAAGAATGACCTAGATTTCTAAAAGGCCCTCCTTGTGGATTTTCATAGTATGTAGATTGTGTCTGTGTGAATGTGCCGGTCATATGTGTTCATTTGTACTGTGTTGATGTGAATACAGTTGGTTCATACGCACATACACACACAGGCCACCAGGCAGTGTACATGTGCACGTGCGTGCGTGTGTGTGTGTGTGTCTGTGTGTCTCCTGAGCTCAGCAGAGAACACGACTGTCACTTAAAAAGCATCAACTATTAATACGTTAAACCAACAGAGACACGATTTGAAAACAAACATCTCATTTAAAATAGGTGGCACATAATTAGTCTACTCTCACAGTACATTAAGTGACTTTGTACGCCATTTCTTATTCACAACTGAATAATTGAACAGGTTTGTTGGTAAAACTCACTTAAATGCATACAGAGTTGTACAACTAAAATGGGGTTTTCATTGAGGTTTGACGAAGGGAGGACACAACTCGGATAGGGTGTGAAGTCACACACCGAACACCAACCAGAGCCTCACTAAATGCATTAGTCAATGAGGAAGCACACATAGGGACGTTAGGTGATACAAAACAAGCGCCATCCCATCACCTTACACCTGACCACCTTAGGACCACCATCAAGGAGAAAGTTCTGGCATGTCTTTTTCATTGTGGTGTGTTTGCTGGTTTGTATACACAGATTTCCCAAATTCTGGAGGATCAAATGCATAATTTACTCCACGCGGAGCACTATACAGCAAAGGAAAGGGTACCTGTACTTTAGAGCTCCTTAGGGCCTCTGGGGAAATACATTTACTTTGCGTGCAATATGTGTGCAATATGTGTGCAAATGTACTGTACATGTATTGCACGCAAAGTATTTATAAATACTTTGCGTGCAATACATGTACATGTATTGCACGCGAACTGAGATGATTTTTCTGAAGATTTTAAAACACAACACGAATACAGCAAAAATAGAATAGGCAGATACATGTTGTGACGAAAAAAACTAAAGAAAACAGGGAGACCAGACAGTGAGCCACAGAATGAGGTCTCCAGTAAGCATGGATGGGATTGAAGCCAGAGAACTTGCAGCCCGAAGCTGGCATGGCGGTTCTTTGATTCAGATCTTTTGATCTCAAGCTTTTTTTGGCCGCCGTCACAGGCTATAGCTTTCTTTTCTTTTTCTTTGCAACAATACCAGCGTGACCTGGAACTGAACTCTCAGATGGTACAACAGTACACAGCTGTGCTGCTGTCTCAGAGCTTGCGTGTGGCAAGTCATGCGACAAGTACTGGGAGCTGATGGTATAGGTGTTGCACTCCACCACGGAAAACCATCTCCCAGGGGTCTAGCACAATCACGAAACGGGGATAGACTCGACAATAAGCCTCTCCGACTTACTTACTTTCATGAGCAACAGTGGGTTGAATACTATCTTGAAGTTGTCGATTGTGGTTTTTTTGTAAGATACTAAATGGCAGTGGTGGAAGAAGTACTCTAATTTTACTTAAGTTTAAGTTTTATGACCGTTGTTTCTCTCTCACTCTGGTAGAGAGAGATGATTTATTCATTAAAGCAAGTCTCAGATTGTACTTTAAATTGTCAATTAATTTAGATTGTAACAAAGGGCATTCTTTTCACTCCCGAGTGCCACTGTAGTTGAAGACATTTTAATGAGCTATACACACCTGCACCCACGTTAATGTAATCCAAGACACATTATCGTACAAATGGAGCAAAATGAAACTTAATTGCCTGGATTTATTCAGTAAGAGATGTTGGTATAGCACCAGTAGGCATGTCATCATGTAGTGGGTGCAGAGGGCAAACACGGTGGGAGGGAATTACATTGTTCAACGCTGCAGCATACATTGTTACAAGGCCAGTTCCACAAAGCCAGTAGAAAGTCATTTGTCCTATTGATTGCGTGGGAATGATGAACAAATGTAAAATCCGCCACCTGGAGTTTACACGGCAAATTGGAATATGTAAAATAAGCTCCCTGAAGTATTCGGAGTGAATTCCACGCTTGTACCTTTATACTGCAGCAGTGTTCACTTCAAGTAATCTTACTTCTACTGAAATAATATGCCAACCTCTGCTTGAGGAGGACTATTTCTACTCTGCATGTGATACATGATGTACCTAAAATGATTGGCAAATATTATACATTAATGTAAGTCTTCTTCTTAACGTTGACTCCCATGGGAATCCATAATAAACATCCGTACTCTGCCGCGTTTTTCACTAACCTTTGAAGAAGCAGTCAAACTGTTACTACAGGTCCTTTACCTTTCTACTCTTCATGTGATACATGATGTGCCTAAAATGATTGAACAAATATAATAGTCTTCTTTAATAGATGTCCTTTTGACTGTATGCCGTTAGGATCATGCACATGCTATACTGTCCACACAGTGTGTGTGTGTGTGTGTGTGTGTGTGTGTGTGTGTGTGTGTGTGTGTGTGTGTGTGTGTGTGTGTGTGTTGCATACCACATCATGGGTGCAATGCTCTGATCACTGAGTCCCTGTTTTGATTCCCATGCGGACGGAGCATTTGCAGAATGTGATCCCCTACTCTAGTAACTCTGCATTTCCTGTCTCTCTACACCAGGGGTGCCCAAAAGGTAGATCACATGACAGGTCCCTAAAGAATAGTTAATTTAAATATAAACTATTTTTGACATTGATTGTACCGTTGTTGCAGGCATTGCAAATGAGCTGATTGTGAAGTGTCTGTTAATAGATTATATTAACATACTCTGTCATACAGATGAATAATAATGTTTTATTCATTAAAAGATGTCCCACAGCTTTAAGGAGAACTCAGGAGAAGAAAGGCCGCATTGTGTGAAACGCTCCGATGTCTTTTATGACAGGGCTCGGCAATCACTGGCACTCACCAATCATGTAAAATGGCCGCATAATGCTCTCGAGACTCAAGCAATGGGAGTAAAGAAATAAATGAAAAATGGAAGGCACTTGCTTCTTCCTGTCACGGTGGTAGTGTTGGGCTGTGTGTGTGTGTGTGTGTTTCTTTTGTTGTTTTGTTTTTACTCCCCACAAAGTCTGCATCTTGGCCCAGGGTCATCAACTGTCAGAGGGGTACTAGCTCGAAGCAGAAATGGCGCTCTAGAGATCAGCTGCCACCGCTACGCAGACAAGAACCCCCGGGAAAGAAAAATCTAACAAGGGGAGCTGAGACGCATGGAAATTGGGCCCCCGAACGATCCTCGTTGATAATACGAAATGGCAGCTTGGCTGAAACAGAGAGGTATATAGCCAGCGTTATTTTGTTCAAAGGTTTCCCACAGGTATACTGCACCAACTCTCTGGCTGCCAGCGTGCAGTGTGTCTACTCACTGGCAAATAAAGGTATCTGAATCTGAGGCCAGCTCACTGAGGCCAATTAAAGCGGCATTAAATTACTGGAAATAATCACCATGTTTTGGTTTTTGTCTCCTCCCTCACTCACTGTCTTGTCCTGTCCATTCCTTTCCTTTTATATGTCTGTCCTTTGCTTCTTTTCACCTTTCCATACTTGGCCTCACCCTAAAACCAAGGAGGTGAAGATGACACCCCATAGTAGTCCTGACAGACCTGGAATACGCAGAGGAAATCAGCCTGCTTTCCAACATCCCATCAGAGCATCCACCTCTGACAACAGGAGGCACTGCTCTGAAGGAAGTCAAGGACTTCAAGTACCTGGGCTCATGGGTCAACTCAACGGAACAAGATCTTAAAGTGAGGAAGGCGCTTGCATGGAGGGCCCTGAATGGCATGGCCAGTGTATGGAACTCCCCTGCCAAACCAAACTCAGCTTCTTCTATGCAACGGTAGAGTCTGTTCTCCTAGTGAATGCTGAACCCTGAAGCCAACCCTGCAGAAGTCTCTAGATGGGTGCTACACCAGAATGCTGGGTGCAGTTCTTAACATCAGCAAGAGTACAGATGTTACCAACAAGAACCTGTATATGATGGAATGCCAGGGGTCGTGAGACAGAAGATTGCAGCCAGAAGAATGAGACTATAGCAGAACACTGCCAAAGACACTGAGACCTGCCAGCCAGCAAAGTAGTGCTGTGGGAACATCATTAACATGTGTGGATGTACTAAAGAACAATGCAGCAGCACAAAGCACCAACGAGCTGGCCAGATGTATGGAGAACCGGGATGACTGGAAGCAACGATGAGGATGACCTACTAAGCAGTGAGGTTGTAGATCAGCTACTTTCTTTGCACGACTAAGTACATGTATACAGTAACTCAGGCAAGACGCCACTGACAGTGGCTGATCATAACAACCCTTCCCTGGGGAATGTGTGTGTGTGCGTGATCCCGTGCATGTGTGTTTGTCTAAGGTTCCAGTAATCCCAGTGGCTAAGCTGGTAATCCCTTCAAGCTGTCCATTAGCTCCCTGGCACACACACACAGACAGACAAGACGGACACACACGGACACACACGGACACACACACACACACACACACACACACACACACACACACACACACACACACACACACCATTACAGTACAGTACTAGTAGTCTTTGCCAGATTGCATGCAGAATCATCCTTAAACTCAATTTATACTTCGTCGTACAACAGTGCTGTGGACCGGAAAAGGGCAAATCTTCGAGCTCACAGCGCGCTGCCTCTACGACGCGCTGTGGGCTTGCCCATAATACGATGAAGTACGTTTCATTCAAGCTACGCAGGGTATCGTTTTACCTTGTCGTGTCCTAGATTGTGATACAAACAGAGCTACGGTGAGTGTGCACATTGCATGGCGCTAGCAACAACAAGCCAGAACCAGGGCTAAGTGGGGCTTACCGGGGCTCAATTATGTTCAGCTCACAGGATCAAAGGCAGGTTGGTTGAAACATCTGTAATCTAATTTGAAGATGACAGGTGCAGGAGAAGATGCTCTCATTCTATGCTCAGGTCCCATGTTCCTCACCACTTTCAACCCTTTTGAGCATGTTCATCGTGTACGAGGATAATTATCCCACATACAGCGTCATGATTTATGAATTCACGGCCCATAACTATAAAGAACCGATGATCGCGGTTACAAAATGCATTTTTCTAGCTAAATAAATTACGACCGCGCAGCACTTTTACACAGCCCGGGACCCCTTGCCCTTCAGAATAAGGGTCTGCACTGAAAAGACCGTGGCAGTGGCGGAATAATTTATGAATGAATTGGCAGTCAATGTGTTAAGTCACAAAACAAACTGGGGGTTACAGAGTTTATCTAACTCAGGATAGAACATAATTAAATCCATCTGATGGTTCACTGTGCCCGAGCAAGACACACTAAAGGCAAAGAGAGGGATAAGGGAGGGGCAGCTTTGTTGTTTGTTAATCAAATGTGAGTGTCTTGTTACCCGGGAAAAACCTTGGGGAAGACGATGAACTTTGATTATCTCGTTGTTTGTAGCTGGAAGCGTTGCCACGTCCTCTGCCTTCACGCAAAATTGCCCCATGTATCACCACGACTACTCCATGAAGACACTCATCTGCCGCAATGCGATGTGTGCGTGCGCGGGCCTGCCTAGAAGAGCTCATGTCATGTAAATTATAAAGTCATTTTTGATGAATATTTACGTACTGAAAACTGCAAGTGCGCCCCCCCGACAGGCTCCGTGAGTGGTTGCTCTGTCAGCTTAAGTCGCGCCCAAGCCCAGGAGAATGATCCTAGTTACCAGCACTGCAAAAATATTGTCGATCGCTGAATCAGATAGTTATTTCAGGCGAACAGGTGTTGGTCCAACTTTTATCAAGTTTTTATCGAGGTTTGTGCCAGGTGTGATCCCGTTTAGAGATTAGTCTAACATCTTTGGAAGGATTGGTGTGGTGCCATCGTGACAAGATTAGTCTAACATCTGAGGATGGATTGGTGTGGTGCCATCGTGACGAATTAGCACAGCAGAGAGATAGCGGTAAAACCCCATTCATGTTGTAGCTCCATTCATTGTACGCCGTGTTGCGAGCTTGTACAGTACACTGCAACAGAGCATATACATTAGGCCTTAGTCAGACTGGACTAATAAAAAACAAGAATAAATGTTAACTATATGGCAACCCCGGGCTCAGGAAACGCATACAGATAATTAGAAATTGCACACACAGTAGCACGCCGTTAGACACACAGGACGGAAGCTCCAGAGATCAGAGCCGCCAGAGAGATTGAATTACCCACTATAGGGATTTTACTACATAATCATAGTAATGTATAGTGTTAGTGTTATTGTAAAATGATACATTATAATCATATAAATGATATTATTATAATCTGCACCAGGCTGCGAGCTGAACAGCGTACAGCTGGTTATCAGCGCATAATTAATGACATTTAGAGAGAGAGAATGGAATGAGAAGGGGGTGGACTAATGTGGTTAATGTCGAGACATGGGTGAAAGGGAAATAAAGGAAGGTACTGTAGAGAGACAGACATGCAGACAGTGATATAAGTGACAGATAATGTGAGTTAATTCCATTCAGAGACGGGGGGAAAAAAGCCTAGAGACAGAGAGACAGGGAGGGGGCTGGGTGGGATGATTCATGGTGAACGCAGTTAGAAGTGGTAACGATGAAAGCAATGTTCAGAGATAAGAGGGCATGGTATAGGAGAGAGAGAGAGAGGGAGAGAGAGAGAGGGAGGGGCTGGGTCAGAGAGAGAGAGGGGGGGGGTGAAAGAGTATGTAAGAGATATGAGTGAGCGGATGTCATTTGAAGAAAAGCGTCTGTAACAATGGACCAGCTTAATTCATCATGACTCAATATGGATAGAGAGTAATTAATCTCTCTCTCTCTCTCTCTCTCTCTCTCTCTCACTGAGGTGAGGACCTGATCTCAGCCGAGGACAAGCTACGGTTATTACAGTTAACCAAAACTAATGAAAACTAGAAAAAATTAAAGCACTATTATTAAACATTAAATAACTGAAACTGTTCACAAAACGTATAATTAACAAAAATCAGTGAAAATGTCTGTATTTTTAGCCTTTGTCTAAAATCTCCAGCGGAAGCAAGAATAGCCTACTGTACAAGCTCGATTGGCCATTTTTTTGGTATTTTTCTGACCTTGGCAGCCTAGGTGTTGAGCTAACCTTGTTTAATCTTGCGTTATTGTAATCAATATTACAATAAAAAAAACTAAAATTAACACTAAAACTAATACAGCAAAACTAAACCGAAATCCGTCGAAACTAAATTAAAATTAAAACAAATTTGAAACTACCTATGAGACGCTGGGCGAGCAGACTGCTGGGCGAGCGCTGGCGCTTTGGCTTGAGGGGTCAGATCAACAAATGGACTGAATTCTGTACTGGCCATATATGGAGCGTGTCTTGAGTGTACACTGTACAGGGTTTCATGAGGTCAGATCAACATATGGAATGTCAGAACAGGTCAGCTCCATATATGGAGATCTAAGGGGGCCAGCGGCGGCAGTGTATTGAGTGTACAGGGTTTGATGAGGGCACAGGTATGGCCAGGCCTTCATTCCGGGCCTGTTGAGAACGCCGGCTGCCAGGTGCGGCTGCACTATAAACTTTGGGGCGGGCCGGTCTAGAGTTTGAATAGACAGGTATCAGTCAAAAGGGAGACATCGAAGAGGAAGGACGGGTCGGGAAGGATAAACATATGTAATGTCATAAAATGTCAGCTCCATATATGGAGATCTAAGGGTTTGTGGTCAAATGTAGAGTTGCTGTCCGGCTCCATATATGCAGATCTAGGTGATGATGTGTGGCTATCCAGGGTTTGATGAGGTCAGTGTCGTGATCTTCATATATGGAGACGGCCATATATGGAGCATGCCACGAGGTGTGACGGACTGTGTCACTGTGGTGGTGTCACGACTCACGAGGCGTGATAGACTGACGGCCATATATGGTGGCGTGACAGGATTTCATAGTAATCTACGAACTACAGTCGCAATAATAACCTTGATATGGGGTTTTCTTGCTCATGTTTCTTTCCTTCCTTCCTGCACACACACAAACACACACACACACACACACCCACCCCCCGCAGGGAAGAACCGAAGCAGGAAGAGATGAAACACTGCAACCTCAGGGGTAAACACACCTCAGTTAACAAATGAGTGTGCATGCACACACACGCACATGCACACGCACAGAGAGCAGGTCATGGGAAGCAGTGTGTGATCGAAGTGAAAGCATGAGAGAATCGTGTTCGATATAGGGACAGCGGTGCAATGGAGTGTACATGTGTGAGAGTTGGGCGTGTGCACTGTATATATATTACAGTATATTATTGTGAGTCTTTTTGTGTATCTGTTATCTCGTACACGTGCACACATAACTGTGTGTGCGCGCGGTCACGCGAGTGTCTGTGTGTTCATGTACACGCATGTCTATATGACCCAGCCAAGTGTGACACGGGAGGATTGCAGATACAAATCTAGGTCAGGGCAGGGACAACATTGGGGGATAAACGAGGCAGGATGTGGCAACCCAAAAGGACTTATAGGTGGTTAGAAAGGACACTACCCTGCAGGTGACGACCGCTGATCCTTGAACTTAACCACTTAAAGCCTACATAGTATATACTTCAACTTAACCACTTAAAGCCTACATAGTATATACTTCAACTTAACCACTTAAAGCCTATATAGTATATATTTTGTTGTCGTTAGGTTGACAATCAGCATTTTTTTTGGCTGAACGTTTGCCCATAATGGTCTCTCAACAGAGTATCATAATTCATGTATGGATGCCGGACATTGACCGTGTGTAATGTGTATGTGTATGTGTATGTGTATGTGCATGTGCATGTGTATGTGTGCGTGTGCGTGTTCATATCTGTCTGGACCAAGGGGACCATGTTTGTGGTCTTGTCAGCAATTTGTACAGTAATACATTCTCCTGTTCTCACACACAAACACAAACACACATCCTCCTGAGAACCAGCTGGAGGTTTGTGTCCTCTGTAGTGGACATTGTTTTATTGCATCTCGTTTGCATCTAATTTGAGTAAAAACCCTGTTGTCATCTGAGGAACGGCAATCTGGGCTTTTCAACGATACCGCCTGTGTGGCGGTGGGACCATTCCCACATACGTCCACATGTCCATGCTGTATTGATTTTGGTACCATATAGGAGAGATAACAGGCAAACATTGATCAATATAACAATACGGTAAAATGAGACTTTCGAGGTTGTTTTAGTCTCAGATTTAGTCCGACGGAGGGACACAGTATAACTCTATGGGGGCACAATAGCGACACAAAAGTAGGACCCGGAAGTATCTCTGGAGGGGGCGCTTACGTCACGGCTAAAGTACTGAATTCACCTATAGCTAAGACCCGGCCTCTCCCACTTAGACACTTTTCAGCCGGGCTCATTAATTCCAATGATGGATTTTACACATTAAATACTGGTTCATTTTTGGAACCAGACCTTCAAAATCGCTTCCAAATCCAACAACAAGGCCTGCCATATGCACTGGAAAAATATGTGCATAGAATTTCTTCATATAGGAAAACTATTGGTGGAGAGGTTTGTCTAACCCATGTTATGCTTAGCTGTGATTGGACCATAGCAGTTTGAGGAGGGGCTTAGCTATATTAAATTGAACTCTACTTTCAGTTTCCTGTGCTCCCCCCACTGCAAACTGCTAAAGTAGGCTATTAGATGAAGTAAAAAACAGCCAACCCCTCCATCCGCCCCCCACTACCTGAATTTGAGGCTCCATGCTGGGACACTGTACACGTCACAGACACTTTACATGTCTGTGACGTGAAACAGCACTGATCACGAGAATAGCCGTGATCAGTGCTGTTACACACATGAATTGCTGTGTCTAACTTATATTATATATTAAGGTCTGACCTAGGATCAACATAATCAATGGAGGAAAAGAGTTGAGTTGTCAGCGAGTTGCGCCAGAGCGGAGGAAAGCTATGATGGATGTAGAACTGTTACGTGCACATTTCTTACGGCAACTATTGTTTTAATCTTCCATTTAACATGCAGTCTTAAATTAATTGTCACATATTGTATAGGAGAGGATCACTTATTGTGAGCTGCTGTGTAGCTGGAGTCACATGGCCCAGCACTGTCATCTACTGGTAGAACAGGATTTTTAATAGCATTTATAATTTGTGGGTTTATCAGGTCCATATAATACCTGACCCATACCCCTTGGACCATGAGGTATGGGTCTGAAATATCTCAGAAAACAATAATTCACAGATCCATTCGGGGTGTGTCCCATCATGACTCTTTATGTTATGTACTCGGAACACAGTGTGTGTGTGTGTGTGTGTGTGGTGAGTCATCACAGTTCATGAATCATGAGCAAACAACAACAAATAGTATGTACAGGAGAGGTATCGATGAGGTCTGTTCTCTCTAGTCTAGAGGATACCAGACCTGTTAGTCTGCCAGTTGAAGAACATGGATGACAGATATACTGTATACTGTAGCCTGCATGTGGATGGAAGGAGTGCACAGGATGGATAGATATACTGTACTGCATGTGGATGGAAGGAGTGCACAGGATGGATAGATATACTGTACTGCATGTGGATGGAAGGAGTGCACAGGATGGATAGTGTAGGACAGGTGCAGGAATAAAAATGAAGGGCAGAGAGGACATGGAACGATCAGAGCTTTACTGTACCAACAAATTTATGTTACTCTGAAAACCTGCCAAGACTTCAGCAGATTTACTGTCCTGGGTATATACAGTACTCTGTGTGTGTGTGTGTGTGTGTGTGTGTGTGTGTGTGTGTGTGTGTGTGTGTGTGTGTGTGTGTGTGTGTGTGTGTGTTGTCCTATTAGCCGGCCTGTCCCTCTGGCAAGTACTTTACGTCGTGCATGGCTGTGTGCACGCACATCGGCACGCACTCACACACAAGCTGAAGTGAATGTTAGACTTCATTTAAACATTTTAAATGGAAATCAAGACCGTGGGCAAATGCTGAAGCAGCAGTCCAATTTCAGAGCCATTCCTGTTCCATATCTGAACCATATCTGTTCATCTATCAGACGGATTTAGATGTCAAGTGCAGACTGAAATCAGCAGTCTTGTGCAGCACACACACACACACACACACACACACCCCCCAGACACTTTTCTCTATCCAACTATCTCTCTATCACATTATCTAAAATGAACACTTTCACGAGCACACTGCCAGCAAGTATGCTAAGGAAGAAATCCCCAAATGTGTTTCACATAATACATTTTATTCTTTTTGAATTATTACACTTTTTGAAACTTACATTTTGTACTAGTCCAATAACTTGATATATTTGGAAGTCAATGTCACAGAGTCATTATGAACTCATATATATTAAAATTGCCTAATGGGTGGTGTGGTCGGTAGACCACCGCATATCAAATGCACATTGGCCCCCCGTCAGCAGTGACGTCAGACACCTTGGGAACTGATGTCAGAGAGCATAAATCGTCACCACAGCCTGGGCGCCCACAGGCTGTGGGCCCACAGGCATTGAAATACGACAGAGTTATGACAACATAGACGAAGTGCTAGGCGAAAGTCCAGGACCGGACGTTGGCCGAATGCACTGGACTCAGGCAACAGCCCTGCAGCTCTAACTAGAATTGCACTCTGCCGAGCTGCCATCTTTCACACAGTAGGCCATGTATGGCCTACTTGTTCGCAAGCAGAGCACGCCATGAGGTGCGCTCTCCACTGGCATCGTCGCCATACATAGTAGTACATATATATATATATATATATATATATATATATATATATATATTATTTTTTTTAGGTGCGCTAGCCCCTCCTATATTCAGCTATTAGTGTCGATACTCGTCTTACACAAACAAGACAAGCAAATCGACATGATGATAAGAGCGCCCCTCAATTCACACGGGTGTGATTTCTTTTAAATAAAATGAAGAAAAGAAAAACCTTTTTTTGTCAACTATAATGAGGTGTAGTGAGGGAATAAAGTGATAAAACCATCTAAAAGTGCCATTCACACTGAGCACTATAACTATAAAGATAAGCACAAATGGAAGGGACGGTTCTTCCAGAGTTACGCCAAGGATCCCATCGGGTCCCAGGCAGGAAGCACGATGGGCTCCAGTTGCATAACTTCCAGGACCTCGGGGGGAAGGTACTTCCTGTCCACCACCACCTCGTACACGTACTCCGAGAACCACTCGTCAGTCATGGTCAGGTACCCTTTGTTTCCACGCTCGTCTCCCCAAGAGTTCTCCACTCTCCACTTCTCATAGCCCTCCTTACCGCCCTGGTCGGTCACAGCGGTGAGGACCATGGCGTGGGTCATCAGAGAGTCTCCGTACACCAGCCGCTCTGCCTTGGTGAGGTTCTTCACCGACACTCCAAACACCAGTTCGTGGTTGAACACGTTCATGTCGTTGATGCCCAGCTTGCCGTGGAAATGCTTTCCCACGTCGCAGCCAAACCACACGGCCTCTCCCTCCTTGATGGACTCGGCGGCAGCCTTCTTGAGCAGCTGGATGGGCTGGTTGTTGTACAGGATGCCCCGTCCTCCCACCATGTTCCCCAGGTACTCCACGCTGTACAGCTTGCCGTACGGGTGCAGAGGGCGAGGGTCGTTCACGAGGCAGATCTTGTCCTGCGGGTCGTAGAGGGGTTTGACGTGCTCTCTGTAGAACTCCTGGGGGGTGAGGGGTCCGATGCGGTGGAAGTTCTTGTCCTGGTCTCTGTACTCCCAGCAGATGCTCTCGGGGGGGCTGCCCAGGCACACACTGGCCACCCGGAACACTTCCTCCATCATGCCATTGATGGCGTCAGACAGCTCGGCTTCGGTGGAGTCGTCGGCCACCATCTTCCTCAGTCGTAAACAGTACTCTCTCAGCTTGTGATTGAGGATGCTGTTCATTCTACGCGAGGCCTCAGAGCTGTGCGACTCTGGGAAGCACTGCTTCGGGATGACTCCGTACTTCTCGATGAGGTTGACGAGCATGTCCCACTGTCCTCCGTCGTTGGTGGGGTTGGACAGGAGGAACTGGACGAGGCGACCGTCCACCGGCTCCTTCCTCTGGGCCGTCTCCACACAGGCGTGGAGGAAGTACTGACAACGTTCCACCTTGTCCCAGAAGAACAGATATGACTGACTGAACTCAAACTCTTTGACGTTAAACTTCTTGATGAAGGGAAGGCGCATGACATTGAGGCACGAGAAGATCCAACACCTACCCGAGCTCTTCTGGTTGGTGACAGGCTTACCCTCGGTGGGGACAGAGTGCTGGAAGATGTGCACGCTGTCCTGGACGGTCTGCCGCTGCAGACACACCTCCAGAGGGTCGATGCACGTGGAGACGTTCTGGGCCAGCACGTAACGTGGTTCCGAACGCAGGCGCTTCGTAAAGGCAGCTACCTTCTCTTGACACAGACCTGTGTCCATGTTTCTGCAGACGGGTGGATTTATGTTTAATTATTTAACGAGCAACGTTTTTTTTCTGTCTGGTTCTGTCTGGTTCTTTCTGTCTATGTTTCTTTCTGCCCGTCTGCCTGTCCGCCCGATCAGTGAGTGTATATTCCAAGGATCTTGGATAGATACAGGAGATATACATAATATTTAAACATGCACACAACATAAACCGTGTCATATGCACATATATGGAGATGTTCAAAATGCACTGACGTCAGACACAAGATAAACCATGGAGATTATCAACCTTGAGTGACAAAGTCAAGTTGCAGTCAGCATAGAATACGTACGAATTAGAGTCACAACAGGTTTGGGTGGAAGTACCCATGTAGGGAGGAACCAGTAATGGGGACCTAAATTGGCTTCCCCTTGAACACAGGGTCAACTTGGCAAGACTGACCATGTTCCACAGGTGTTAGACCAGGTGTGAGGGCTGCATAGCGGCACATGTTTAAAGAAAACTACTCACAATAAAAGTAAAGTATTTTAAATGATTTTCTAAATGACTTTAGCACAACCGTAATTAGAGTTGCGCTCATTAAGTGGGAGCGGTTCAGTGAATTACCCCATCAAAGCATATTTAGCGAATATATAGAACAGATTGATAACAGTAACACAGCAAGCTTAACCAGCTGAAATTTGTGCCAATCTGCAATACTGCAGGCAGCTGTATATCAGCCACTGGCTTAACCTCCAATTATATATACTTGACTCCTGGGATCTATACTTGGGCCCCTCTTTTTCTCCTCTAGTCTACACCACATTTCTTTGCCGAAAATAACCGACCTACAAGCTCACACAACGTGCCACGATGCGATGCGCTATGAGCTTGTAGATAGGCTATTTTCGCCAAATGTTCTGTTCTGTTTTTTTCCCCCCCGGATTGAATCATACTCAGAATTGTTTGTGCATCATGAAATGTCTGGAAAAGGGACGCTATGGTTCATGTGGTATTGTAAATCAATCCGCATGGGTAGAGACGTGTGGAGAAGCACTTATAATGAGCACAAATTCAGCAGTATTTCAGAGTGTTGTACGTATTAGTGACAAATTCTCATCTATACAGAGAACACTCCGTAGGCTTATGACTCTGGTTTGAGGAGAAGCGACATGCCCACCACGGCTGCATGGTGGGTGACCAGGGTGACTCAGTCTCAGACGGTGATGTAGCTCTCTGCTGCCCCATGTGTCGTAGGAACCTGGACAGCTGATGCTTGATGCGAGTTTACTGCCAATGAGGGGCCGGACAGAGACAACCCCTGACAACTGTACACAATAACTGTGAAGTTGTGTGACCGCGTCTTGCATGGTTGTGACGCTGCATGCAGCACTGACAAAATCTGTCCACAGACATCTACTCTATAGGCACGCACGCACACACACACACACACACACACACACACACACACACACACACACACACACACACACACACACACACACACACACACACACACACACACACACACACACACACACACACACACACACACACACACACACACACACACACACACACACACACACACTCAAGGAGGAAACAAACAAACAACACTGTCACTGCTGGTAAAAATAACAAGGCACTCTGTGTGCTGAAGTGCAAAACACAGGCTGTCACACATGCTCCCGCGCAGACACGTCTGTACGCGCGCGCATACATACACACACACACACACACACATAACACAAGCGTGCACACAGTTACGTATAAATACGGACGCGCCAACAGTAACACACGGTCACACCTCTCACTCTCTCCCCAACTTTGACACACATCTGTGATATCCACAGTAGTACTCACCCCTGCCAGAGAACATAATAGCTCTGGAGCTATTTAAAAAGCCTTCACACTGTTCACAGCACTAGCTACTCATTTTGGTCCTTATCCCCAAGCTTTACTTTGTTTTTAACAGTGTCATGATTATTATTTGTCATCTTCGTCAGGAGGGCAGAAAAATCTTACGACTACGTTGTCACATGTCTTGGGTGCTGCCAGCCGGCCAATAACCTCAATTCTCAAATATTTTCACTTTATGCGAGGGCCAATAACCTCAATTCTCAAATATTTTCACTTTATGCGAGGGCCAATAACCTCAATTCTCAAATATTTTCACTTTATGCGAGGGCCAATAACCTCAATTCTCAAATATTTTCACTTTATGCGAGGGCCAATAACCTCAATTCTCAAATATTTATGCACACTAATAGCTGAATATTTATGGGAGGGGTCCACTGGTAGAAAACAGATCACAGGTCAAGCTTCTTTTTTCTTTTTTGAGCTATTTTCCTATGCCCAGCCTTCCGGGTTTCTGTAAACACAAACATTGGCTTGTGATTGGCTGATCACCCCATATCGATGATTTGATTGGCTTATTTTGAAGATAAAGGTAGGGCAGAAAAGTGAAGACGGAAAATGAGGACGCAAATTGTGATTGGCCAGAATAAGATGATGTATGATAAGAGCGCCCTCACTTTTTTTTCTTGTTGTCGGGTAGGTATACGGGTGCAGTACTTAGTTTAGACAGTTTTTGGTTTAGACTAGTCATTGCTTAGACCAGTCATTAGTCCTACAACTACAACCTATCTCAAACCCTCACCCTAAACCTAACCTACCACGGGGCAGCACACCTAAACCTAACCAATGACTAGTCTAAACTAAGTATGCACCCCAGGTATACATTATGTAATTTGAGTCCAGAAAAGAGGCATACCAAAGTAAAGTTAACTTATCACACTGCACTACACACTAGTGGTTTTCAATCTTTTTCATATCACGGTCCATTATTCATGCCTGCATTTGATGAGATTTAGCCTCTCAGACATACAACAGTCATCCTAGTGGTATGCGAGATTAGCCACACACACACACACACACACACACACACACACACCACACACACACACACACACACACACACACACACACACACACACACACACGTGTGAAAACCCACGCGTGAAAACAATCTTCTGGCAATGATAACAAAGAAATTGCATTGAGTTCAACTGACATTGTCAACCACAGAGTCAGGGGACAATGTTTGGATGGATGTAATTAAGATTAGGGCTCAGTTTTATTTGACTCTTTTTTTTTTGCTTCAATGTGTCAATCTCAGCGAGTGTGTCAGGACCACTGGATCAGACCTAAGGCTCTTCACCATGTTTCCTTTTCTAGCGTCTCATTCGCTCATGGTTTTTATTGTAATTTCATGGGCCAATAAACACGGCAGACAAATAATCTGAAATAAACCAAAGTGGAATCAACAGACGAGCTATACTGTATAAACACAACAAATTACTGTGTCACGTCATTCATTCGTATCCATATTTATTATTTAGCATCCATCATGCATTTAGTATAGATTTTCTAAGTTTGTTTCTATGGTGTGTGTGTGTGTGTGGTGGTGAAATCTGTCGACATTTACAGTAAACACCCCACACGCAGACATGGTGAAAGCCGCGTCCATCCGAGACTCATAGATTTATATACAAGACGTAGATACCTCATTGGCCATTACTGTTCAACGGAGCAACGCGCTGCCATAACAATTATAAACCAGCTATACAGGAGATAGGAGGCGGTCGCCTGGGAATCAGAAAGTTCCTTGGATCCTCCAGGCGTCATGTCGCCCGGCTAAGTGTCCCTGAAGAAGACACTTAACCCCCTAACTGCTCCCCTGTGTGCTCACTTGGAGCAGTACACTGCTGGGTCAGACGAGTAAAGGTAATTTCCCCTCGGGACCACTACAAACACCCCATGGCTGCGTGGTGCTCACGAGGCTGCACTCATTCACTTTGTAAAGACATGCATGTTACTGTTAGTGTTTCTGCTTTGGCACGCTGTCCTTTTGTTTACTTCTGTTTGCTCCTCTTTCTGGGCCCGTCCCAGATTTAGCTCGTTCCACCTGCTTCATGTTTTGACCATTTGCCAGTGTTTTGGTTTAGGATATTTGCCTGCTCCCTTGGAATGGTTTGCCTGTGTGGACTGTCTTCCCTGTGCTCGTCTGCCATACCATGTTTGTAAAAGCCTTGCTTTCCACTTCATTTACTTACTCTTACTCTACTTACTCTACAGTCCTTCACCGTCAACCTGAGGTCCATATGGTTCCTGTCTGCCACAGGGTTCTGACTCATGCCTCCCTAAGGAGTTCCATCCCTGTCAGCACAAACTGCGAGCTTTCTGTCTACCGGAGGTGTCCAGTTGCTGTCCCGAGGGGTCTCGTCATTCATTGCCTGTCAATGGAGGCTGTGGTACTTGGGTTCCTATTGAGCCGTTTCCTTTGGCTGCCAGGTGTGTCAAATTCTAGCCCTCCCAAAGCGGCCAGTTCTCCACTTCCCCAGTGGTCTGGCCTTCAGAGTCTGCAGCATCCCCAGTGATTCCACATTCAGAGTATTCAGCATTCCCCAGGGTCCTGCCCTAACCTTGAGTCTGCATTCTCCACAGACCCGGTCTCCTGCTCCGATCCAGTCAAGCCTCAAAGGTGTCCATGTGAGGCCTCCTACTCTGACCCTGTTCAGAAGGCTGCAGATTCACAGCTCCAGTCTCCAGTTCCCGTATCCCTTGACCCAGTTTCCCTCCCACCCCCTCTGTTCAGTGTTCTGGAAGCCGCTCCCTTGAGGGGTGGTTACTGGAACAGAACCAAAGCCACTGTCATGATCTATCTCTGTCTCTCCCTCCCAGTCATTCCATTCCACCTCACCTCAGTCCCAGCTACATATCTTTTCCCACTCTCACCTAGTCAGCTTCTGCCTATAACACTGGCTCTCAATGTGGGACTCCCAGGGGTCCTTTTGGGGTCCCGGTGGGGTTATTCAATAGAGCATCAGAATCAGTTTCACCAGGCGCTTGGGTGGCGCAGTGGTCCCTGCCCACGGTGGATTTCGAATCCACCGTGGTGCAACGGCTTTGTCGAGCGTCTACACGGACACAATTTGCCCGTACGCGGGGGAGGGAAGCCAGGCAGGGGGGTTGGGGGCGGTGGTCACTGCATGTATACCTACGGGTTGAGCAACACCTGTCAGCGGGGATTGTTGGACGTAATGCTTACGTCCTCCTGATGGGGGCTCCTCACTGGCAGGTCAGTCAGTAGGATACAGCAGTGACAACATTAGCAATGTGTTTGTGGGGAGGAATTCATTTGCATAACGACTAAAATTGGGGGGAAAAGGGGAAAATAATTGGCTACTCAGATTGACCGCAGTTCAACGCTGTATATGCATCGCTATTTGAAAATAGCCAATGTACATGACATCACTTTTCTGGCACAAAATATTGTGTAGGCCGAATACATATTAATTTGGAAGAGGTACTTGCCAAGCTCTGGACTATAGATAAGCCTCAATTCATTAATTTGGCTGTTTGCAAAGAAATGTTACCGTTTCCACTTTGGCTCCCTATTCTTAGTTTTTTCTCGTGTTTCTGGGTCCCATCCCAGATTTAGCTTGTTCTACCTGCATCCTTCTGCCAGTGTTTTGGTTTGGGAAATATGTATGCTAAATTGGAAGTGTTTGCCTCTTTGCTCCTGGACTATAAACAACCTCCTATACCGTACCTAGCTGTGGGGCTTACTAAATCAGTGTCTTCTGTTAGCCACATGAGCTTTGAGCATGCAGTTACACATCGTGAGCTTGTGAATCTGTAGTATTTAGCTTAGAGATTTTTGTCCAGAGGGAAACAAGTAGGGGACCTTGGAGGACCCAGTCAAGTGAAGTGACTTGACCAATTCAACTCTATATACAATATTTTAAGATATGCATAAATGCCCATATTATTCTTGAATATAGTATGATGGTTAATCTGGTCGTTTTCCGCATGTTGGACCAATGCACGTCATGTATTTGTTCTGGTGTTTAACTCAAATGTTCATCAGTTTTACATAAAGCACTGTTTTGATAAGTGCTCTTTGAATATGTATCATTCTTATTACAACATGCGAGTGAGAGCCACAGAGTATAAGCCATCTATTTTTGGTACTTTTTTTCCATGTATTGGCAACAAATGTCAAGTGAATGCGGAAAGCCTGCACTCAGGCACACGCGGCATTAATTGACCTCTGCAGCAGCGAGATGCAGCCTTTGGCACAGTGCATGTCTAAACGGTTTCAAGGCTTAACATCCTCTTTTAACCCGCCCCCTCCTACCTCGCCTTGGGGGTCTTAAGTGGATTTAGCAGGCACAAATCAATAAGGCATCATAGCTTGTCACTGGATTCACCTGGATACTGTAGTAGCTCATGGAGAGTGCTGTCAGAGTTTGCCTCGTCTTGTGGAGAGAGACCAGATATAATGTGCGTGCAGGGTGTAGAGTGAAGTGTGTGTGTGCGTGCGTACATTTGTGTGTGTGTGTGTGTGTGTGTGTATATACACGACAGAGTAGATTAAAATCCATTGTGAATTAAAACAATGATTCCTATATGAGTCAGCATTATTTCCATAGCTGTTTCCATTGGGGCTCAGGGCTGTTGTTAGTGGCTGTTAGAACTGCAAGGAGTTCAAAGTGCCGAAGTGTCCTTGAGCAAGACGCTGAACCTCTAATCGCTCCCGATGTGCAGATTGGTGCATTGCATGGTTTCCTCTGCCATCGGGGTATGAATGTGTGTACCTATCTATGTAAAGCGCCTTGGATAAAAGCGCTATATATAAATGCACCATTCACCATTTATTTGACCATAGCAATGCCATGGAAACCTAGATAAGCTCCATGACCACAACCACCCACGCTGTCCAGGAATACAATCTGTGCTCTGTGTGTGTGTGTGTGTGTGTGTGTGTGTGTGTGTGTGTGTGTGTGTGTGTGTGTGTGTGTGTGTGTGTGTGTGTGTGAGTGAGTGAGTGAGTGAGAGAGAGAGAGAGATTTGAGCCTCTTCTCTCAACAGTTGAATTATTTACTGGTGCAACTGTAACTGTACTGTAACTAATTAAAGCCTGCGTCAACTGGGAGAGAGAGAGATGGGGCGAGAGAGGCCAGAGAGTGACGACAGCCAATGTGGACTTTCTTATTCAGTCTGGCTATATATGTGTGCGTGTGCCTGTGCCTGTGTGCATGTGCCTGTGTGTGTGGCGTGCACGCGTGTGCATGCGTGTGTACATGTGTCACTGAGAACTCATCGACAGTTACTGTGAAATAACTGGATCCATTCCAATAATAGATAAGAGCAATTTAATAATTGAGAGCATTCAGCGACCTTGTTTTCTACCGACTACCGATTTCTCAAGTGCTGTCTCTCCACATTCAATCCCGTCAAAATAATACCTTGACAGTCTCAACTGCTGAATGACAATGTCTTTCCTCTGAGTCTTTTAAACGGAAGTCGATTGTGTGTTTCTCTACTGGATCAATTGTGCATTGTGGGGGGGATACACATGCAATGATATCTAACATTACCCACAAGCTGAATCATTTATAGTAGATGACCAGTGAGGGATCAGTAACATTCAAAATGGTGGTGTCTGAGAAGGACTTACTTAGGTAGTTTAAACAGGTCTGAGAAGGACTTACTTAGGTAGTTTAAACAGGACTGAGAAGGACTTACTTAGGTAGTTTAAACAGGACTGAGAAGGACTTACTTAGGTAGTTTAAACAGGACTGAGAAGGACTTACTTAGGTAGTTTAAACAGGACTGAGAAGGACTTACTTAGGTAGTTTAAACCTAAAGGTATATTGCAGTGTTGATGAGTAACGAGAGTGAAGTTATGGAAAAAGTAAAATAGCTTTTTCCCAGTTAAGAGTAATATAACTAATAACTATAACGTTTTTGAGAAATAATACTACAGCTACTTTTCCCCAAAAGTAATTTGTTGCCATTTCCACACACCGTGGTGGAACTGTTTGGGTCGAGCCATAGCGTGCTACATGTAAACGTGATATGCGCGTGTTGGGAGGATTTACAATACAGTTGGTGCTTCCAGCACACCGTGGCGCTCTCTTGGAAAACATCCAGAAAACACAGGATACGTTGCACTCAGGACAAACACAGCCCCTACCTAAAAAACAACACAACAAGTTGAGGACTCAAGTCTAACTTTAGCCGCAGTGAATAAAATGTTACAGTCCTCCTCACCTTATTTGAAAGTCCATAAAGTGAATGGATCTGTTCTGTTCTCGGTGCCAAGTTGTCAACAACTTGGCACCCTTGTCGCCGGGGCCCGTATACAGGAGGCGTAAGTACAGTATGACTGTTAAACGATCAAACGCGAGGATGGCATAAGAGTGTGGGGTTTTATTAACCATGTTTGGACGACGGACGTGTATGGCTGTGTTATAATGCTTTGTCCAGCTCAACTTTCATTAAAGTGTATGCCTTGTACCCGACAAGACCAGATCAGCAACCTACAAATCGACCAGTCTGAGATAGTATTCATTTAACCAAAAGTGACGGAAAAGTAAAAGACCAGAGAAAGTCATCATTGGAAGGTACAGTCATCATTTTACGTAACTGCAATTCGAGGGTAGCTTGTATGGACGATAATTTCACCCACTCATTTTTACACGTGTAAGCGTGTGACTGACAAATAAAGTGAAGTTGAGTTTAAGTTGAGAAAGCAGCATATGTAAGCCCCTCAAAGTCCTTGTGCAGCGGTTCATGCTGTACAAGGTTGCCAACAAGAGAACAGAGAGCCTGCAGTGACTGTTTGAAGTGCTTGCTATTGTTGCAGCCCCCACATCTCTGTAGAGTCTGTGAGAGCATTCTCTTCTGTGACTAAAATCCAATCACCCCCACAGCAAAAGACTCTCGAAGGTGTCATTCTAACTGCATGAGCCCTAGCATCCGTAATCTCAGTCTAGTAGCCAACCCATAGAGCCCCATTGTGAACCCGGACATGTTGAGTACACCAAGGTTTTATGTTAGAAATGTTTAGTACTAGAATTTCGCAGCCCTAACGGGCCGCTCATCCTAGTTACGTTGCAGCGCACTATGGGAAGAAGGTAATTGCGGGAGTTGAGTCCCCAGCATGTAGAAACTGCCGGATGCTAACTTGCATATGTTGGGCAATTGTCATAATTGGCATAATATGTGACCATACCAATTACAACCTATAGAAGGCAAAATATTAAAAATGTCATCATGCTTTATGTAGCATGTGATGTGTCAAACTAGGGGGTTTTCAAGCCCCACTATGGGTCTGGGGCATATCCAGACTGGTTAAAATCCCTGTATGTTCTGCCTGTGGGTTAAGTTTTGTACTATTTAATATTTTACATATTTCTTATGATCTTATATTGCCTGTCGTGTTTCTGTACCTTGTATATGGATCCGCTAATAAAAGTTTAAATTGAATTGAATTGATCGTGTTCAACCTTGGATCAATGGAACCGACGTACATAGTATACTTTAAATTCGTATTTATCGGCATCACATATCAATGTTACATTCTTAGTGTCTTGCCGGTTATTTAGGGGCCCACTGGCCAATAAATAGCCTATACCATCGCCACCGGCCCCCAGGTTGAGAACCAGTGAAATAGAGCAGGGTTTGGGAGAACCAGGAGGAAAACCAGGTCTTTTTTTGCTGACACATTTGCGTTCACACAAACTGCCTTCCTTTTTAATTACTTTGCACTCTCTCACACATAAACCTTTAATCCCGTTCCCCTCTCCATCTCTCTGTCTTCACTGTTGTTGTTGCCTAATGAAGGCATGCTACTAGAATGATGGAAGAGTTGGCCACGGTGAACGACGACCAACACCATCACTTACATCATTTATGGGAACCTAATGAGCGTAGATGCACCATTTCAATCTGTGTAATTAAAACATTTTATCAGCTTAATTAGAAAACACTCAAATGGGCTCACTTGAGCGGAAACTGGCTAGGCAACTCACACAATTATAATTGTGAAATTATTATTTATATTAATAAGAATAATAAGAAACGGGCCGATGCACGGGCTGATGCACACCAAAGGGGTTAAGGACAGGTGCGCGAGCACGCACGCACGCACACACACACACACACACACACACACACACACACACACACACACACACACACACACACACACACACACACACACACACACACACACACACACACACACACACACACACACACACACACACACACACACACACACACACACCCTATAGGAGACATTTCGAGGGTTGCCTGATTACGTGTGATTTCCTGTCATCTCAGATAAGCAGGAAGTCCTAATCATGTAATCAGAGCAGTCTTCTGTCCGCTCTGCTCTCCCATCTCCTCTATCCAGTTCTTCATGGCGGCTCCATCTCTGCACACTAGTCAGGGATCATACACTAGTGGGCAGCCTGCCAGGCCTCGTCACCCTGTTCTATTACTCACGCTAATTTGTGGGCCGCCATTAAAAGCCAACACACCGAACAGTCGGTTCCACAACCTTTCTCTGCTAATGTGAACCGTCAGAGTGATCGGAGGCTGGGGTAATGACTTAATGAAAATAAACTGGGTTCTGCCACCATAGTTATACTAGGAAGAGCTGCTTCTCTACGTCCAAGCGTGTACCAAACGACATTTCTATGGATCTTTAACCACAGGAACCCTATAGCCGCTTTGTGGGCATAGAGCTGATTGTGAGAGTTGTAATCGAAGAGATTTGGTATAACATGGAAAATAGGATGGGGCCAAGGAGAGAGCCCTGCGGGACCAAAATGTGATATGACAAAATGTGAACACAGCTTGTAGATCAGCTATTTCCGCCTATAATGACATGCCTAGAATAAAGATGTCAGGTTGAACGTGGTTAACACCTGCAGACATTTAACCATGGCTTAAATCCTCTAATTATTAATAAGTGCTTGTTCTCAGCTACTCTTAGTCAGGCTGTCAAATGTGCCTTTTTTTCCACAGTTGGAATAATGGTGGATCTACAGTATGAGAGTTGCAGCTTCAGAGGTTCTCATGCAAATGAGTATTTTGAAAATGCATCCCCACAGCAAATCATCTGCCTCCATCTCACCCTGTCCTCTGCCTCCTCTTCTCTCACACCAACTAACTTTCACTACATCCATAAATCTTCTCTTTGGTCGTCCTGCCTGGCAGCTCCAACTTCAATATCCATCTATCGATATACTCACTAGACCCTCCTCTGTACTGTACGTGTCCAAACCATCTCAGTCTGGCCTGTCTGGCTTTATCTGTCCCTCTGATGTACTCCAATATGATTGGTTCAGCGGTTTAACAGATCAGGTCCGGAGACACACAGATGGACCAGGCTGTTAACATACATAGGCTAATGTCTTTTTGGGATGAGAAGACATATTATTTTCATCCTCATTGGGGACTTTTCAGTTTCCATGGAAACTAACTTAAACCAAGTTTGAAAACATGGCAGCACCAGAAGTGCAGAAAAGTACATCTTATGTGTTTGCTTAGTCTACTCTATACAAAGTGTAACGTCCCACGCTCTCCATACCAGAGTTCTTGTCAAGCTGTTAAAATGCCAAAATGCCAAACGAGGCGCTCGGGTGGCGTGCTGGTAAAGTGCTGCCCACCACTGCAGAATCTGGGGGGGTTTGAATCCCACACAGTGCTGACGGCTTTGCAGAGCGAAAAACAGTTGGTCCGTGTTTGGTGGAGGGAAGGGAGGGTGATATGTGTCAGTAGACAGAAGGAGGAGGAGAAGTCATGCACACTGTTTTGAATGCTCCCATCAAGCGGAACAAAAACACAACGTTTCGGCCTATGTGGCCTTCATCACTACGCACACTCCTATGGGCTGGGTTGGCACCCGTCAGCAGGGAGTGTTGGGTGGTTGAAGTATGTCGAAGGCTCTAATCTCTAATCTCTAACAGCAGGTGTAAGTGTGTGTGGGGAGGAATTCATTGGTCCTACCTGGTCCTGAAGTTGGCGGGGTGCGGGTGCCCGTCGTACAGGGACAGGAAGTCGTACTCTTCTTCGATGGCGAAGGACAGAAAGAGGAGCTGGATTCGGCTCCCGTCCTCCCCGACGATGACCCAGGTGCAGTTGGCCCCGTTGGGGTAGCCGTACGGAAAGCCTGGCGACTCAATGCTGCCGTTGCGGCCTTTCAGCGTTCCGCCACACGTGTATATAAAACCTGAGAGAGAGAGAGAGAGAAATGGAGGGACAGAAGAGGGCAGAAGGATGGAGAGGAGGGGACAGAATAAATAGAGTCAGTCAGATCGTTCTCCGTTTAGAGAGGTGGGGGTGGGCGTAAAGGGAACAGAAGTTATAGGGTGCAACAGTTAATCTAATCGATTATACGAAACAATGGATTCCAATAAAATAAGTGAGCCTGCAAGTTCACAGCACATTGCGATGCCATGTGTGTGTGACACCGTTATACAAAGGCAGTATAACATGAGGCTTAAGTGGTTAATCACACCAGGGATTGGTTGTCACTTGTCGGCCATTAGAGTGTGTGTGGTACAGTATGTGGTCTAAGCCTTCAGCTATCAGGCTGCCCCCTCAGCGCTCATGTGACTCAGAGAGTATATAAAGGCAACCATTTGGTTTGTAACCCACAGTTACAGACCTACAAAGGTCCATTTGAGTTAGATTACCACACTGTACACTGTCACTGAGCTGTGCACTGTAGTTCAGTGCAGTGACAGGATTCCACTGATGGCAAACTGATAATTAATGTGGGTGACAGTGTGACCACAACAGACAGAGCAAGACTAAGAGAGAGTGTTTAAGCATACATGCATTGCATATACAGCACCATAATAGAGTCTCATCTCCTCTGTGTGTGTGTGTGTGTGTGTGTGTGTGTGTGTGTGTGTGTGTGTGTGTGTGTGTGTGTGTGTGTGTGTGTGTGCGTGTGTGTATGTGTGCATGCGTGCGTGCGTGCATGCGTGCGTGCGTGCGTGCGTGCAGACGCACATGCTTGTGAGTGTGGGTGCGTGTGTGCGTACATACATACTGTGCGTACATGCGTGCGACTACTAGTGTGTGAGGCATCATGTTGTGCAAGTGTTTTATCCTGCTGGGCTTAGTTTATGTAAGACCGACACTAATTGGAACCCCCTGTTTGTGTGTGTGCGCGTGTGTGTGCGTGCGCGACACACACACACACACACACGAGGACACCCAGAGAGACTTACAATAACTGACATTATTAGTCATGCACCAACAGCTATAAGCGTGCACAAAGTCACACTGGCTCCCCACTACTGTATTTGTTCCCAAACCATACATTATTAAAAAGCACCCGCAAATGCAATTTACATCCCAAGAGTATCGCCAGAGACTACTGCCTAATTATAAATGGCATTAAGGGTTGACCATTCCCAGCCTGGTGAATACTGTAGGTGCATGAGCAACGCTATCGTACTGTATATCAAAGCAAATGATCCCGTTCAATGTATTCTACCGTGACAGCTGGTGGGCATAAGCACTATATACAAAAGTGGGTCAGCTTTGTAACGCTGCTTGCAGATACTTTGATGCTTATCTGTGATTGCATATTAATGGGGCATATACAGTATAGCTAGAGCTGCACACCGTTGGAGGAAACCAGACTAACTTGTGTAGGTCCATCCGTCAACACAGCGCTGATTCTCAAACTTCTTTTTCATTTCAAGTTTGATGAACGTCAGGCCACACTCCTTTGATTCACCCTCGGACGCCAATCTACACCATGGAATCCTCCCTCCTTAACCCATTTTGACCTGAGATCAGATTCTACAATTGTCTTCTACATCCTGACAGTTTTCTGAAAAAGCTATGTTTCTATGTCAGTCGTCCTTAGATTTTTCAAAAATAGCAGATCTACAAGTTCATGAGCTTGTAGATCTGCTATTTTTCAATAGCTAAAGCATACCATAATGCTAACACCAAAAAAGGTTCCCGCCCAAAATGGGTTAACTTGAAGATTGTACAAATGAACCCCTGAGGTTTCTTTTGGTGGTGCCGTGGTGAGTCTTAATAATTCCGCTGGGGACCCCTTGGAACCCCCTCAAGTGCCCCTGGGCGTTCCCCAGACCCCACATTGAGAGTGAGGTCTACGTACTGTGGAGAATATATATAGGGTATTATAGCTTATCGGCAAGCACTGCTTGTTTCTTATAATTAATATCCGTCAGTGGACCACATTTGTGAGACATACTGTACAGTTGCTTGCATTAGAAATGAAAAACACAAACACAAACATTGCAATTAAATTCACCACTAACGTCGGGCAACTACTTGAGCTTATGAATGGGATGCTGTGGAGTGTTTCCAACACCCAACCCTCAGTATGTGGATAAGGACGTTCTTTTTATTCATTTTATTTAACCTTTATTTAACCAGGCATGTCAGTAAACACTTATATAAACCGTAGATACTTCAAAGCCTGGAGTCCCCTAGGAGGCAATATTAGGCCCCCCCCCTCTACAACAAATCTCTTAGCCAATCTGTGTTGAGTTGCAACTTGTGAGCTTGCGGATCAGATCTTTTTTCCACTATAATTTGAAATACGGCTTAATGTCTAAGTTAATGTCTAAGTGGTTCATTCATAAACATACTTCTTCCCTTCCTATGAATTTTCTGGAGCCCAAAAGTACAGGACGTGTCTTTGAAATGGCTGGCGTAGCCGTCTGGCACCTAGGCTGCCAACGCCGCCTGACAGCGTGTCGCGGGTTCGACTCCCTATCCCCATGGCCATGACCTTTGACCTGTCACGCATCATCTATCTCTCCCGGTTTCCAATATATGTGATTCTTTTTTAAACAAAAACTAAAAAACAATACCCAGTACAGATACTCAAAACATTTACTTCAGGACGGGAACCCCTTTTGGTGTTTTAAGCATTATGTTAAAGCCTACTTTAGCTATTGAAAAAATAGCAGATCTACAAGCTGGTAGCGCAGCACCGAGTGCCACGCTACGAGCTTGTAGATCTGCTATTTTTTTTTAATCGTGAAAATATAGTGCAAATATATTCTTGAATATATTCTTTCAGACGTTTTTAGGACAGATCTTTGCTTCTGGGGGGGGGGTCCCTGGAACAACATATTTTCAGATGGGGGTCGGCGGCCAATTACATATATTTTTGGGGGTCCTTGATGTGAGAAATGTTTGAGAACGACTGACATAGAAACAGGTTTTTCAGAAAACTGTCAGGATTTAGAAGAATCGTTTTAGAATCGTCCTCAGGTCTAAATGGTACTGTAAAAGTACAGTATTCAAGAAAAGAAACGTCGATACTGTCTATTCTACCACTGGGTAGGGAATAGACTTCCTCGTGTTTTCCGTGTGAGTCACGATCACGAGGAGAAGAAAAGAAACAGTCACAACCTCCACGAAACCAAGTCTCCAAGAAAAGCACTTGTGTTGCCCGTGGATTCCTGCCATACCATAAATACCCAGTCTGCTCATATCCCACAACAGCTATAGTGCATCAACCAAGCATCACACTAATGCGACACTGTGAGTGTGACGGTGCACCGCTGTGCATTCTGATTCTACCAGGCTGTTGGTACTGACAATACGACAGGGGAGAAAGATGAAGGAATCCGAGAGAGAAGGGGGGGCACGGCGGTATACCCTTCAGAAGCCTCACGCGCACGCATGCACACACACAGCAGAGCCGTGTAAAAGAGAGTTAATGATTTCTTTGGGGAAGGGTAGAGGATAAATAGAACTACATCTTAATGAGCAAAGCTCTTCATTATGTCTCTGTGTGTGTGTGTGTGTGTGGGGGGGGGGGGGGGGGGGGCGGAGGGGGCAGCATGATCTAGGGAAGACAAGGGGGGTTGGAGGGGTTTAACCAAATCAACCTCAATAGGCTTTCATTTTATTTATTTATTTTCCCTGCTCAGGAACCAGTGCCCCACGCAGTACACACCCTGGAGAGTGGCGTGCACGCACACGCACACGCACACAGTTTTATTTGTTGCTGTAGCCTGTTACTAGTGGCGGCCATATTAGAGAAAATAAAGGGACTATTCGGGTCTTCTTTAAATTGCTGGACCTCTCAGCGCGGCGAGGTCGTGCGGGCCACCATTGTTTAGGGTGCATTTGCAAATTGGCCCCGCATACAAACATCAAAGCAAATTGGCATCAGACTGGACTGCTTGTAAATTCAACGCATTGCTGCTTGTTTGCGCAGACGGTGACCTTATAGCGAAGCATTCAAAGCACGACGTGGACCCGCTGAGTGAGGAACGGACTGCAGCAGAGAGCACTCCGATGTTTACAGCAGTGGATATAATGATTTCCACTTAACTGAGAGTATATGTTTGTAAACTGGCATGGCCAGTCCAGGACGAGGGCCAGGTCCAGGCTAGTACATAGTCAAATCCTGAGCATTAATTAGACCAGTGGTTCCCAAACTTTTTCACATCAAGGACTCCCAAATTGACACAAATTAGCCCGCGGACCCCCATTTGAAAAGATATGCCAGGGACCCTCCATAAGAGAAGATTTGTACGGCTCTAGCGGAACCCGTTTAATGTCAAGGACCCCCAGTTTGATATGCATTAGGCTACACGGACCCCCCATTTAATGGCACTTGCCCAAAATGTATGTTGAAAAATCTATGTTAATTTTACTCTGAGAGTTACAGACTCATAAAGGTCCATTTGGTTCCAAACTGTCATTTAGCTGGGGACACCCTGGAACTCCCTCAAGGACCCCTGAGGGTCCCCGGACCCCACTTTGGGAACCACTGAATTAGACTCTGAGGGCTGTATTTTGCGTGTCTTAAGTACCAGGTCTTATTCCCTAACTTGAGTAAACTAAAGACCTGGAGGCGTGATCAATGCCATTTGGCTATTCTGAGTGGCCAAAGAGCATTGACCACGCCTCCAGGTCTTTAGTTTACTCAAGTTAGGGAATAAGACCTGGTACTTAAGACACGCAAAATACAGCCCAGAAAGTGTTAAAAGGGATCCGTGTTCATTTGAAACTCTAAAGAGCTAAATTAATACTCCATATTTTACTGTGGCATCTTCTTATTATTGCTCATATCTGCTTGCACTCATATCAACATCGCCCGGATCTCAGTTAATGCCTAGAAATGCATCATCAAATCCAATCTAAACTAAAAGGACTACAAAGCAAGAAATCAAATCAAAGCCAGGGCATTAGCATCCAACCCCATCACCAAAACAAACAATAACCTAAATGCAAGAATGGGTAACATTAGAATATCAGCTTTCTCATTTCACATTTCAATCAGGATATGAGCTCATTCAGATTGTTGCAAGGGGGATATGGAATTTGCATGCATAAACCCATCGGTGAAACATTGGACGATCCCGGCAATAAATTACACAATAACGCTATTATACAAGGAGACGGCCCCTCTCCTGAAACGGACACAACTCTGGATCCAGAGATTAATAAAGCAACCGCGATGTCTGTCACATCTAATAAAGACAAGCCGGGGACATAAATAACGAGCATTTGCCTGTATTTAATATTACATTAATTTTTATGAGGACGGAGCAAATGCTCTCGAAACAATTTACCCCGAATGGGCAACCCAGTATTGTCTGCAGGTATAGGCCATTATATTATCACGATTCACGAGCTCGTTCAATTGATGAGCTCATTCCAACTCTCTCTAGATAAGACGGCCGGTGTGCTAAAGGGGCGAGCTGGGATGAAAAATAGAAATGCAGGTCATTTCTTTCCATCGCTTCTGGCCTCACTGTTAAAATGAGGATCGCGGTCACCACTCTGCCTTTGATGTCAGCCAGACATTATATCAAACACTCCCCCGTGAGTCAGAGTGAAAACCATTACCATACCGCCGGGAAAAAAAGAGAATATGATTCAAGCTCAGAGAAAGTGGCCTAATTCTATTCTGCTGCCATTGACGGCCATGCAATCCTGGAGCCTCTGAACAGCTTTGCTCTGTCTGTCTGCACGCCTACCTCATTATTACTGGGATAATAAACCATAGTTATTAATCAACACCTACAGTTAAAGAATTAAATGGCGGGCCCCCGCCCACACCTTCAATGGATCCCCTCTGAGTTTAGAGCTCAAGTCAGGATCATCATCCCCACTGTGTTTGATCTTCATGAGACTCCTTAACCCATTCTGTACGGGAACCCGTTTTGGTGTTAGCATCATGTTATGCTTTAGCTATTGAAAAATAGCAGATCTACAAGCTCGTAGCGCGCCACCGAGTGGCGCGCTACGAGCTTGTAGGTCTGCTATTTTTTTTTAATCGAAGAACGACTGACATTTTTAGAATCTGATCTCAGGTCAGAATGGGTTCATCAGACCAGTGTGTGTCCAGTGGAAACCTCGTATGAATCTGATCTCAGGTCAGAATGGGTTAACTGCCATGGCAACAAGGGCCACTGGGGAAGCATGCCTGTTGGATGCTTATTAATTTACTTCCATATGTACAAAAAGAAAGAAGTGTTCATTAGTGTATGATATGGTGTTCATCTGTATGTGTGTGTGTTTGTTCCACCCCTCGATTTATAGCGACCACTCCAGGCCCATCACAGTGACAGGTGTGTGTGTAATGACCAATGGCAGGCTGAGCTGTAATTAAGGTGCAGTAACTGTGGGCCTTCACAACCAATCACAGCCGAGACATGGAGGAACCAGGAGGGACAGGCAGCAGAGCCGAGACACGCACGTACGCACGCACAGATAGGCTACACAAAGTACCAAATGTACCATGGTCTGTGGCAACACCAAACATACAGGCTTTGACTGTAAAGGTGACTATATTCTATATCAACTGCATAATTTTTGAATATTGTATGAGATACGGTGTGATCTGCATCGGGAAGCTAGCTTCCCCTGTAGTTATAAACCAGTCCAGTGTTGTTGTTGTTTTTGCTGTTGTAACATTATAAGGTACCTCCGTGCATTGACTGGTGATATATGGTGTTCCGTATACACACACACACACACACACACACACACACACACACACACACACACAAAAATCGGTAAATCAGCATGTACAAATGTACCCAAAATGGACTCTCACGGGTCCATTTGGTTACATATGTACACTCGAAGAGTTACTAATGGATAAATGAGCACTGAAAGATTTTTTGTTGTGTCTTGTGAGAAAACAGGCGTGCGTCTGCCAGGCTATACTTTATAGCCTGCTTTGTTTCAACAATGCACCGCAACAGCAGAAAACCGGCAGGATTTGTGCATAGCACAGCAAGAAAACCACCTATCGAACGGCCATCTTGGCCCGGACCATAAGGGAGGGATCCATCTTGGTCCCGCCGGAGCTGATATTTTATGATCAAAGTTAAGGGGAGGCTTGAAGGGGGATTTATGGTCCAGGAAGTAGGGGTTCATCTGAGGATAAGGAGTGTTCATAGATCCTTGGCAATCCTTGCAGCGACGCTAAGGGAAAGCAGCAGCATGTGTTTACGGTGCTGTATCGCCCTCCAACCAGAGGAGCATGGGGAAGAGACATGTGTTTACGGTGCTGTATCGCCCTCCAACCAGAGGAGCATGGGGAAGAGACATGTGTTTACGGTGCTGTATCGCCCTCCAACCAGAGGAGCATGGGGAAGAGACATGTGTTTACGGTGTTGTATCGCCCTCCAACCAGAGGAGCATGGGGAAGAGACATGTGTTTACGGTGCTGTATCGCCCTCCAACCAGAGGAGCATGGGGAAGAGACATGTGTTTACGGTGCTGTATCGCCCTCCAACCAGAGGAGCATGGGGAAGAGACATGTGTTTACGGTGTTGTATCGCCCTCCAACCAGAGGAGCATGGGGAAGAGACATGTGTTTACGGTGCTGTATCGCCCTCCAACCAGAGGAGCATGGGGAAGAGACATGTGTTTACGGTGCTGTATCGCCCTCCAACCAGAGGAGCATGGGGAAGAGACATGTGTTTACGGTGCTGTATCGCCCTCCAACCAGAGGAGCATGGGGAAGAGACATGTGTTTACGGTGCTGTATCGCCCTCCAACCAGAGGACCATGGAGCATGCTGCTGCTGCTGACCCACACACACTGTGCAACATCAGCAGTGGTGGGATAACGTTCAGCTAAGTGCAGGAATCTGCTGCTTTCACTCTGGGATTCTGGTTTTTAATGTCCGCCAGGCCAACGGCAGCAGAGGATTACGTTTTTAAGTGTGTGTGTGTGTGTGTGTGTGTGTGTGTGTGTGTGTGTGTGTGTGTGTGTGTTTTGCTGATGGTGTCTAATTAAATTAAATTAATAAAAGCACAAACTGTCTAATTCTCCCCCGGTGGGCGTCTATGTTTTGGTTGATGCCCTAATAGCTAAATTTATGCACAGCTTAGTAAGGAGCCTACATCCACTTGGCCTTAATATTACTGGTAAAAAAAGGGGGCACGGTGGCACAGTTGGTAGTGCTGTCGCCTCACAGCTAGAAGGTCCTGGGTTCGATTCCCGCTCGGGACGCTGTGGGTGCTGGCGGCGTGTTTCCTCCTCCACGTCATCAGTGCCCATACCCGAAGGCGGGGTTGGCGAAAGGGCCTTTCTGTGTGGAGTTTGCATGTTCTCCCCGTGTCCCCTAGGGTAGGTACCCTCACAAAAAACATGCAGTAATCCTGGTCACTAAACTGCCTCCCCCTGGCCAGCCGGGGCGCCTGATGGAGGGGAAAGGAACTGGTTGGAATAACGTGTTCCTTCCACGCGCTACGTCCAACCAGGGAAACTCCCCCCTGTCAGGTGTAAAGGAGCAACTTGGACACTCAGGCATGAAGGAAGCATGAGTTGAAGTCCGTTGCTCTCCCCTTGTCCCTTGGTGGAGGGTGTGTAGAGCCCAGGATCACATTAGATGATTGACACAGGGGTGAAAAATGGGTTAAAAAATCGTGGGATAAAAAATATTAAAAAATATATATATTACTGGTAAAATATAGACCTACTTGTGTCTCACTCTCACACACACACACACACACACACACACACACACACACACACACAGGATTCAAACTCAGGCATCCCAAAAAAAATCCAACATCACTAGTGACTAGACCAAAGGGAGACAGATTACACATTTCCCTGCTGGGTGAACGCTGGGTTACATGACATTCTGATGTCTGTCCATCCGCACAGAGTGGTCTGTCCATCTGCACGGAGTGGTCTGAGGTTACAGGGTGGGAGAGAGAGAGAGAGAGAGAGAACAGAGAACAGAGCAGAACAAACAGAGTGGAAAGAGACAGATTTTCTCTCGTTCATCAGAGAATGAAGGGATGATTTAAAACTCATCACTCAGAGCGAGAGAGAGCGAGAGAGAGAAGGAAAGGGGGAGGGGTCGGGTCCACTGGGTAAAGAGATGGAGATGATAGAGATAAGATGGAAGACAGAGGGGGAAAGGCAGAGAGAGGGAGGGTGAGATGAGGGGATCGGAGAGAGAGACAGAGAAGGACAAACAGAGAAGAGGAGATGGAGGAAAAGAGAGCCTTCTAATTATGCTGATTACCAGACCGAAACTGACAGCCACACACACACACACACACACACACACACACACACACACACACACACACACACACACACACACACACACACACACACACACACACACACACACACACACACACACACACACACACACACACACACACACAAAACAGGTGTGTGTCAACATTGGGAGACATTCGCAATTTCCCACTCCTAACCCTGTCATGACTACTTATTAACCCCGTCAATTCACTCTTCCAGCATTGATTTCACGCCCATCAACCACGAGCACAGTCTCCCTCTTGACCCTATTTCCTTAAGGACACTGTGAAATCCTCTGTGTTCATTTGACTCTGACCGCAAGGGTCCATTTAGTCACATTTTGTACACTGTCAGAGTCAAATGAATAGTCAGGATTTTACTGTGTATCGGTCTAGCAGTGCAAGCCTGCAAATCAGGCCTCGTTGACCCCTCTTGATCTCTGCACACACAAACACACGCGCACACACACACACACACACACACACACACACACACACATGCCATTACATGTTTAAGAAACAACCGCTTTTTATGTGCATGCTTATCCCATTACCAACTCATGTTAATTATCATTTGCACCAATGAATAATACACCCTTGCCTGGTAATGCATATTCCATGTATATTATGCAGCCTACATGTGAATGAATGAATGCTTTTAATTACATTGTAAAAACTGTGAGCATTTAATTTAAATGGCATGCATGCCATTTAATTTTTTTTTCTTCTAATTGTGTGTTCCCGCCAGTCCAGGTCTGGTAATAACACACTCAATTATTTTCATTATATTCTTTTATTTACCGTAATTGACGTGACTGGGTATAGTATTATGGTGTGTTGTGTGACAATTGGAGCAGCATCCACTGACTCTGTTGTCAACTGTTACGTTACCTGTGGTTTGTGCTGATCTCATGACTATAGGATTACCTTGTTGTTACTCACTTTTTGTTTTTTTTGGCTTTCACCTTTAATTCATATTTTTTATGGAGGGACAGACAGTAGGCTGACAGGAAATGGGGAGAGAGATGGGGGAAGACATGCAGTAAAGGCCGTCGGGATTGGGAGTCGAAGCCGCGGCACACTGCCAGACTGGATTACCTGGACCATTGAGCCATGGCCCAGGCCATTTGACCTGCTTCAGGCAGGATGATAAAGGGTGTGTATATACACGTCTATTTGCTTTAGTATTTATTGACAGTGTCTTCTTATTCCGCCCCAGGCAGCAGGAGGATTGAATATGCCTGGATAGTATACTTTTATAAAGTAATTCGTTTGAGGATGTCTATGCCCTGTATCTGTAACCTTTTACAACTGTGCGGTCTATGGCGCCTGCACTCCCCTGTGATAGATCCATCCATCCATCCACCCACAGTTGTTACTTCATTAACATACTCTACCATACAGATTGGTTAAAATAAAGTTTGATTCACACACACACACACACACACACACACACACACACACAAACAAACACACAAAAAAAAGTTATGCATTTCAGCTTTAACCACATATACCTCCATCTGTGCGCCGGCTAATATAAAATGAGGGGGTTGTGTGAGGCAGCTCCCAGGTGTGAGTGTCTGGGAAGCGAGTGCATGGACCGTGGGGTGCCAGAGATGGCATGCACACCTCAGCACATTTCTCTCCCCGGGATGAAAAAGAAGCTTAAAAAAATGAAGACGAAAATCCTCTCCTGTGACTTGACCAGATTCAAAGTGAACTGAACCCTGACCCGTGACAAAATGTCCCTGCCCATCCCCGCTAAATATGATGCCTCATCTAGAACATCGCCCACTCATGACTCGGCACAAAAAAGAAACAGACAAGCTTAAGAAGTGACTTTATCTCAAGTGCTCAGACTTTGGCGAGCTCATTTCTTCTACCGAGACAAGCCATTTGAAACAACGACACCCACGTTTAACTTTAAGCCTAATGAATCCTTTGATTCCAAAAACATGGCATACATGCAGCTTTGACAGGAGAACTGCTGCACGAAACTCACGACTCAAAACAAAGAAATTAGTCCACCCTCACATTGTTTTAGATAATCCCAGCACGTCTTGTTCTGTTCCATTTCACCTTTATATGATCTATTTGCATTTAGCGCAGTCATACTTGTTTTTCTGTTTTAAAAGGTGTATAATTTTGTAATGAGACACAAAGTTAAATGTGTGACTACGTGAAAAAATGAAGTAATTATAAACACTCTTGAAACCATCAGAATGATCTGTTAATGTGTTGCTTCAAGTGAGCTTGGTTAAGTCTGAACGCAAAGTAAAATCTGTCACTAAGCCTCTAAGCCTTTTTGTATGGAAAATTTGATGATGGATATCGCCGGCATCACATTGTGCTGACTACCAAATGAGGAAAGCGTGAAACGACACTGTTCTTCATCTGAATGGGATCCGTCCGTGCTTCCTCAAGGACCCTGGGGTCTCCACGCCCTACTGGAGGGAGGCAGATATGTCTCCATATGAGAGGAATTACTGATTCATTACACTCAAGTGTAAGTGTGTGTGTGTGTGTGTGTGTGTGTGTGTGTGTGTGTGTGTGTGTGTGTGTGTGTGTGTGTGTGCGTGCGTGCTGCGTGTTGTGTGTAATATAACATTAAGTATTAATTCCTTCCATAGAAGCATGCTGATATTACACCCGCCTGACTTGGAGAAGAAAAGATAATGCTGGGAAATATATCCATCTCTCTGCCTCTCTTCTTATTCTTCCCTGTCTTCTCTCGTCTCTCCAAGGACGTCAGTAATACCAGATTTGTAGAAAGGGGCCATTCCATCTGATCTGTCAGAATCTCATTTATGCTTAGAGAGTGGGTTTCCTCGACGGGGCTAACTGACCAATCAAATCACAGCCCACAGACAAACCGTCCAATCAGTATTCTGATCACAGCGACGCTTAAGCTCCGGGAGCAAAATGAGACGTGTGCGCATGCGTGTGTGTGTGTGTGTGTTAATTTAAATGAGCTGTCCATGTCTATGGAAAATGATTGCATCTGTTAATTCCAGTCAGACAGTTATTGGGAAATAAAAAGACAGAGAGAGAGGGAGGGGAGAGAGAGAGAGAGAGAGAGAGAGAGAGAGAAATGGAGGGGCAGAAGAGGGCAGAAGGATGGAGAGGAAGGGATGGAATAAATACAGCCCCTAAGTCTGACGTCAATATCGCTAGAGGGCGCTATTTCACGGGTTTGTGTATTTTTTATTTGTATTGTAATCCCCATACAGGGATCTTAGATCGCCTCACATAAGAACTGTGTTTGAAAAATAATCAAATCTTCACGGCAGTTTCACTCATATGGATAATGAAGAATCAACTGACTGCGAGAAAACGCTAATGTTAATAATGTTACTGCTGCAGTGCTGCCGAATTAGTTACATTTTCGCTAGAAACAGACTGCATCAAGTGACTGACTGTCTTAAACGAGACAGAGACACCTCCCCGACAATATCGCAGAGAGTTTATTTTTGGACCACAATTCTTATGTGAGACGATTTTTAAGATGACCCAATTATTATTCTCCATGTTATTCTCCATAGAGAAATTACTTCCCGCAAACCAGAGGATGAGCGAGTGAGGTCAGGACTACAGAGAAAGGGTCAAAACAAGCAACAAAAAAAGGAGAAAAAAAGATAGCGAGAGAAAGAGCAGGAGTGAGTGAAATGTGCCTTGGCTTTGTGCTGTCAGACGCATGTCAGCAAAGAATTAGACTGCACCAGGCTTCCTCTGACTGACAGTCAGTCAGCGGTCTAGACTATACCCTGGAGTGGTTAGGGCTAAATAAAGGAAATGTCCAGAGAGAGACGGAGGGAATGCACCAGGCTGAAAATCAACACTGTCAGTCAGATGTTGTGGTGGCGTGGGTGGGAATAGAGATACACAGATGAGGCAGGGGAGGCCGGGAGGGAGGGAGAAAGATAGAGAGAGGGAGGGAGAATTCAGGGCATGTTGATGGGGTGAAAAGCAAGGCTCCAAAGAGGAGATTACGGTTGGTATGGAGCGTTACTAAAGCACTGACTGATGCTCTGCCAACATAAGACAGTGCCGGTACGTTATGCTACAGGTGTTGCTGCATGCTGTCAGACATGATATTTCATCTGCATGCGGTTCACAGCGGCAGGCCACGCCTGTGATTAACCAGAGACAATGGAAAATTTGAATACCAGCATAAACAGCAAGGTCACCCTGTTCCATTAGCCTAGTGTGAGACTATAGTGCGTCGCAGTCCCACCCCCTTTCAGAACGACGAGTGGCCCAGGAAATGAAGCCTTCTTACTTAAAGAAAAGCCTATGGGAAAAATGCATTGGGATTCATTTCCTGGGCCACTCGTTGTTCTGAAAGGGGGAGGGACTGCGACGCTCTATATGGGCTTTCTCTGGAAAATGCAGCCCCTTCACCTTACCTCCAGAGAAAAAAAAAGAAAATAATATGGAACTCCCCGCGGGACGGACACATTGTCGATGCAGCCACATATCGGTGGTGGCTCAGGGGTAGAGTGGCTGAATGGTAACCGCAAGGTTACCAGTTCGAACCCGGGCTCCCCCAAAGTTACTGTCGAAGTGTCCTTGAGCAAAACACTGATAATTTCTCCCGATGTGCTGGTTGGTGCCTTGCATGGTTTACGCCACCATCGGTGTATGAATGTGTGTGTGAATGGGTGAATGTAATGCACAATCTATGTAAAGCGCCTTGGATGAAGGCGCTATATAAATGCACCATTTACCAGTGTTGCCCAGCCCTAAGTGTACTCAGTGTTAATTTATCCATGTGGAACTCTGAGAATGTACGAATGTAACATTGCATATGCACACACAACATTGAAATGTACACATGTAAACATGTGATTTTACTGTATGGGTGCAGCTTGAGCAGTCTTGGTGAGTGTAAATTGTTTTGATTATTACAATACGTAGTGCAGTATAGTACTGATGATTGTTGAGCAGTCCGGAGGTGTTGTTGTTTTGGTTTAATTCAATCAAACTAGTATGTAGTATGTACTGTAGCATGTGATAACTAAGTACTAATACATCAGTCCATCCCACTTTACATAGAGATTTTCTAAAGGCCCCAATTAATGTCTATGTCTACTGTGCCCATTTATGCACAGCTTAGTACCTAACTTTGACCTAATGTGTGACTGCAATGAGAGGCAAGACACAATAACTTGTTTCCGTGGACTAGTCACACCGTTCTACAGTAGGTATTGTAAACATTGGCAGGGCACAACTTCAGGGAAAATGACTACAGAATTTGAAACATTTATTACCGTTATAGTCTGTTTATACAGTAAGCTGTATACCCACGGCCAGTGAACCAGCAAACGACACAATGCCAGACAGTACGTGCCATTGTGCTGTGCAACAGCCTGCAACTACACGTCCTTTATATTGATGTTAAAACATTGGTTGGTCTCTCCGTCTGCAGTGTACTCCTTGTTGTTTCACACATGCGCACAGCCGTTCACTAACTCCTAATCTAAAGGACAAATTTTCTGACTTCAGCATGCATCTCGTTTGGAATATTAAGCACTTAGCATTAAACTCTAAGTCGATTCGCTTGAATTTTACCAATCTGCACCAAACAAGCAGAAAGAAAAGAAAGCCAGCATTTTGTAGCGGTTCAGTTACCTTCTCCCTTTTACACAATGTATACACCCGAGTGAGAGAATCCTGTTAGAGCTGTCAAATTGCACAAGTGGACTTGGGGTATTAGAGACACTAGATACAAAGTGGTACAGATGCATCCACTTTCATCCACACGCCCGTCCTTGGAGAAACTGGCCAGGTTTCTCACCCTATTTTAAAAGCATAATGGATAGTTCCATCATATATTGCAGTCACAGCAACTCTCTGACAGCGTCTTTGGCGGCCTTGACAGCTACACCAGGTACAGGGGAAAAAACTAAAAAAAAAGAAAGCGTAGCGGAAATGAAATCCTTGGCAACATCATCCAGTGGGCTGTGTCTCTAGCTTGAGAGACGGTATTCAAAAATCACCTTCAGCATTCGTACTGGCTTCAGTATAGTGCACCTCAGATTCTGCAAGATCAAGATTTCACATATTTTTACCCATTTGTAACTCAGATATGCAACCACCAAATGGACCCTTACAGGTGTGGGTCCATTTGGTTGCATGTGTGTACACTTGCACAATGAACACTCAGGACTTTTACTGTGTGGCTTTCTCGTCGCGGTGTACTGGTCCGCGAAAGCAGACGGGAGGTTTTGGGTGAACGCAGACGATACTGCACTAAAACTGGAAGCCATCAGCATGCCATATTGGGTCTCCAAGTTGTAGAATCGTAAATTTACCGGCAAAGCTGTTTGAAATGCTGAAGGGGTTTTGGGAGTGCTGTGCCGCGTTTTTATGCCTCCCTGTGAAATTATACCCTTATACACTATAACAAAACCAGGAGGGCGAACGCTAAATCACACCACAGCAACCCGGGTGGGATTTATTGTAACTTGGCGGGTGCCGTTAAACAAAGCAAAACATGTGTTGAATACATTTGAATGCATCCATTTAATATAATAAACAGGATCTGACCACTTTGTTACATAACACTTTCAAGGTGGAACACCTGTGTCGGTGGCAGCTATATTGGGAGCATTAACACATTTGGCAGTCAAGGGGAATGCACAAACATGACAGGAAGTGGTGAGACGCAAAGGCAATAAGTACAAATGAGAATTATTCTGATAGTACATTCAACAACTTCTACTTTCCAAGGAAGTAGGTCAGAGATAGCAACCAGAGATCTAAGGAGGTACTGTTCATCATATGTTTTAAATGTAAGCTTGTGTAAATGGTGCATTTATATAGCGCCTTTATCCAAGGCGCTTTACATAAAGATTGTGCATCACATCCACCCATTCACACACACATTCATACACCGATGGCGGCGGAAACCATGCAAGGCACCAACCAGTACATCAAGAGCAATTAAGGGTTCAGTGTCTTGCTCAAGGACACTCCGACACTAACTCTGGGGGAGCCCCGCGGTTCGAACTGGCAACTGTGTGCTGTGTGCGCCTGGGAAAGGGAGTGTGAAAGACAAAATGGGAGACACGAAGAGACCAGAGACACTGGTGGTGCATGGAGGAAGAGAGCAGGAGAGGGGCGTCTATAGTAAGAATGTGTAAATGCAACCTTAGAGCTGGTGGGTTTAAGTGTGTGTGAGAGAGAGAGAGAGAGAGAGAGACTTTAGAATGTCTACAGGGCTCGGTATTGATTTCCGTCGACCAACTCATCATCCCCAATTCATCTAATGAGGCCTTCACACACACACACACACACACACACACACACACACACACACACACACACACACACACACACACACACACACACACACACACACACACACAGTATAAAGGTAAATAAAAGGCCAACTGATCGGTAAGTACTGCCAGAGGAGCGGAGCTCAAACGGACAGACAGCGAGGCCGTGACGGGGTTGCCGGGTTCGTATTGATCCAGGTCTGTTGAGTTTCATCATTCCTGCTCCCTCTAATGAGGGCTCAACTGTACATGTTATGAGATCTCTCTTTGTCTCTCTCGCCCCCAACCCCCCTCTCTCTCTCCAGGTGGAATGGAGTTCTTAGGTTGTCTGCTGCAACTTCAGTAGAGGCAGGTTCAGCCGTTCAGAGCACTCTCCTCTCTATGGTAACCACACCCCTCTCCCCAACACACACTCTCTCTCTCTCTCTCTCTCTCTCTCTCTCTCAAGAGAAAGAAAGATAATGGTTTGGGACCTATACAACATTTCAATCTGCAGCGACGATATGCTAAGAAGATGACATTGTTCCAAAGTGAAAGGATGCATTGCTTTGATGGCCACTATAGACTGCAAAACAAATGCTTATGCAGTGCATAAAAATGGTCTATATAAACACTCATTATGGTACACGAGCAACATACACAAGACACAAAAACAGGTATTAACCGCACACAGACTACACACGCACAACACGCACACACAAACATCCCCTAATGTTTGCACACGACAAGTTCTCTCATTTGTTCTGCCTACATCTCTCATACTCACAAACTCACATACAAAGCCGTGGCTGATAAACAGAAATACAGTAAAGGTCATTTGCATTCATTTCATATACGAAAACGACTGTATATCCTACAGGCAATACGCAGTGGTGTGCACGCAGTGGTGTGCACGCACAGTTGTGCGTGCGCACACGCACACACACACACACACACACACACACAACCTTGATTATAATGTGGAGAGAGAAAGTGAGTGCAGCAGAAGTGGTTCCATGCTTACAGTAAGTAGCTGTTATAAGGATGGGAATGTGAGTGGAGAGACACTGAATTACAATTAGCCATTGTATTATAGGCTGAAACTAGTCAGCTCTTTTTTTGGTAGAAATTAGTTATTTGAAGAAGAAAAAAACAAAAAGAAAATAGCACGTTCAACGTTTTTCATTGCAGTCATTTATAGTCATGACCTCTGTAATTTTCACAATGGACGCAAGGGCTGACTGTTAAATACAAAATGTGGAAATTATAGCAGCAGCTGCAACGGAATCATTATTCAGCGGAATCTATTTTAGAATAGATGGATAGATATTATATAGAATAGAGCAGAATAGAGATTTTCTCTATTCTGCCTTAACACATACTGCCCATACTGTACATGTGCTTTACAGTATATGAAAAAGAGCACCTGTACGCACAGTCATTTAATCCATGAACCAAACTCAAATCTGTGAAATATTGTTTCGGGGCACAGGAACCCGCATCAGCACTTTAAAACACTTTAAGAGCTGATACTTTGTCCTGACATATGTTCGCCGAATATTAAGTTTCAAACTCACAATGTCGGGAGCTGCAATTACTTTATGCAGCGTCTTTGAATTAAACCAGCTCTCGACAGTGTAAAAGTGCAGAGCAAATCCAATCACTATACCGGCTCCTTTACATGAATATTCAGTGAACACACTCTGTCTGTTTGAGTGAGGGGGAATGGGTGGGGACGGGACTTAAAGATAAATAGATATTAAAATAAAAAAAGAGTTGTGCCATAAACTACACAGAGGATTACCAAGTCGAGTCATGTAGATTGAGAGGAAGTGAGCTGCCATGGGAGCCCGATTCTAGAACAGCGCTACCGCCGCAGGCAGCAGCTTACATTGTGGTCTGTGTGTCCTCAAATGTTTGACTTAGGTAAAGATATCAGTACTGGAATGTAGGGGTCACAGTCGGTAGTGCTGTCGCCTCACAGCTAGAGCTAGGCCCTGGGTTCGATTCCCGCTGGGGTGGGTGCTGGGGGCATGTTCTCTCCTCCGCGTCATCAGTGCCCATACCCGAGGCGGGGGTTGGCGAAAGGGCCTTTCTGTGTGGAGTTTGCATGTTCTCCCCGTGTCACCTAGGGTAGGTATACCCTCACAAAAACATGCAGTAATCCTGGTCTCTAAACTACCTACCCCTGGCCAGCCTGATAGAACTGGTTGGAATAACACGTTCCCTCCAAGCGCTATACGTCCACCCGGGGAAACTCTCCCCTGTCAGGTGAAAAGAAGCAGCTTGGACTCCTCATGCATAGAAGGCGGCATGAGGTCAGTCCGCTGCCCCCACAGGTTGGCAGAGGAAGTGTAGCACCCAGGATTACATTAGATAATTGACACTGGGTGAAGAAATGGGTTCCAAAATCGTGGGATAAAAATTTGAATTAAAAGTACAGGAATGTAGAACAGTACTCTGTTACAAGTGAAAGTCCCGTGTTCCAAATTTACTTGAGTGAAAGTACAAAAGTATTAAAATGTATTTAAAAGTACCAAAAGTATAGTTGTGCAGAATGTCCCATTTCAAGTTTTCAAATGTCTAAAAATCTTTTGAAAATAGCAGAGCTCACAATGCGTCACATCGCGACGCATTGTGAGCTTGTAGATTGGCTATTTTCAAATTTCCTAAATGTATATACAGTACGGTTGTTATGTTATGTATGTTTTCACATAAATGTAGTGGACTAAGTACAATATTTGCCTCTGAGATGCAGTGGATTAGAAGTAAAAGTAGTAGGAATTGAAAGTACACATATCTAGCTCCATATTGTACTTAAGTACTGTACGTGAGTAAATGTTCCTAGTTACTTTACACCACTGCCATTTATGCTGGACCATAAATGGCAGTGGTGTAAAGTAACTAGGAACATTCCTCCGTTATTGTTACAGGCTGCACAGTGAGTGGGCGTCGTGTTTGAGGCTGTATTCTATATGCAACACAATGCCAGAATTGTGAAATAAGCCAGATCCGTTTCATATTGTTATACCCATGAGTTCGATTTATTCAAGGAAATATTAATGACGTGGTTTGTATGCATGTACTTGTACTGGAGGGGGGGGGGGTGGATTTAAAAAGCAGGGACATGGATTCCCCCCCACCCCCCCACATGCCCCCCGGCAAATCCCAGCCTGTTTATACAGAGCTGTAGATATAAAGCACAGCAGTATGACCAGCAGACAGACAAATAGAAAATGGAGACAGCTGACATGACCATTAGGCTATTTCGCAAACATTTACAGAAGCATGCTGCCACCGGCTATCTTTTATATTTCATGTCCTGATGATAGGTCAATGGAAGCTAAACACGCACAAACAAACAAGACTAAAAGCCGGCCTCCTCTCAAGCCATCATCCTGACATCAGCTGGTATGTGTGCAGTATATCGCTGTATGCGTGTGTGTGTGTGTGTTGCCAGACATGACAGTGTCCTGCTGCAGTCCTCACAGATGGATGAAGCCCCTGGTGAGTGCACACACGCACGCACGCACGCACACGAACGCACGCACGCGCACACACACTATAGGAGACATTTCCAGCGTTGCCTGATTAGCAGGCTTCCAAGTTCTGTCTCTGCCAACCTAGATATTTTGCGCACTCAAATAGCCAACCTGGCAACCGTGAAATCAGACACAGACTGGCTCTGTGTCACACATGCACAAACACGTCTAATCGCTGACCTCGCTCTCGCCATTAAAATAATGGGGATTTTACCTGTAGAATATAGCAGAATATTTCAATCTTTCAGTCTTGGATGAATCATTCCTTCCTGCTATTAACCCATTTTGACCTGAGATCAGAGTCTAAAAATGTCTTCTACATGGTGACATCCTGACAGTTTTCTGAAAAAGCTATGTTTCTATGTCAGTCGTTCTTTGAATTTTCAAAAAATAGCAGACCTACAAGAGCTTGTGGATCTGCTATTTTTCAATAGCTAAAGCATAACATAATGCCAACACCAAAAGGGGTTCCCGCCCCAAAATGGGTTAACCACAGATATCTGGCTCTCCTTGCATTTCTTTTCGTGTCCTTGCATAATGGCTAACTGTTCCATAATGGAGAGGTGAATCTGTGTCCATCATAGCTCTCTCATGGCCTGTCGTGGTGCCCTTGAGCACCCAACCCGGTCTCACCCTAACATGGTATAATAGCACGGATTGGCAATTCCATACATACACTACTAGTGAAAGCCACGCCTGGCGCCTCTGTCGCAGTCAAAACAGTAGTAGTGCAATATGTACAGATTTTGGGGGTTTCTAGTAGTGTATGTACGGAATTGTCAATCCGTGTTATTTCACCGTGTTTGGGTGAGATCGGGCTGGAGCACTACACTCCTAGCTGCACGCCTGTTCTAGAAGTCAGCAGTATCCCAATCTATTCTGGATCAGGAGGCCCCACTTGAAAATGTTTGCGGCCCACCCATCCGACCACTTGACACGGCAGCCGTCACGCCACCAGAGGGAGCACCCACGGACTTGGGTTCAAAACACGTACACTACACACACACACACACACACACACACTTTAATGGGCCTATTAGGGACACATTAGCACATCTTCACCTCTATACATTCCATGCACTCACCAGCACCACATTCCATGACATCATACACAAATCATACTAAGGACTGCAATGATTGTACCATTTTTTTCTTTTTTTGCATTACCCTTTTGATTATGGTGGGTCGGGTCAGATGTATGTTACATGTGACATAATTAGGGTTCAGGATCAACTAGATAAAGTGCCCCAGGTCTCCACCAGGGCAGGTCAGGTTGTGTCCTCCTGGTGGCGCTATAATAGGTCAATGTGAAAAGGGTGCCATTTCTTCTTACGCCTTGGATGGCAATTGTATGATTTGAGGCATTTTGTTCCAAAAATGTGTTTTGCAAAAATGCACCTGTTGGTGGCGCTATAACAGGCAAATGTGAAAAGGGTGGGATGTGGCCAGTTCAGAAACAGTCCTGCAGTGACATCATCGGTGGGGAATACACGCTAATAGAAACTGCAGGCTTTCTAGTCCTGAAAAGTTCTCACGATAATGAAAATCTAAACATTTTTGTAAAAAAATATTGTTTAAAAAAAATCTGCCTAACGATGATTTCTAAACTGCCCACAGCCCTCCTATGAGACACAGACTAAGTAGAGAGAAATCGTGCCATTTTATCATGATTATTAGTGAGGACCTATTATATGAAGATAGGTTGAAAAGTGGTGAAGTGGTCCTTTAGGTACAGTAGTTAAGTAAATAGTACTTAGTTACTTTACACCACTGTGTAGCGGTGTGTGAATGGACGTCCATCACAGCCCACATGCCCTGCCGTAGTGCCCTTGAGTGCCACTCAACTCCTAGCTGCTCGTTTGTTGTACAGCATAAGTCACTGTGAAAAAGGGTGTGAGCCAAGTGCCACCAACATTTTAATGCAGACTTTCCCAGAGGTCATCCGGAGGTGAGACTCAAGAGGTGTGAAGGACAAGATGTACACAAAGATAGTAGTAGCGTCCCAAAATAGCATCTGTAGTGTAGAGGAGAGGCATGTGGGGAAGCTAGGGTGGCACAACTCCTGGGGACACGTCACACGGCTTAGCCGGATATGGGGTTCAAAATGTCAAAACACAGGCTTTATCCGGTAATAATGCAAGCGCCATGGCAGCATTCCACAGGCCTGCATGACATGACCTGGAATGTGAAATAACTTCATTAGGTCGGGATGGGATGGGAGTATTGGTGTGCATGTATGAGCTGTTCTGGAGGCCAGTGGGAATACGGTGTTGCTGTCACATGGAAGGGCCTCAAAAACAACAACAAATACTGTATGGCTACATATCTTCTGCCAAGCCTTCTTAATGGTGCACTGGGGACCTCCTGGCTGAATCCACAACGGACGCTGCCAATGCAGCCTCTCTCCGTTCTAAAAAGGATGCAGCAACATGGCTCATAATATTTATGGTCCCTGGATGTAATCCACATGCTTAAACACAGACCTGGCAACCTTGAAAGGCATTGTGTAGAGAGATGGGGAAGGAGTATTATCTTGTCCCCAGGGGGAGGGGGGAACTGTAAATTACTTTTACAACATGCACCCAGCGGATGGCTAGCTGCTCCGATGGCTCAGGTGAGAAGCTGTGATTGCTTCTCGGTTGCTAGGGTTTATGTGGTTATAATTTAACTCAAGAGAGTTAACTCTGGCCATGGCTCAGCGGTCCAGGCACCTTGGCTGGTAATCCAGTCTGGCAGTGTGCCGCGGGTTCGACTCCTGATCCCGACGGCCTTTACTGCATGTCATCATCCCCCCCCCCCCCCCCCCCCATCTCTCTCCCCATTTCCTGTCAGCCTACTGTCTGTCCGTCCATAAAAAAATATAAAATAAAGGCGAAAGTTTAACTCACAGTATATTACTGTGTATAACTTGCCTCATTTCACTAAAGGGCAAGACTAAAATATGTTACCCAATGAACGCACAATAACCTTTTTGGACTGCGCCTTTTTTGCACAAGGCAACATTTTCAGGAACACTGCAGATTTATTGCAAAGCTAAGTGGAATTTCACTTAACACTGCAACACCCCCACTCTGTATTCTGCCAACCACTGCCAGATGCCTTTTATCATACTTTCTTTTAAGAGCGGCAGCTCCCTGATTTGATTAACTGTACCTACATTAAGTGTTAAATCAATTTTCATATTTTTTACTTTCCAAGCTGTACCGAGTGGATTCAACTTACCCCTCCTCCCCTAAATTCCAATCAGTCAGGAGGGAGCAGGGAAGGACACCGTGCAGAGAAGATGGAACATTTTCATTAAGCCATGCACTGTAGCTCCCATGGAGCTGGATAGAGTTCTCAACTTTGAGAATTAAAACCCCAAACCCAGACCCACCCGAGTGAGTTGAAGCCTAAAAGCCTGATCATCAGCACACAATACTTGAGCCTGAAACTGACCAAATCCAGGGGAAAAAGTCAAAATCCTCACTATTGTCCATCTTTGCTTCAGCGCTCAAGGGTGCACACTGACTGCACACTTGGTATTTCTATTTCCTTTTAGGCATACTTTCACACAGTCATTTGAAATAGAATCTCATGACAGCATTGCAACAGACAAAATGGCAAACCATTGTAACCAAACCGTTATATTTTTGGGTTGTTGTGTTGAACGTGTTCTGCAGTGCTGAAGGGTATATTGATTTGTAGTGTTAGACCTTGTTTGTATGTCTACTCGAAATTTTATTTTGTATTTCGTTTTTTGTGCAGTACCCTGCTCACAATGATCAATGGGCACAAAAGTGGCTTTTTGGGGTCATACTGGGCTTGGGGTGGAACTGTGAACTCTAGGGGCCATATCTTGCCTTACCCCTTATCCCTAAACATTTTACTATTTTGAAAAACATTTGAAAATAGTTAAACTAGCCGATCTACACCGACACGATGTGAGCTTGTAGATTGGCTATTTGAACTATTTTAAAAGGTTTTTCAAAATAGTAAAAAATGACAAATAAGTTTAGGGAAATGGGGTAAGGTATAGCCTTAGAGCTGGAATCCTCATGACAGGCAGCCCATGAGCACTCACATCCACAGCAGCACTCACAGCCGAACAACAGACCCTTGTACAGTAACAGCACAGAAACCCCGGTACACCTCAGGACAGAATGGCAGCAGGGCCGGGTTCAAAAGGGCATCTTGTTCACAAAGCTATAATCCAAGTTGCTAACACAAGCATTTTACACCTCAAGCCTGAGAAGGGCTCTGTACATGATAGGTTTGCACTCAGGGCACCAAGCAATATTTCTACCGCGTCATAGCAGGTTCTATAATAAACACACACACAGGCGCATTTGGAATCAGATTAAACTTGAATGTTGAGAGAGAGAGAGAGAGAGAGAGAGAGAGAGAGAGAGAGTCCACAGCTCTCAGTACACCAACACATACTGTACAGTATAGTAGTAATTCATCTAATGGCCCACATCACCTAGCTGCTTAGATATTATGCTCAAACCCACAGGGCAGCGTCAGGTTGTCCTATGTAAATCTGTGCCCTCGTGGTAGCGGGAACAAGACATTAACGTGAACGGGGGATATGGTGAGGAGGACGCCAAAGGATAAAGCAGCCCTTTATGCTGCACTGCACACTCATATGGTCAGAGAGGACATTTTAGGGATGGGCAGACATGTGACCATAATGATCTGCTGCAGTAGAACTCCATTTAAGTCCATAAAGAATGGACACAGACCCATCCATAACCCCTGTAATACTCATTAGACCGGGTTGGTGTTCCAATACTGGATGCACTCTCAAAAAGTTTCAACGGTGACAGTCACGAGAAGTCAGCTCAAAGGCACGCCGCTCTGCACCTGACGCAGATGTTTCAATTACACTAACACTATAGCACCGTATACCTCATCTCAGTGTCTCAAAACCTATTATTACTAACTCCTCTTTATGAGTCTGGATGATCTCTGCGGACATAACCATGTCTACCTTAATCATACACAAACTGCTGCTGCTGCTGTCGGGAAGAAAAAACCTTGTGTCTGTCCATAATAGTTTTGTTCGTTTTTTTCCTCCATGAAATGCCTTACTTTGTACTTTGTTGTATGGGTGTCATGCACACCATGATGCGGCACGGTGTGAGCTTGTAGATCTGCTATGAAATACCTGAAATAGGGTTGAAAGTGGTTGAGTCTGTAGTGGATTTAATAAATATTTAACAAATGAAAAGTATTAATAAGAGGTTGGGATTAAATAATAACTGCACTGGATGGTTATATGTGTTATCCAATTACTGAACAGTATGTAATAATAATAGCTCAGATATAGCACTTTTTTTAAATACTCAAAGCGCTTTACATAAAACAGTAGTACAGGCTTTATTCAAGAGCAGTAACAGTAACAGTTCTGGACATACACTGTTTCCACCCGACAACACGCTGCGTTTCAACCATCATTCTACCTGGAAGCCATTTTCATTCTCCATTGTTAACCTGATCATCTTGAGCTGGGTCACGATTCATTTTGCTTCGTTTACAGTGCTGGCTTGCGTTTTCCAGTGAAGAGGCGGCTAAGTGGACAGTTATGGAACACTCAGACAGGATCCGGCAATTTATGAGCTGTGTGTGTTCACCGTGTTTGTAATTCATCAGGTACAGTACAACCGGAGCTGGGGGAAGGAAATTAAATATGATTGGCTCAGGAGGATAATGGTAAGAACTAAGAACCCAGAGAGACTCCGGCATCATTCCAATGGATTGTGTAATGGTCACATGGTTACTGAGCAGGTGAGACAATGGTTCTTTGGAAAGGCTTTAAAGGAGAATTCCGTACTAAAAGGCTTTCTTACCTTTCTTTGTATAGTTGTTACGTCCCCACCAAAGAGGTCCAGGTGTTATTTTGTGCAAAAGCTCCTTATTGGCTATTTCCCCTACCATAAGCCCTAAATGAATTGCATTGAATGGGAATTGAATGGGGCTATGGGGTGTTGTGCTAATTTGCTTATTTCCATCGCTCTATTGTTTTATTTTTAACTGTATATCCTCTCTTCATAATGTAAATAATATCGATGGAAATAAGTGAATTAGCACAACACCCCATAGCCCCATTCAATTCCCATTCAATTCAATGCAATTCATTGAGGGCTTATGGTAGGGGAAATAGCCAATAAGGAGTTTTTGCACAAAAAACACCTGGACCTCTTTGGTGGGGACGTAACGACTACAAAGAAAGGTAAGAAAGGTAAAAAAGCATTCTTTAAATTTAAAGAAGTTTAAAGTTTAAGTTTAAATCCACTCCAACCTGCTGCCAACCAGGGAGTAACAATACAATTGTTGTTCTACACCCAACTTTATTCAATTCAAAGCTCCTAGGGTGACAGAGCCATCCAGATCATCAGTCACAGTCTTACCTACGGGTAATTTGAGTCCAAGCCACTTGAAGGCCATGTCTTTCAAACTCCTACCTACGGTAATCCTACACGACCTTGGGGAAGAACATGCCAGCTTCAGTATGCCCTTTATTGTTAAGATTCAACAGTTCAAACCACTGAGCAACAAAGCGGTCCCCTTCTGTACGAGCTCTTGATCAACATATACATATCCCTAGACAGTCTGGGGAGGCTAAAGACACCTCTCTATTAAGTCCTGCCAATGAATCCATTCCCAGAGACGCAAGGATTTAAGGGAAGCCAAAGTGGATGTGACTCTACCTTTGTACAAAATTTAAAAGAAAAAGGCATTTCAGTCTCTTTTGTCTGTGGATTATCCTCCAACCCACAGAGGAATCATAGCAGCCACACATATCCCCATCCAGGCCTTTCACTTCATTGAAGGTATAATGACATAATTAGGGCAACCATGCCAAAACCAATCCACGGGACAGCAATAATATGTAAAAACATTTTTTTGACATTTAATTGAATTAATTTAAAACGAAACATGAATCTGCAAAGGAACTCATCTGGACCTTCAGGAGAGATACAGTTTGTGTTGTAACTCAAGTTGATTGAAGACAGATTTGTAGAGCAGCGAACTTTTACGTTTCCGTGTATTCTTTGTTAATCATGGTTCAAAAGACAGCCCACGCTCTGACCTCATCAAAATCTCTCTCTCTCACACACACTCTCTCTCTCTCTGGTAACCGTAGCAACAGGCCAAGGGCTCAGTTGCCAAAGTGGGAGAGGAAAGAGAGAGAGAGAGAAGGGGGTGGGGGGGGGTGGGGTGGTTAATGAACGAATGAATGAAGGGAATACAAAATCCAGGACCAGGGACCATGGTGGTGGAAGGAGGGAAGGGGGAGAGAGAGAGAGAGAAAGAGAGAGAGAGAGAGAGAGAGAGAGAGAGAGAGAGAGAGAGAGAGAGAGAGAGAGAAAGAGAGAAAATAAACGGAATTAGGGGAGAGAATGCAGAAAAACGGAAGTGAGAGGTGGAGGAGGAGGAGGAACAGCCTGACAAGGTGGAGATGGGAGGGAAGGAGAGAGAAAAAGATAAGATAGGAAAGGAGAACATTTAAAAGCGAGGGGGATTTGCGGGGGAAAGATGAGGCATGGAGGCGCCGGGGGGGAGAAGAGAGGGATTGGGTATAGAGGTAGAGCAGGAGAGAGAGATAAAAGAGAGTGGCGTGAAGAAGAGAGGAAGGAGGAGGATGAGGAGGAGTTTGACTTCACAGCTTATGTAATGGAATAACTGCATACAGCACTGCCTTTGTCTGTCCCGTTTCACTCAGACTGAATGCTCAGACATGAAACGTTCTACAAATAGAATGCTATGTGGGTGGCACAATGTATACATTATGTGTTACAGTCAGTATGCTGCAAAACCAAGAGTATTCATATCACTGGGTAAACAAAATGTCACAATTACGGGTCTCTGGGCTCAATTAATACTCAGGATTTTTTCAGTTTACTGAAAAAAGTGCCATGCATTTATTTAAAAATCCTTTAGCGATTAAACAAAGAAAACCTCTAAATGTGCAATTGGTCCTGGAGAGCTGGGGAAGGATCTGTCAAAAGAACATTGTCATCTCACGTCGCATTGTGTGTTCCTGAGCTACTGTAATTAAGTACAGTGCAAGTAAAATGGTTAGTTAATTTATCTCAGATCTGAGTTGAATAAACACTGAGTATTTGGCAGTGTGTACTTTGTGTGATTTGAGAGAGAGAGCACATGAGGACGCTCCAATACTTGGTCAAAAACATGTCCATATGCCTCGGTCCACGATGGCACGAGCTCAGTGTTGACACATGTTCACACTGCTCCGAGTCCAGCTCAGTCAGATGCCCTTCAACTTGGCATTAACCTTTTAAATCATTCTTTCATTCTGTTGGCCAGCAACAACTGGCCAGAGATACTACAGGGGTACTATATTCAGCAGGTAGAGATATCCCACGCTCAAACTCACAATTAGATGAGGGCTCTCTTCTAATTGTATTATATTGGGACGGCCAATGGTCCATAGATGATTGGATAGAGGCTGCCTGGGTAGAGAGGCTGTCCCGGTTCGCCCCTCGGCCCGTCCAGTCCCTGAGCAAGACACTTACAATTTAGGCATTTGGCAGACGCTCTTAATCCAGAGCGATTTACAGTAAGAAAGAACAAAAACATGGTAATACATCAAATGCTTAAAAATAGTCATCATGAATCATACGTAAGCTAAGAACCTAACAGTGGAGTATCTATATAATTAACCCATTCTGACCTGAGATCAGATTCTAAAAACGTCTTCCACATCCCGACAGTTTTCTGAAAAAGCTATGTTTCTATGTCAGTCGATTTTTCAAAAATAGCAGACCTACAAGCTCGTAGCGCGCCACTCGGTGGCGTGCTATGAGCTTGCAGATCTGCTATTTTTAAATAGCTAAAGCATAACGTAATGCTAACACGAAAAGGGGTTCCCGCCTATGCGTATACAGTATACACTAGGACTATAGAGTGCTACAGCATGTCTACATAACATTCTATCTAAGTAACATGAGTTGAGCCTAAGCATACACCTGTAAGGTGGTCGAGGCTAGGGCAAGTGCTACGGGCTAAGTTGGAGTCTGAAGAGGTGGGTTTTCACTACTACGGCGGAACATTCAGAGTGAGTCTGTAGTTCTAATTGCAACGGGAAGTGCTGCACACTGCATAGCATAGTTTTGGAGCAAGAAGGGAGAAGAGTTTGGGACGTGTGGAGCGGTGTTTTTAGAGAAGGTAGTTCCAGCCTCCCTGCGTCGGCTGATCTGAGCGTGTGGTGTGGGAGGGTTTGCAAGGTGCCTTTGGTTGCTTTGAAGGCCAGCATCAGTTTTGTATTCGCGGGTGGTGACTGGGAGCCAATGGAAGGAGTAGAGAAGGGGGAGACATGTGAGAATTTTGGCTGGTTGAAAACCAAGCGAGCTGCGGCATTCTGGATCAATTGGAGAGGCTTAAGTGCACATGCCGGTAGGCCAGTAAGGAGGGAGAATCCCCTAACTGCTGCCAGGGGGCAGTATTAATTGCGCCCACTGCTCATAATAGATAGAATGCATGGGTAAATGCATTAGACACTTATGTGCAAGTATATAAGAAAAGTGACAAATAATACCCCCAAAGGATTGGCAGTGGTGGAAATGAGTATTTCCAATTTCCAATACTTTTACTTCTACTGCATCTACATCTCGGATCAAAATATTGTACTTTTACTCTACTACATTTATTTGAAAACTTTAGTTAGTAGTTACTTTGTAGATTTGTATTATTATTACAAAACATAGGCTACATTAACAAGCTCACAATGTGTCGCAATGCGACACATTGATACATTTACTTGTGAGTAAAAAGTACTAGAGTAAAGAGTACTTTTTCCAACACTGAGGAATGGGATTTGCGGACTAAATGATTAATTACTGGATTTGTGCGCAAAGCCTGATATGTGTGGTTTTGTATTGTTACCACAGTCAACAGAGAGCGTCACACCAATATTGCACATACTCGTACACATAAACCTTTTGAATCTGTGGCCGTTGTGTTCATTCAGGAAGCAAGTGAAAGAGAAAGAGTGCTCCTGAGGGCAGGATATGTGTCAATCAACAACCTTGAGTGAACAAGCGTTCTCAGGCTTCTTCTGTTCAAAATGTATGCGGATATAGCCAGTATTTTCTCTTTTTTGTTTAGAGGGTTAATGACGAGGCTTATATTGTGTGGTTTCTTGCAAGAGACTCATTCAGTTGAGGTAGAAACTAAATTCAGGAAACCTTGCATTTGTACAGGAGTACCGTGACTTATTCTTCCCCACTGTGTCTGATTCCATTATGTCTAATAGAGGGTCTATTGTGGCTCAAATGCACATCCTTCATTCCTCCCACAAACCCAAATGTCATTCACTAATAGAGCAGTATGGCTTTCATTTACCGAGGCCATTCTGTACGGTGTGCTCCAACAACAGATGAATCACTGGGGGGACTCGGGTAATATCATTTTCACCATAGATCAATGCAATTTGTGATTATTAAATATTGCTTTTCAGTAAACTGCCACCCTGTACCCTGTCAATCCAGTTTGACAGTACATTTCTAGCATTTTATAGCATTTTATAGAAGGGAAACAGCCCTCAATAATTATGAAATGCAATAAGGTGATAGATTTGTCTAGCATGGGGCAGAGTGAGAAAGCAGGACATAAACGCTTGTAGTTTTCAAAGTCAAACACTTTACTGTACTTAATTTGATGCATTTGCCAGTAACTTCTAAATATTTCAAATAGGCAGACGTTGATATGGATTGCACATAAAAGACTAGGCTTAGGCTAGTAAAGCTACATAGATTTTTTAAATGGATTACACTATTATAGTGTATTACATACGGTGAGTCATTAAAACACATCACAATTACATCACTAAAAAGTTGGTTTTCACATCAGACATTCAAAGCTTCATTCTTAAACCTAAAATAGAAGCTTATAACTGTTTCTACAGTACTAGTTTCCTACACGTACAAACCACAACGGTCAATGCAATTTCTGAGCTTGTAATGGATATGTTAGAATGCCAAATAGATTGCTAAATATTAATATATTAAATATTGTGTATTTCTCTGCCTTCCATTCATCTTGAATGTCTATAGTCAGCAAGCATTCTCACCAATGTGCTAATTCTAACTCAACTATACTGTAGCTGTCCATCTAACAGCTGACCTCACTCCACGCCGTCAGCGAATGTATACTTATTTGTGTGTGTTGCCCTTATCTTTAGCACAGTTTGTCATATGAACATTTTGAATAGCATCTCTGTTAGAATGGACTTTAAGTACAGTCTCAGATTGTGGGGGGGGGGGGGGCTGTTCCTATGATCTGAATGTTCTTCTGCCTGAATCTTCCTAAATTCTCAACACTTCACCCTGAACGGACATTCACATTACATTATGAGCTACAGGCTGCAATGGAAGGACTCTCACAGCAGAGGTCTTGTTTTATTATCCGTTATTTGTTATCCTCTGTTTTTCCTCTCCGATAGAAAGTGCCAGAGAAACGTTTGTCACCTATTCACAAGTCCCTGTGGCTGGCTGGTATTCATCTGGGCCACAATGCACTTTGTATCCGTAACAACTGAATCGTTCAGAATGAAATTGTGATGTATACAATTTTCATGTCAGCGTTTTCAAGCACAATGAAACAAATGCAAAGTGATTTCTGTCTGCACTTGGTCTTGTTGGTGGCTCGGTTATTCCGGCGATGGCAATGTGTCACAATTTAGCTCAATTTTCTCTGACGTTTATGATGACTCCATCCAACTTAGAAGTTGGTGAATTTTACATGAGATCTGCCAAGGAATTGTCAAACTTACTAGCAGAGGACATTCCATCTGTATATCCTAGAGGGAAGGCTGTATATAAATGATGGATGGATAGATGGATGGATGTACTGATGGATGGGAAGAGCTTTTGTTAGAAAATTCCCAGTCGCAGCAAAGCATATACTCTATTACTAATATGATGCAACACAACCCGTTTGGGGTCCTCAGAAATAGACAAACGATATGGCACGTTGATTTGACTAATAAACAAAAGCACCTGCCATCTGAAATGTGGGCGGACAAAGATAAGGTCAAATCAACTAGCTACTAACTATAGAGCGTCGCAGTCCAGACCCCTTTCATGACGACGACAGGCCCAGGAAATAATTCCCCATGCATTTTTCCCAAAGACATTTAAAAAAGTATTTATTTAAAGATCTGTATAAGTCTTGAACAAAGCCAACTCGGATTGTGACAAACACAATATAATCTAATAATAATATTTTGGCCCGAAAAAAATAAGAAGAAAAACAAACAAAAAAAGTGTTGTAACCCTTTTTTCTTCTTTCTAATTATTTGTTCGGCTCAACGAATTGTGTTTATTGTCATGATTTGTCACGTTCCGTGTTGGCTTTGTTCGAGGCTTACATAACTTTAAATAAATACTTTTTGAAATGTCTATATGGGGAAAATGAATGGGGAATTATTTCCTGGGCCTGTCGTCTTCATGAAAGGGGGCGGGACTGCGACGCCCTATATGCACAGAGACAAGAAGTCAAAGGCACTCAGTTCTGCTCTAACAAAAGATAATGCCTGACACCTGGCCTGTGTATGTGTGATGTATAATATATGATCGTAAATAACTAATCAAGGGCAAAAGGACACAATGCAGTCACTGTCTGTCACACTAAATCACTGTTAAAACCTTTCCTGCCCCTCCACCCATGAATACATCAACTCTCCATGATCATCCATTTTAACCACATGAACTCTAGCCATCCTTATTCTGGGCATGTCGTAAGATGAACATTTGGGCAGAAATAGCATTGTGAGCGAAAAGAAGGGACTGAATGCAGACCCCCTGAAGGACCTTGATGGGTTCTAATCTGTTTTATGAATAATATCCGTCATGTGCCATTTATCATAGCATGTCATTGTGAACTCAGTCATGTCAGATTGTTTTAAGGTTGAAGCTCAGGTGCACACTTGGTTAGTTCACCATCTGGAAGCTGCAGTAGACTGGTTTGTTGCCTGATATCGGCTTTTGGGACAACACAATGAATGACTCACCTAATGCTGCCTGCAGGTTCCATGTTTAATTCCAGCGTGTGTAACCGTCCTACATTGTCTAAGTGACAGTTTTCATATTGTAAATATGGTCGCTAACGTGGTTTAGCTACTAGTACTTTGACAGCTCATCCATCGTAGCTTGTTTACAAGTGAAACGGGATGCCTCATCAAAATAAGAGCCACTTGTATTGATTAGTCAACACTAGTTTTATTTCCACATCTACTTACAGGACGTTAACATCTCATTTGAGTGCCTGTCAGCATTCTCTAAATCCCTGTCTCTCAGCTGGTGCGCAAATGGCTATAGGCTGTGGCAATAATAAAACAAAATTAAGAACGAAAAATGTAGTTAAAAATGTTGAATTATGAACTGTGTGAACTGAACTAGTTAATAAAATAAATGAACTTTCCCAACACTGCTGATAAGACTGCTCTCCCCGAAATACAATGGAATTATCCACAAAATATACTACTCATGCAGTCTCCTGATTTACTGGGTTTACCACAGGTGTTGGACGGTTTTTCAACTGCTTTTGGGATAATACTTCACCATCAGACCTCGGTCAACGAGGGGGCTTTAAGTGGTTAAAAGCCTTTGTCTCTCCCCCTCCCGTCCGGTTGAATCCATCATCCCTCCATGAACATCCATTTTAAACTGCTAAGCTTCTACCTCCCTCGCTCCCATCACTCACTGGGCTCTGCCCACCTGTATTTAACAGCACAAATGCCAACTGAAGGCTTCTCTTACCCCCACCACCCGCCTCTGCCCCCTCATGCACGTGCATGTGTGTGCGTGCGTGCGTGCGTGCATGCGTGCGTGTGTGTTTTGTGCATCAGTGTGTCCGTGGCTGTCTCTCTCTGTTACTGCAAGTGTCTGTGTCTGTGTCTCCGTGTCTGTCGGCAGGCAGGCTTGTGCCTCTGTGCAGGGTACATCGTTGCGCATCTGTGCGTGCGTGCCTGTGTGTGTGAGCACGTGCACGCGCATGCATGGTGTCTGTCTCCATGGCTGTACATTTTGAGAACGCGATGCAGGAAGGTTGCGGCTGATATTGGTAATCTGGAAGTGTGCCAATCTCATTAGTTTAGCATGAAGTGGGCAACCTGCCCAGATAGATGCTGTGTGTGTGTGTGTGTGTGTGTGTGTGTGTGTGTCTCAGAGAGGCAGGGAGGGAGAGAAAACGTCAGGCCTCTAAATTCCACCACTCTGTCTGATGGCTCCAATAATGGTATTAGAGAGACAAGGAGAGGGGGAGAAAGAGGGGGGGGGGGGGGGTTGGGGGGAGAGAAAGAGCAGAAGACAAGAATATGTGAGAGATAAGAGACAGTGAGAAGTTCACACACACAGAGAGAGAGAGACAGAGAGAGAGAGCTGAGAGAGAGAAAGAGAGAGAGAGAGAGAGAGTACTGTAGTACAGTAGTAGGGAGGCTGGGAAGAAAATCCTTCCAGCTATAGTGCTACTGGATTGTTTTTCCTTGTCAAGACAATGACATCAAAGGAGGGGTTAATCCAGGCCCAGAAGAGCGCTGTGTGTGTGTGTGTGTGTGTGTGTGTGTGTGTGTGTGTGTGTGTGTGTGTGTGTGTGTGTGTGTGTGTGTGTGCGTGCGTGCATAGGGTGCATATAGGGTCTTGGTCGGTGGTAATTACCATGTTTAAAATTGTGTTGCTGACTTGACTGATAAACAAATGTGCCTGACATCTGAACTTGCGTGTGCATGTTTTGTGTACGCGTGTGTGTGTGTGTGTGTGTGTGTGTGTGTGTGTGTGTGAAAGAGAGATACTGTATTGAGGGAGAGAGAGGGAGGGAGAGAGAGGATAAAAAGCGACTGACTGTGTAATTGGTGGTTTGACATTAGCTGTCTGCAGCAGTGCTGTATCAATGGTAATAATAAACACAGAGGGAGGGAGGGCTGTGTGTGTGTGTGTGTGTGTGTGTGTGTGTGTGTGTGTGTGTGGGTGTGTGTGTGTGTGTGTGCCATAGACACAGTGAGGGGAGATAGAGAGACACATGGGGGAATGACGTGAAGATAGGGGGGAAGGAAGGAACACTGTGTGTACGACGATAGACTGAGGAAATGGCACGCTGTGCTTAACTATGGATAGAATGCTAATGGTGATACACACTATATAATACATTCAGCAGGCTACCGTGTCTGACACTGACACGCATGGTGTTGTCTTTAATGACCGCTACATTGTACTAGCATTCACACAGACAAAGCACTGTGGGTAATATTTTTGTATTCTTATTTTCTAATTGAGGATTAGAAGGCTGTGCTTTCTCAGATGCTACTCAATCAAACCTGAAAAATAGAGACTTACAAATAGGCTATTTATGTCCATGTATTTAGTCCACTTCTGAGCCATTTTCACATACACGGTAAATCATAAATTTAACTGAGTGAACAAATGGTTCCAAATGGACCTTTATGTGTTTGTACGAAGGGAACTAATGGCTGCCACTCAGGACTTTATTGTACAGTGAGTGTACAACCTATTTGACGAGACTGTTTAGTTATTTTAACGGTGAATCCATCCAGAGATGCAAAATGGCACTCCAAAACCTCATAATCATTTTCATTTCAACCACACTTGACCATACCGAGTCAAGAATGTTGTATCCTCTCACAATTTAACCTATGATCCATCTATTCAATTATTTTTATGACTTCATCCAGAAACTCATCATCCGCTCTGTTCCATTTACTTGTTCATCATCTTTCCCTTCACCTCTCGATTTAATAATTTCATCCACCCTCTCAACAGCCACGCAGCCTAAATTATCAGAAGCTAAAGTGAAGAATTTTGGACAGAGGCCTATGTAATGAGGGTGTCCATGCTGACATACCGTACTGTACAGATGGGAGGGCATAATTAATGCCTTAATCAACTAATTAACTTCTGTCTGAAACCACAACTGTTGGGATGCCCTCATTGTTTTCCTCCTCGTGCAACCTGGTGAGGTGAAAAGCATTCTGGAGCAACACACTTAAGTTCAACAAACAATTACAGGCAAAGTTGTTTTTATTCTCTATTTGTTTTTCTCTCTTCTCCAATATAGGTAGAATAGCAAACAGAGAGGAAAAAAAATCACTCTTGTGAACTGAGCGGTGCAACTATACTTTTATTGTGATAGCTACTGTACTGTACTGTATTGTACAGTTTTATTGTTAGTTAAACACATAGGGACACACGCGGTCATTCATTGGACCGCTGTGCACCGAAAGAAAAGGATCTTTTTGCTAAATGGATGCTTAAAGGTTTTTGCTCTGAATAAGCCATCTTCTCCCAAATGACTAATTGAACATTTATTAGCTACCTTGCCAATGGGCTAATTAATTGACTGACCATCAGCTCACAACTAATGCTCTGTTTGAAACCGCTACAGATTGCTTAAGCAGTCGCATGCTCTACAACACTGTATTGAACAACAATTAATTTGCATTAAACACGCATGAACAAAAACATGCATTTAGTAGTCCATGTGACACTAATGGTGCTGCATCATGATTCATGAAGTAACTCATTTTGTGGCTATAGATAAGGGCAAGGCGACGGGGATGAAATACGTTGCGGACAAAACAATTTAAGCTGGCCTTCGACTTAATTATAATTATGGGACCTTCATGGTAATTCATTTAGATGGGTTCTAGCTGGTATGGTGAAATGACTGCAATATGTATTATGGTATGGAAATTATTCAAAATATATTTAAATATGGTGACATATCAGGAGGTAGGTTCTACATGGCTGAGCTTAATCACAAATGGCTGCCACACACACACACACACACACACACACACACACACACACACACACACACACACACACACACACACACACACACACACACACACACACACACACACACACACACACACACAGTGTGAGAGAGAGAGACAGAGAGAGAGAGAGAGAGATTCAACCTCACAGCGCAGCCATTAAGGAAGCAGGTGCAATAAGATACAATTCTTATTTTCAATGACAGGCTGGTAAGACGTCTCTATGATAAAGGTGTGGCCAGGGAACCCTCTCCATGATTGCTAGTCATAACATTATTCATAGCTTCCCTGACAAACCAGGCATATTCTGATCATTGGCAAATCCAGTGTGATGCATTGTTATGTTCCATGATGGAAGCAACTCGGTGGGAGCTAAAGCTACCGTTTTCTTCTATATCTTTTCCCAGTCCCTCCCCCCCATTTTCTCCACAATGTTATGTTGCCAATGCCCCATGTGTCATGCTGCAACTGCCAACCCCACAGCTGTTGGCCTGAGGAGGGAGTAGACTAGTTAGACTTAATCACGTGGGGAATTCCGTTTCGGCCAGCTGATGGCTGCTCAAAGGCGCTCGGGAAGGAGCCGTCAGGGGTTAAATGTCTTGCTCAGGGACACTTTGACACGTATAATGGGGAAATCAGGAGGTGAACCGGTGACCTTCTGGGTTACCAAATGGCTTCTTTACCCGCTAAGCTACAGTCAGCCCCAGGTCTATTACACATGGAGTCACCATGCAGCTTCATTTCACCTGACAGCAAGGAGGTTAGGGACATTTGCAGTGATTGCTGAGGGGAGATCGCATCTCCTCGCCGACCCAGCAGTGGCACTTTAACCAGACGAAGTCACGACACAAAGTCTGGAGGGGGCAGAGGTTCGAACCAGGGCGCTTCTGATTCCCAGATGGCCACAGCAGCAGCACAGCTGTCAGAGCCATCTCCGCCAGATCGCCTCTCTCGCTCTCTCTCCCTCTGAACAGGTGCCCTGATCGGCAAGAAGGGGCTGCAACAACAAGGTCACTGGCAACTGTGTTCATTGGAGTGCACGGCCAAGCCATGCAAAGCTACCGCCGGCAGGAATTGGACCTGTGCTGTGTCTGTCTCCCGTCACAGACAGACACATGTGCTTTGCTTGAGGTTGTGTCTCCCCCGCCGGGCAGAATGTGACCTGCCCATGTGTGTCTGCCTGTTAACCACTTAAACCCAACACGTCATGGACAGAGGTCCCCCGAGGGGGTCTATGCTTGGTCCCCCGCCACCCCTTTTCCCCCTCTGTAATATAAAAAGAGGCTGATCCACAGGCTCACAGTGAGCTTGTGGAGTGCCTATTTTCACAGAATGTTCACCTTGTTTAGGCATGCTAGTGTTCATGTGATTACCATGGTAAATTAACGAGGGGATACATTTAGCTGCAGTGCCAATTTTGTAGACTATAAGACAAAGACCAAAAAAACTAAGATTTTGATATTTAGTCGTCTAGACTGAGAATAAACAATTTCAGATGACCGAAATAAGATTAAAACTAAATGGTGTGTTATTCAAAAGACTAACTAAGACAGGGTCATATTCTGCCGAAGAAAACATTAACACCGTTTAGCTGCATTTCATAACTCTCTGAACAGCTCGTGAACAAAACATTAACACTGTTTAGCTGCATTTCATAACTCTCTGAACAGCTCGTGCTGCAGATCTATACTTTAAAAAATAATGGGCTACTGTACACGGTAGATGAATGGTGGCTGGTGAAATGTAGGCTAATGAGGCTAAGTGTTTAATTTGAGAGGCTCTGTTCTTACAATTACAGACGTCTCCTGGGACACGGTGCGTGTGCTCACACTGTGACACACATGAACGTACTGTAGGCTGCTGGTGTTATGAATAGCGTTGGGTGGCTATATATTTAAAATACAGGCTAATATGAGAATCGTATGGAGAATTGGGTTCCGCATGAGTGGTTTTAATGAAAGTCTGCTACAGCATGCAGGCACTGTGGGCTAGTGGGAACACACACTCACGCACGCACACACACACACTTTCCCCAGCACATATTTAATAATGGCCGTGCACACACAAACACGGGTAATGGTATCACGCTGTACTGTACCTCTCTAGGCATCATACAGTTATGACTGGCCTGCTGCATGGTTACGCACGCACACACACACACACACACACACAGACACACACACACCTATAAAACCGTCACCCCAGTACTGTACAGTACATACAAGCGTACGGAGCCAATGTCAAATGTGTTCATGGCCACACACAGTCAAACACACCCTCTCTTTAATACTCTCTCTCTCTCTCTCTCTCTCAAAGTCACACACGCACACACATGTTGCCTGCAGCAAAGTGGAGTGCTAGACATGAGAAGGGCTTCAATTGACTGGAAGGAAGACTTCTACTGCTCTGGAGGGCTGAGAGAGAGAGAGAGAGAGAGAGAGAGAGAGAGAGAGAGAGAGAGAGAGAGACATTCTGCACCAATAGACATATCCACGTAGGGGTGCCCCGGGCGCAGCCATAGCTGCAGTGTACCATTAAGCTCGCTTTACACCTCATAACTGATTAGCTACACCTGGCCTACAGGGCACTGCTGCTCCATGGATTCGTCTATAGTGCATTCAAGTCTGGGCACTTAATGCATGAGCATGCCACATGCGCACGCACGCACACACACACATCCCATCCCCTCCCCCCCCCCACACACACCCACCCACACACTAAGTGCCTGAAGAGTTGAGATGAAGAACCATTTATGCCCATAATTTATTCTGACCCCTCCCAGAAAAGTCCTACTGTATCTGTCCTGACCGCTTATCTATAATTTATACATGGACGTGAGATATTATAGGGCATTGGTGCTATAGGAAGAAGATTATCACAGCGAGAGCACCAGACAGTCTAAATTAAAGTTCATAAAAGGGACTGCCTCTATGTGGCTGGAAGTCACTGCATTCTGAAGGTGACAGCAACAGTTACCAACACTTTTTTTGTGCCAAGGAGACTACATTTCTGGCCTCAATTTCACGGTATAATCAGCTTTATTTATTTAGTTATTTATTCTTTACAAGGGAAGGGCTTTGAGCACACATTTACACACATCTCCTCCACACCAGGGAGCTGTCCGGCATAACCACCACAGCCCTCTGCCGGCTTCAGACTTCAAACTGTAGCCGTGGAGTTTCAAGCCTTGCTCAAGGGCACCTTGACGACCACAGTTGAGGGGAATGGAGAGCGTGACTCGTTTGCTTTTTTTTAAATGCTGAAATGATTCCCTGGTGGTCCGGTGGCTTTACAATGGACCACTTCCCATGGTGCACTTGGTGTGCACTTTGGAGGTCAGTCCTTTTGACAAAGCGGCTTTAATTCAATAACACTGGAACTGCCATTGTTGTCATTTCCTACACAGATTAAATTACCATTCCGGATATTATTGTGTTTGTGTGTGTGTGTGTGCGCGTGTGTGTGTGTGCGTGCGTGCATGCGTGCGTGTGCTCTTTAATTTCAATATGTGCATGCACGCCTGTGTGTTGTCAGTGTGTGTGCGTGCGTGCGTGTAGTTGAAAGGTTTTGTATACTTGTTTGATTAATAGGGGAAATATCAAGTGCCAGACAATGACATGTCTAAGACAATGGCTCTTAAACACGAAAAGATTGCTATGTATTTGGCCACAGAACCCATTTGAAAAGATGTTACAGCATGAGAGGATTTGTCAATATAAAATCGCCAAGCTCAAAACGAACCTTGGAACCCACTAAAGGACCCCTGGGGATCTGAGAACCATTGGACTAAGTAAGAGCCACAGTCAGAGATGCTTCATGTTAACAGTCCATGCAATACACACAATTTAAGAATAAGTTGTCCTCCTGTCAGAAAGTGATGTTAGCATTAGAAACCACCCAACGATAAGGTTGTCAAAGAAAGGATCTGAACTTGATTACGCAACATTACCAAACTCTGGAGGATAGTGGGCGGAGAGAAGAAAGTGACAGAGACATGAGAGAGAGAGAGATGTAGTAGAGCGAGCGTGTGTGTGTGTGTGTGTGTACACAGAATCTATTCTAGAGATTATGCAGAGTGAATGACTTCTATTCTCTTTGAAACACTGATAGACTCTGATATGCTCTGCCGCAAAGGCATCTACCGTGTGTACGTGCAAGCGTGCATGCATGCATGTGTGCCAGTGCATGCATGTGTGCCAGTGCGTGCATGTGTGCCAGTGCATGCATGTGTGCATGTGTGCATGTGTGCCAGTGCGTGCATGTGTGCCAGTGCATGCATGTGTGCATGTGTGCATGTGTGCCAGTGCGTGCATGTGTGCCAGTGCATGCATGTGTGCCAGTGCATGCATGTGTGCCAGTGCATGCATGTGTACCAGTGCATGCATGCGATTGAATTAAACACTGCGTCGACTAGTGCTGCACGATTCTTGCTCAAATGTGAATCTCGATTTTTCCTCTCAAGAATTCAGATCACAATTCTATTTTTTTCCATGGAAATATGTATTGTCTTTAGTCTGTAGTTGCTGAACAATACTACATTCCAAATGTAGCACCTAAAGCCAAATCCTGTGGCTTTAACAGACAATATCAAAGGGCTGGACTTAAACCTCTCTTAAAGTCTCTCTCTTGTAGCAAAAACATAAGACTAACTCAAATGAATTGGACAGCCAACTGCTCAAATTGAAGATGTATACTCTGCAGGCCAAAGAGTACATCTTTGTGATGTCACTGATCACATGACCCCAAGTTCTAGACCTCTAGTTCTAGGATAAACAGAAGGGGGGACTTTTGAATTCGCTACAGTCAAGAGGCTGGTCTGCATTTCATGCGAGTGCAGGAAGTCAAGAGTAGCATAGCTCTAATGCAAAGGCATTAGAGCTATGGACCAGAGCTATAGATGAATCATAGAAGGTGGTAGCAAAGACTAATATACGCTGAGATACAAAGGCACAGCCATAAATATGCTAAACCCAGAGGTAATGTACCCACAGGTATATCTTTCCTGAGATGTTATGTTCGAGACACAACAGACGTGCACAAACACACGCACACACTCACGTCCATGTCTCCTCCTTCCTCCCAGCTACATCCCGTTTAAGGAGTTAAAACGGCGTGACACACATGACAGGTCACATTAGACTAGACAACTTTAAAATGACAAAGTATGGGTTTGTGTGCATACCGCTACAGGCCTATTTATTGCTAGTGTGTGTGTGTGTGTGTGTGTGTGTGTGTGTGTGTGTGTGTGTGGGTGCTCTTTAATTTCAATATGTGCATGTACGCCTGTGTGCTGTCAGTGTGTGAGTCAGCCTCAGAGAGAAATGTCAGGGGTCGCATAAGAGTCAACATGCCCCATGAGCCCCTTATTACAGAAATATATTTCAAATCCTGGGCTGTGGCCCCAACACACACACACACACACACACACACACACACACACACACACCCACCCCTATTGATAACTCTGCGTCGTCTGCAGCCTGAGATAAATGAAACCCAAAACGGGACATATACAATGGCTGCCCAATTATAATGGCTATAGGGATGGGAGCTGTGACACAGACACGTATAGCGTATACAAACTAAAAGAACAAAGTGGGCAGAAGGGCAGCGCGAGAATGCTGAAATATCCAGTCACCATAAAGTAAAAAACTAAATGGCTGGTGAGCAAAATAACTGACATATCTAAGGAAATTATGAGACAAAAAAAAAGAACAAAATAAAATAGTTTAAAGATAAATAATTTGATTCTAAATCTACATTGCGACTCCCCAAAATGGACTCCACACTGAGTAAATGCTGTGTGAGATGCTGAGAACTCAGCATCAACTGAGCAACAAGAATGCCTACAACTGATATTCTGATTGACATTTAATAGTGAGCTTGAGGCACTGCACTGGAGACTTGTTTCCAAGGCAACTCATATTATTCAAAAGTTCTGGGGAAAAAGTTATGTTTGTCTGCCACAAAACACAACAATACCCAATGCCCATACATAGTTATACAGTAGAAACCCAACTGTACTGTACCTGCCTGTATATATTGATGGTATCTTTATTGTGTGAAATGGTGCATTGTAGCACTTTTATCGAAAGCACTTCACAATGTGCATTATGTTCGCCCATTCGCACACACACACACACACACACACACACACACACACACACACACACACACACACACACACACACACACACACACACACACACTGACAGCCTGGCCACAGATGCGAGGCATTAACCTGCTCATCGGTTTATCGAGTAAACAGTCAATCAGGGACCCTGACCCAGGGGGAGCCAGGAATCGAACCGTGAACCTTCCCTTCCCCAAGCGGCCCGATCTAGCTCCTGAGCAACTACCGCCCCGCTGACACATAACGTGTCAGTGATAAATGAACCTTGGATCTTGAGTACAATACAGAGAATAGGCTGATGAAGTCATAGTTTGTGGTACTTTCAGTAGCAACTCAACAGAGCTTGCTCGGCTGCCATAGCCGTTCAGACTTCAGAGACTGCATTAATTCTCTCTATCATATCATCTCCCTCAGGAAACAAACACACATGCCAACACATCTAAGCAAAAGGAAAGAACATACTGACAAATTAAATGACTGCCCTTTGATGTGCAGAGACTGATCTGAACGAGAGTGAGAACAAGTAGGGAGAAGGATATAGTATGTTGATCAAACATATCCTGCTGTGATTAAAGTTCAACCCAGTTGGGGTTACAATAGCCTGAGAAAACGACACACACACACACACACACACACACACACACACACACACACACACACACACACACACACACACACACACACACACACACACACACACACACACACACACACACACACACACACACACACACACACACACACACACACTTTTGGTTGTTTTTGAAGGATACCCTAGTGTATACGCACACGCACATATATCTGGGGAATTGTTCTCCAGTATTCCCTGCACTTCTATGAACTAGACCAGGGGTCTAGCTTGAATTTAGCAGTCTGAGTGCTTTTGAAGATTTTTTTTATTTTGTTTTGTTTATTTGGACCAAGCAAACTGCTTGCCCAAAGGCGTTACAGATGATTCATCAGAAATCCATCCATCCATCTTCAACCGCTTAACAGCTCCACCAGAGTGCTCCAGACTTCCCTTTCCAGAGCAACATTAGTGACTACAAAGACAAGAAGGCTCCAAGCAACAATTAAACTGCCGGCGGATAGTCAAAAGGACCACTTGACATAATATCGATTATATCTAGTATGTTGAATGTCCAATATAGAAACACCACACTCAGTACTTGAAAGTACTGCACTGTAGATCAATGTCATGAACTGACTGCAATAGACATTGATTAGATTTGGGAACAGATGAATCACAATTGTTGAGGCTGGTGGCCCTCAACTAAAAGTTTTCAATCTACTGTATCATGGGGTTATGTTGCTAGAGAGCAGTTGGGATATACACAGTACCAAAATGACTCTTACACTTAAGAGAACATTGTGGTACAGTATAGATGTTAAAAGAACATGATATCAACAAAAACATTCCAAAATCCAACATCATCTGTAGCAGCAAGCATGCAATCATCACAGACCAGGCAAGCATTTAAGGTACAAGTAAACTTTCCCTACCCCTACAATAATATGTAGTAAATAGGCCTATATTGCCCCCATGTGCCCGTGTCCACATCCCTACCACACATTCCCCCATGGCTACTGCAACTTATTTAACTGAGTTATTGCATAGGGAATAAATTAAGTTTTTACTTGGTTGGTTTTATTATTGTGGGGTATCCCCATGAAATTATGCTTGTGTAGTAGTGTGTATGTCGGTCTTATTTGCTTGATGAAAATTGCCTTGAGAACAAAACGAAACACTGCAGAAGAGAAGCATTAGTTTCGAGCTGGCAACTACACTATCTGTATTATAAATAATATTTGGTAAAAAGCATAGTGGTTGCATTCATTCTCAGAGGGCAAAATGCCAACTATCTGGAAAAGTGCATAAATGTGGTGTCCATACGTGAGCCAAGGACAACTGAGCCAAGGACAACTCAGCCAATCAATTTGACTACCAATATAAGACTTCAGCCATAATTACCTTGGCTATTAATGCCTGCCAGTCCTGGCTCACTGCATTGGACTCACGTGACGCAGTGGTCAGTGTGATCACGGCTGGACTCAAATAACATCTACAGTACGAGAGTCTTTGGTCTACATGTGAGCTAGGGAAAGACACCTTGGCCTCATGAATAATTTTAGTTACACATGATGACATCAGCTTAAACAATATGCCTCATCACCAGGTCACCCCCCCTGTCAGATCCAACCATGCAACTGGAGGCCCAACATCTGAAAGACGGCAATACAGTACAGTATACGTTATGATGTCCAGAATCGCTCGTGTGAGAAACGCCCCTGTGATGACACATCTGTATATCTGGATGCTGAGGCATTGCCTGTAGTTCTTTCTCACTCTTACAAAGTCTGGGACATGGTGACAAAGGCATCAAAACATACAACTCTTTTTTTTTTTATCTGTCGAGAGTTATTAGACCGAACATGAGTCAGTGGACAAACTACTGTCCTTGAGTATAGGCCTATTCATACTCCAGTTTTAGGTGATAAGGTGACCAGTCTGACCACCGAGAACTAAAACATGACGTCACGTCACGGTGGTAAGTGACTCACTGCTCAGCCACCACCATTTCGGTGGTCACCTAATCACCTAAAACTGGATTATGAATAGGCTTTATGTCCTTGTGGGTGTATGGAGCAGGAATGACTGACAGAGGGCACTTATGATCATCTCCAAACTGGACACTCGGCCACCCCACCTAAACCACCACCTTCCTTCTCTAAACGAAAGAAGGGAGAAAGCTACAACTAAAATACATGACGAAGCCATTAAGCCACCCACATCATGACCAGAAGCACTTGTAGACAAACGCCTTCACAAAACGTTGTCCTCCTCACAAAAACTCTTTCTATAATGAAACAAACCATAGGATGATTACTTGCAACCGTAAAGTTCTACTCTGGGGTACACAGATGACAGATTAAAGCAACTCTAGATGAATGATGATGATGATTACAAAGCATTTACACAGACAGATGGGAAAGGACATCCTTCGTTAATTGAAATTAGCTTTGTGTGTGTGTGTGTGTGTGTGTGTGTGTGTGTGTGTGTGTGTGTGTGTGTGTGTGTGTGTGTGTGTGTGTGTGTGCAGTATATCAGATCTATTAAAAAAATGTTGAATGTCTGTAAACATTTCAGCCATTTCAGGGTTATGGCTGAGAGAGGAGGAAAAGGGCCAATCTTTTCTATCAAATGAAGGTCATATTCCAGCATACTTGTAGATAGTGATATCCATCTAAAATTGGCAGTGAACTTGACTTAAGACTTATTGTGCCAAATGTGGCACATCCCGGTGAAATCACGTGACATTTTCCAGGTCTAGCTGGCGAGCCGGTTACACAATGTTAGATTAATCGGCTGTGAAATTTTGTCGAATAACGTTCAACACTTCACTCCGCAGAGACGAACCCGTGGGATAGTGTGACATTTTCAGAGCTTATTTAACATTTTACTGTCAGCACTATGGAAAATATGCCTCGTTGTTAAAAAATAAATAAAAAATAAATCTTTATGACTGCCAATTGCCTCTCTCACACACGGCTCTGTCTCTTTCCATCTTAATCCCTGTCGCTCTCCTTCTCTGTCCCAAGTCCACAGCCACTCCTCATCCACCCCACACCCCCACCCATCTCCCTCACCACCTCTCCACCTCTCTCCCTCTCTCCATCTCACTGCCGCCACTCCCCAGCTCATCCCTTTACCTCAGCAGTCACCACTATTCTCTGTCACTGTCTTTTATCAATTTCTAACTCTTTTAGCTCCTTCTCTTTCTCTCCGTTTTACCTTCTTCTCCGCCTCTCTCCCATCCTCTTAAGCCCAATTTATACTTCATGGTATGATGGTGGTGTGCTCCAAATACAGCCAATGTACGAGCTCACAACGCGCCCTGCGACATGAGAAATGTAACCCAGCTCACAACGCGCCCTGCGACATGAGAAATGTAACCCAGCTCACAACGCGCCCTGCGACATGAGAAATGTAACAATGTACGAGCTCCTCCTTTCTCCAATAAATACAAAAGTAGTGTGAATACTTCCGTGTAATTTCCGTGTAACATTGCGGGCGACGGAGACGCCAACAACCGGTAAAAGTGATGCTGGATGCATTGTAAACTAAGGGGTCGTTCGATGCATTGTAAACTAAGGGGTCGTTCGATGTCATCCTAGGTGATCTAGGACTTTTATAAAAGGTCATCCAATGTCGCCCTAGGCATATAATTAATGAATAGGGTCCAATTGGTACTGAACGGCCACAGCTGCTATACACTTTTAATTATAGAGAACATTTAAATCTTACTTTAACTTCCCTACACATGGTTATAATTACAATTAAGGCGTTTAGATTAATTTTAATGGCCTGGCCCCTAATTACGTTTTTTGAGTTAATATTAACCCCTTACTACTCTTTCCTGTCCTCAGCTCTGGAATGACCGGCCGGAGGAGCTCATCTTCTTAAAACGTCCTTTTAGAGAAAGCATTTAGAAATTATAATGTTTGATTCACATAATGTAGTATTTCTCACTGCACTCTTTTTTTTACACAATACATATTTCATAATAATTCCCACATTATGCCTGATGATAGCACACCAACTCGGTGTCTTATTTTAAATCACTTGTTAAAATATTCTTTACATAATTAAATCTTTCACTACGCTTTTTTAAATATAAATTCCCACATTATGCCTAATGATAGTATAAGTCTACTTGCCAGCCCATAGCAGAGCCCCATTGTGTGTGACATGTTGAGTACACCAAGGTTTTATGTTAGAAATGTTGAGTATGGGTACCCAGCACGAAGAAACTGCTGGATGCTAACTTGCATATGTTGAGCAATGTTCATAAATGTCATAATATGTGACCATACCATTAACGACCTATAGAAGGCAAAACATATATATCTAAATTTCATCATGCTTTATGTAGCACGTGACATGTCAAACTAGGGGGTTTTCATTATGCTCATTGGGCTAAAAACGTCCATAGCCACTTGACACGTTGCATGCTACTTAAAGCATAATAACATTTAGATGTTTTTTCCTTATAGGTTGTTAACGGTATGGTCACATATTATGTCAATTGTGAAAATTGCTAAACATGCAAGTTAGCATCCGGCAGTTTCTACATGCCGGGGACCCATACTCAACATTTCTAACTTTGGTGTACCCTACATGCCTGAGTTCACATTCTGGCAAGTGGACTAGTTTGAAATGGTTGACTCACTTTCACATTTTATATACTTATCCATATTTTATTGTTATATTTTATTTTATGATCTAGTATTATGAAAATCACTTTGTAACTTTGTTTTGATCAAAGCTCTATATGACTAAAGTGTATTATAATTATAAAGGGAGAGGCTCCTCTGGTCTTACACAAGGCATTAAACGCTCACTGTCAGGTGCCGGCCACATGCTGATCCCAAGGAGATAAGCCTTGAAAGGCAATGCACGCACACACACACCAACTCAGATCATGTGTACTGTACATATCCGAGTGGGTAGGCACAAATGTGCACGCACACGCACACACGCACACACACACACACACACAAGCGCACAGAGGGCATATTGATCGAGGACATGCTTATCTGATGGCCAAAGCGACCAGCGCTCCCCCAAAGTCATCAAGAAAAAGTCAGATACAGTGGGAGAAGGAGAACTATAGGGGAGGGAAGCTAGGACTGGAGAGAGGGGTTGGGGGGGGGAGGGGGGAGACCGATAAGTAAAAGCAAAGGAAAGCGATGTAATTGGACAGAAAAGAAAGGTGGGAGGAGGGACAGAGTCAAAGAGGGAGGGAGAGATAGTGGTAGGTGGCGGTGGGGGAGATGTGATGTCAAGTGTGAAGGAGGGAGAGAGGGACAGAGAGAGAGGGATGGGAGGAAGAAACGCCACTGCTGCAGTTGAGCAGATGCCTCAAGGGCGTTAGCCTGCCGTCAATCAAGGGTTCATTCTCTATCATCGATTGAATTTTTTTTTCTAAATCACCGTGGAATTGACAAGTCAGACTTTGGTAAAATGTGCCCCGTGGAGAGCTTGGAAGGGCATGGTAGTAGTGCTACATGTATTGATCCTAGCCATGGTAGTACTACATGTATTGATCCAGCAATGTTAGGACCAGAATACTTTTACTAAACACCGGGGAGGGGGGTGGGATTGGGGGGGGGGGGGGACGACACATCATTCAACACGCAGGATTTCCCAGTTTGCAAGATAACCAAAATCAATAAATGATGATGTTTAGAAGAATGCTGTCAGATTAAATGTGCAGGCAGCAGTGGCTCAGGAGGGAGAACAGCCGTTTAGGAGTCATTATCAGAAGGCTCCCCCGGTTCGATGCCCGCCTCCGGCAGGACTTATGAGGATGTTGCCTCGCATGGTGGCCTCTTAGGTCGGTATGTGTGAATTTAACACACATGTAAAGAGCTTTGGATACAGGTGCTATAGAAATGCAGACAATGCGTGCTGGTCAGCTTACTGATCGATTGTCTTGCGCGGTGAACGGCACTAGGAAATCGTTTTCACAATACAGCACATCATTGTTTGGAAATGATTCAATTAAGTGAATAATACTGCATCTTGAAATACCTCTATGTTGGTACAAAACAAAGTGAGAAAGCAACGTCCATCCATCCATCCTCAACCGCTTATCCAGAGTTGGATAGCGGGTTAACAGTCTCAGCAGAGAGCTCTATAGACTTCTCTTTTCCCGAGCAACATTAGCCACTTCCTCCTGGGGAATCCTGAGGCGTTCCACGGCCAGTGTGAAGATACTGTAAACCCCCCCCCCCCCCCCACCCGGTCCTTGGTCTGCCAGGGGGTCTCCTCCCAGTGGGCTGTAACATGCAGCAAGGGCCTCCCTAGGGAGACGCTCAGGATGCATCTGTACTAGATGCTAAGCTGGCTCCTTTCCATGTGAAGGAGCAGCGGCTCAACTCCCTCACGGGTGAGCGAACTTCTCACCTTATCTCAACTCAAAGTAAAGTAAAGATGGCATCGTGTTGAGGTACCTTCTTGTAGAGGTACCAGATGGTGACCAATTCACTCTGAGTGCCGGCTCTTTTTGTGCCAGCGGAGGTGGTGACATCTGTAACATTTCTAAATTTCATTACGGACAGACCTTGAGTAGCTAGCGGTGTCACTGCAGTGCCACTGCCTGCTTGCTCAGACGTAACAGGTCATTAGTGCACCAGTGGTGCATGAAGTACAACGTCTGCATGTGTGCACTGCTGTGTCAGTGTCCATGTGTCCTATATTCTGTCGCCCAGTAACAAACCAGAAAGCCTTTGATGGAGATAGAAATGTGAATATTGACCCTGGACCAATCACTTTGCATGCAAAATGATCACTGTGGATTTAGGAAACGGGGTGGAAAATGAACATCGATTGCTAGCCAAATACAACACGTTTGGCTACTGTACCAGGATGCTTGGCAGATTATACTTTGCTGTGGTTATTCTGTTGTAAAATCCTACAATCCCAACTGTGACTGTGTTTGAAGTCTGAATTTGGGGATTCAGACAAAATCGTTAGGCCTTGTGGCCTGTAGAGTAGACAAAAATGTTATTGTCCCTCACTGCAAAGCGATAAGAACATGCGGATGGTATGTGTTACTTCTGGTACCGCAGGCAGCATCCTCAGATTGAATTCATCAAACGAGCTGGTGCACTGCGTACCGTACAATGTCACACAAATTACCATTACAACAGGCTTTGAATTTCAATCGGAAAATGATTATTGTCGTAGCCGTGCTGAAGTGAAGCTAAGTTAATCTCTCCTCAAACCATGCCCTGTACAGTATGTCTCAAACAGAATTGAGATGTTTTTATTAGCCAGCCACTTTAAATATGCTACAGAATTTCCCTTGTCAAATCTACCTTGTCCCCCACTCCCCCCTCTCTCTCTGAATTCAATATTAATTTGATTTAATCCTGTATTTAATTCAAAAACTCTCTGCAGAGTCCATTTTTCTTTGATCCTCTTCTCCTCCTCCTTCCCAGGCAGAATTCCACTGTTCACTGCCCCCTTTCCCCCTCTCCGATCCATCCTTCTCAGCCTCCTATTCCCTTTTCAATCTTCCCCTCTCTCCGCCTCGCTCCCTCTCCCCTCCCGCCTTCTTTTCCAATCCGTTTCTGGTCTGTGCTTATTGAGTGCACGTGGAAACAGATAGGTCCCTTGGCGGAGGCTACAGCTGGTACGCTGAAGGAGGCAAAGACCGAAGGAGGGGAGGAGGTGAGGAAGAGGAGGAAGTGCGGCAGAGAGCGACAGGAGCAGGAAAGAGGAAGGAAGGTTAGGGGGAATGGGGAGGAAAGGTCTTGTGAAGGAAATCAAAAAGGCAGAAAGAGAGAAACGAGAAAAGTCATTTGAAAAGGAGAAGAGGCCGCTAAGACACTGGGGAGTGGAGGTGGGGGGCTGAAAGGGAAAACATGAATATGTTGATGGGAGAGGGGAAGACGGCAACTTACACGGATAGCTGCTATTTCTCAACATTACATCATTCACTACTCCACCCACTTTTAGCATACTGTAGAGATAGCATTAGCCCTGCCCCTATAGGGCATGCTGGGAAAATCCCTTCTGAAGCTCATTAGAAAACAACAGAGCAACAAACAAAGTTCAGCAAAGTGATTTCACCTTGACTTTATCCTCATTGAGTTGATCTGCAGAAACGGTGAACAGCCGAAATCATACACCATGTCTGGTCCAGTCATTTCATATCACAGCAAGCCTGAGAAGTAACCCTGAATGTAAAAATCACACCTGTGTGAAGTGAGGGGCGCTCTGATCATCGTACATCATCATGAAGAATGGTGGTCCCTTATTGGCCAAGGGGTGCCACCCACATACTGTACATACCCAGACGATTTGCTGTAAATTCTCCATTCATTGTCCTATAATATAACAAAATATTGGCCTGTCCAATAATACAAAATAAATGTACAGTATATAGAATTTACTCCCGTCATTGAGTCCATTTTATTTAGTCCTTCCATTTTCCTCTTGTTATAACATTTTCTTCATGATCTGTATACTGTTGTGAGAGGTAATTGCAAAAATGTGCTTACAAGGTGTTTCAAGGACAATGTTAAAGACGAGCAAGAAAAGACGAGTTTGCTAGTGCATGGCTATTCCATTTAGCCAGTGTTTCCGTTGTAATTATCCGTGTACGTTCATTACAATCTAACTACATTCACTGGACCCCGATAATCCATTTCTGAAGTCCAATAGCACCCTTGGTGATTGGACAATGATCCAGCACAGTTAATTAACACTCTCGGCTGATTGGCTGTTTTTCTGTTATTGTTTTCTCATTAGCCTCGTAACCCATGTAGTATTTCCACTACATCACTGTAAACGGCACCGAGGACCATCAGCAATATGGTCTATAGCCCCGGTGACTCGGTGAGCTACGTTTCACCGGCACATTTTCATTACTTTCCATCTACTTGCTGCTTGGCATGCGTGATTTACCGGACCGGTGGAAGGCTTTTCTTAACATTTGTTGCAGGAATGGAGCTCCAGAAAGAAAAAAAGACAGGAAAGGGGAGGCCGGGTGCAATCCGTAAGGCTGGGTGGATGACGGTGTGGTGGGGTGAACCTAATCTATTGACTCTCAGTTCCTTGTGGAACTGTATACTGTCTCCAGGGCGAGCAGTGGCTTGTGCAGATTGTGGAGTCTGCTGCAATGACAGCTGGGAGGGAGGGATGGAGCCATCCCTCTCATTTAAGATCATAAACACACAGCACAGGCAAGATATGTACACTGACTATACACACACACACACACACACACACACACACACACACACACACACACACACACACACACACACACACAGTATATTTTGAGCACTAGGTTTTTATTGTTATTACCTTGATTGCAGTTTTTATTTCCCCTCATTTCACTGCAGGAACTAGGGCATCCTCTGCTTTCCCTCTCTTTCTGTCTAGCGTCTAGCTTAAAACAACACACACCTGGTGTGTGTGTGTGTGTGTGTGTGTGTGTGTGTGTGTGTGCGCGTGAGTGTGTGTGTGTGAGAGAGAGAGAGAGAGAGAGAGAGAGAGAGAGAGAGAGAGAGAGAGAGAATGAGATAGTGCACATGCACAGTGGGACACAGACTAAGGAGGGAGGGAGCAATCGACAGACACAGCAGAGCTAGTGAGAGACAGAGGGAGGAAGATAATGGTGAGGTGAAGATAATGGTGAGGTGAAAGACTGCCTGGGAATTGAGGTCAGGGAGATGAACAGGGAAAGGAAAGGCGTTGAACATATGCCTGTGCACGCACGCACGTACACACACACCGTATGCTACACGGAACGCACATACATGTATGTTACATCTGTCTCTCACATTTACTGTATTAGCCCCCGAGACAGTATTTACGTGGGGAGAGACATATAGTTAAAGCCCTGTTATATTTACAGTAGTTGCGCATACAGTAGGTGTGTCGCACCGAAAATTGCCGATATATAAGCTCACAACATGTCACACTGTGAAACGCAGAGAGGGCTTGTAGATCAGCTATTTCCAGGGGCACGACACTGCACAACAGAGTGTGAATCAGACATCAGAGACACAGGGAAGAGGTTGCGGGATTGCAAGCTAATTAAGGTCAGTGAGAGAAAGAGAAGGAGAGAAAGAGATAGGCAGAGAGAGAGAGAGTCGGTTTGGAGCTTATAAGTAAAAGGGGGGGAAAAAACAGTACGAGAGAAAGAGGTAAGAAAATATTATGTAGCCAATATGCCTAAAGCTCACAAAAATCAGCTTGTGTTCCAATAATACACCAACAGCTTTGGAAAGCCCAGCTGAATAGTGTGAAAAGAAGAAAAGAAGAGCTTAAAGCTCAAAGAATTTTCTCCCGCTTGGTGCAATTGCTGTGTATGTGTGTGGAGGTAATTTCAGGTTAGCGTTTTCACCTGTAGCTCTTTGAAATTAGTGTGGATCACAAGGGAAATGTTACTTTTAAGAGTGTATTGCTTTGTTTTACCACCCAATGGATATACTGTAGGCACTAATTGGATTTTAATCTGTATCTGTACCAAGTACTGACCCCCTTGAAAACAAGAGCATGAATCTCAAGGGCTTTATCTGCAGATTTTGAAATAATGAAATAAGATTTGAAAATGCAATTTAAAAAAAATCCATTCATTGTCAGTCCTACTTTTAGGTAAAAAGACAAAAGTTCCACATATTACTGTTCAGGTTGCCTGATTCATTGCCATTCATAATGTATGTTGTTGAGGCATCTGCTGCGTAAGTCTCCAAGCAAAGCAAGGTTGTTGCACATTCTCTGAAGACATTCAGAGGAAGAATGTGATCACGCATACAACTAAGTGGAGCCGCCACGCACAAGTGTCTGCTAAGTCAAACTATAGCGTCTGTCAGGCCCAGACAGAACTAAACTTCAATAAAGACAAGAGATCATACAATGAACCCATTCTGTATAATGGCATTTGTAGCATTCAAATGACGGAGGGTTCATGAATGCCCTGAAGTCTTTAAGTATAGTGAAAGTGAAACAACTACAGAAACTAAAGGCATTGAAAGTCTAGCCTGTCGCGCAAGGCGTTGTTTACTACATTAAAGCAGTAGTTGCACCGCCTACAGCAGCTTGGGTCTGCTTATGAGACATGTTTCTTCAGCCTTTCATTTTGCTCCCTCTCTAATCTCCTCCCCTGATGTTCATGCGATATTCCCCTGAGCTCACCTTTGTCTCTCCTCCGTACTGCCTCCATCTTGTCCTCTTCCCCTCCCCTCTCCAACCGGCGACCTGTTAAGAGCATAGCATGGATTTCCTTTTTTTAAAGATGCTATTAATGTTCAAAGCCACCCCTTTCTCTCTCCTGAGTATTATATACTGGGTACCATGTTCTTTCTTTCGTCTCCACCCCTCCTATCTAGGCTCATTGCAACCTTTTCCCTCTCTCGCCTTTTCATTACCGCCCCCGAGCACACCTAATGTGCCTCTTAGCGGGATATCTCAGAAGGTTCTGAGTGGATTTGTTCAAAACTTTGTGAGAAGGTCGACCATGTCCACAAGGAAGAACTGATTTGTTTTTCACATCAATTCTCTAAAGGAGGTGTAATAATAATTATGCTAATCTAGACGTTTCACCTAAATTTGTAATTACTAAACTCAGTTTCATAAACTTTGGACGTAAAGTAGGTTGTGGCCACATTGGTTATATGAGTGTAATTATATAAGCCTTACAGTAGCATTACAAAGAATAATGAATAAAGATCATTTTAATATGGAGCTGAACATGGCCCTGTGGCAGTGTGAATGACACTGCAACAGTTTAGGGTCAAGTGGCCTCCTTGGTGAAGGCCCAAGCCCCCAGTGAGTCTATCCAACGTTGAAGCTGCCACTACCTACTGGCGAAAAGAGGAACTGCAGCACTTTCATGGAGGTGGACGGACGTTCACCGGGCTTTGAGGTCCGAGGCTAACGCTCCGGTTCGGTCTCTATACTTTTATTACTCTATGGGTCTGCCCTCTACTGAGTTTCATATGGTGGTAGTTTCCAGTGACAAACTACATTAACCTCCTCCCACTACGCCCCATGCCCTTTCCTCTCGGACATTTAAATTCAAAGATACCATGTGCCAAACTGTTGTCACATCTGCCAAAGGCTCCTCTAGGCCTGGACTGCATGCGACAGAGTCAATGAAGCTCATTAGTACATTCGACCCCACAAAAATAAATCTACATGTAATAACATTTTAGATGGTGAGGATGAGACACAGGAAGAGAGAAGTGAGAGAGGGGGCAGAGAGAGAGAAAGACAGAGACTAGTAACACAAAGTAAAGAGAAGGTGAGGGAGAGAGAAGATGAATATTTCTCTTTCATCTCTCTCCTTTCATCTCAGCTACAGCTTTCTGGACGAGACTGCACACACACCCGCACACACACACACAGTACTTAGGCAGACATACAAAAGCAGATGATTAGGGTGCACTTGTAACTAATAAAACTAAAAGATTTGCACATACTGACATTGAAACACACGCAAACAGACACAGTGTGTGTGTGCTCGCACGTTAAACTAGGCTAGCTAGCAGCACCCTGGGGCAGAGCAACCACACCCACCCATTTGGAAATAGACACACACACACACACACACACACACACACACACACACACACACCCCCATCCTTCGGGTGCTAAACAGCCGGTAACTGTCTGCCAGGGACATAGAACCAGTGACCTAGATCATGGGTTTAATTTCATCAAGGCATCTAGTAAACAGCAGCGTGTATCGTTTCTGACTAAACAGTATCGTGGGATTTGGTTGCCACGCTGTTAATGATGGACAGTCTCATCATGATACTTTACGTTTAGAATCATATACTTTGTGCTCTTTAGAATATACCTCAATAAAATGATACACTATACACATTGAAAAGCAACAAAGCCGAAAACAATGTGTGCACGTCTTCTTTTATTTTCCTGGACCGAGTATTTTACAAAGTCGTGGAGAAATAGTTTTTGTTCATAAGTTGGTCTACCTGGCTCTCATCGACGCAAATCTATCTCAACGAACCCCCGGCTGCAGTTTGCCTACCAGTGCGACAAATCTGCCAGCTGGAATTGCTGGACTTGACGTCATACTGTGTAGTACTTTCTTTTTAATTACATTGACTTAAACGGTGCTGAGTTGGAACTGGAAAGTTTCAAGTTCTGGAAAGTTCTGGTTTACTCTACGAGGTAGTCAAAAAGATCCACCAGCTACCTGCTAGCTCACTGCTGGATCAGCTAACCTAATGATGGTGACGAGAATCAATACACAACTTTTGTCCCCTATCTCTAGGCCAGCCCTGCTTATGGGCCAACATATAGTGGTAGAGTTTATTTTGTCTGTGAAAGATATATGACGGAAGGCATTTTCACAGTTTGTAAAGAGATTACTTATCTTTAAAGGAGACATGGATAATATTTACCCAATCTAAATGCATTTCTTTCATGAAAGCAGCTTTAGGCAGTTAAGATCTTTTGGATAGATGATGTGAGGATACAGGAACATGCACAGCCGTGGTAAGTCGTGACTCTGACACACAACCACATATGCTGTACGCACAAGCAAACACAAACACACAAATGTATATATACAGTACACATGCACAAACATTGTGCAAAAAAAGCAGGTATAGGATATGTAGTTGACGCACAGCTTTACACAGAATTAAACGGTTTGATCTTCTTCAAGGAAGGAGAGAAGAGGGAGAAAAAGAGGACATCAGAGAAAGACTGCAGAGAGGAAATGGGGAAGGTAGGGGAAAGAGGAAGAAGAGAAAAGAATGCAGGAGGAAGGCAAAGTAGGGGCTGGCACTCTGGTTTAGAGGCCACCGAATAATGAAAGGGTTCACTGCCCAACATCACCCAAGTGCCCTGAGTTAGAGCATCCAAGACGTTTATGTTTACGTGCCAACCTGCTCCAAGGACAGGAGCCCAGAACAAGATAACTTATTTCCCTTCATGACATTAATGCATTGCTGAGATTATCCATTAAGCTTCTCAATGGTATTATTAACCCCGGGGTCAGGGCCACCTGATATCCCCCAACAAAGAACTGTGTGAACCTTTAATTCATGTACAAGCTTCTAGTGCTGTCAAAAGCAACGAGTTAACACTTGTGATTGATTTGAAAGGTTATAAAAACGTATGTGATATACATGTTAATGACATGAATCAATCATTCCGCCAGTGTGGGTCGTAGAATGAAGTGTATGACCAAACGTCTCTGTCGCTGTTTTTCAAAATGTGGATCATGTCGTTTACCATTATCTAAAAGGAAAAAAAAAAAAACGCTTGAGTTGACACACACATCACCTTATCTGTTGTTTGAGTTTTATTTAAAATCGACTGTTATTTTACCGAGTAATACACTGTCTGAATATGTCATCTTGAATGGGATTAAAAACGGAGGATTTCTGTAATGAGTAGCAGCTGTGTTTGGACGGACGCGCAGATGGGAAACGGGTGAGCTTCATTTTTATTGGATTTTATCGATGTGGACCTCGACACGTCAACACGCAGTACGTTTTCATTTTCAGGAAGTAATTAAAATTCGATTTGATGGACTTTTGATATAAAAATACACAAAAATGTTTGGCATCCATTGCTAGGTATGCTCATATGATGACCACGGATGTGGTCTAAAAGTGTGAAAAACATATTTTTCATGTCACTGGGTCTCTAAATGTGACTGAATTTCTATTGATTAAAAATGTGATTAATAATCCATACAATGCATTGGTTTGACAGCCCTAAAATCCCTCGTAACTTTTGGTGGTGCACAGACCATTTTGGAGGCACTATTCCCGCCCTGATGTTCCCACACCGCCGCCATCAAAACACACCCACCGCTTAATGGCGTTTAGATTCTACTGCCCACATTCTACCATGAAGAAACCACCGATAAGACATGTTGTCTATGAAAGTAATGCAGTCCGTCAGCGTTCAATTGTTTAGACCAATTCAGTCACATTAGATCAGCAGACTCTTTGAGAAAGAACCCTAGAAAGGATGCAATTTAATGGCATTCACACAGATCCTACAGGACAGTACATTAAGTGTGGCATGGTTCACGCTCTGCAGATTGTGTCACCCTGTCTGCAACAGTAATTCACACAGACATCACATAGAGCCCACATGCCCACATGCGCGCGCACACACACACACACACACACACACACAGACACACACACTGGGTATAAGGGAGGCGTTAAAGATAATAAAAAGGGCGTGACTAATCACAAAAACTATGCAAAGCATAACTACCTGCTGCAGGAATGCATAGCATAATTGCATCGTACTGTAAGTTGTCCTGCATGACGGAGATAACATTGTTCCAGTGATAATTAGACTAGAGCGTCATGCTTGCTCGTGAGTGCAGAGGCTAGGAATGACAAAATTACAGCGTGAAGGTTGGCAAATCTGACCTACTTAGGGTGTTTTTTTTTAATGGCTAATCATAACAAAAAGTAAGTAAGTGTTTTTTTAACCATGGTTTCATACTGAAAACAGTGCCTACCCTATGCAGCCCCCGCATATTGGTGTATTCTTTTCATGGATACAACTAGCCTACTTATTTCTTATTTTTCTTATATAACTGAGGCCAAATGCATACTCGATATTTAACTCGAGGCAATTGTATGTAATATGGGTAATCTGGGCCCATCCTACATCATAGGGAAGATTATGGCCAGTGGCTACTCTATTACAGTATATGGTGTATTCTTTTCATGGATAAAATGGTAAATGGTGCATTTATATAGCGCCTTTATCCAAGGCGCTTTACATAGTGCATTACATTCACCCATTCACACACACATTCATACACCGATTGCGGTGGAAGCCATGCAAGGTACCAACCAGCACATCGGGAGAAATTTGGGGTTCAGTGTCTTGCCCAAGGACACTTCGACATGTAGACATGAGGAGCCGGGATTCGAACCGCCGACCCATGGATCATTGGACAACCTGCTCTACCTCCTGAGCCACAGTCGCCCCACTGGATAATAACTATTATTTCTTATTTTTCTTTTAACTGAGAGAAAATGTATACTTGATATTTAAGTTGAGGCATTTTCATGTTGAAGCAACTTTATTGTAATAATATTACCCAATCTGGGCCCATCGTACATCATAGAGAAGATAAAGTTGACAAGATCACAACTGAACAACAAAGAAAGAAGTGGGGGTTCACTATAAACCCCCCATAGTGAAATGAACACGGCAATTATACTGTGAGATTTACGGGTTCACCTCTCAAAGTTCAGATCTGGATTATTGTCAACATCCTTGATTATAGGTGTGTCTGTCTGTTTGTCTACAGGCAGGGTCAAGGTTACAAGGGCGAGTAAACAAAGAGTTTGGCAGGAGATGTCTTTGACTTTTAATTATTGTTAAACATTAAAAATGCATTAGAAGTGAGAAAAAACATCGTCAATGCCTGCATACTGAATTCTTCATGTCGCTCATTAAAATTCCCATCCTATCAAGTCTTTTTGATTGGAGGACTCAATATATTACCCTGCACTACCCACTGGTACTGGGACTAATGAGACAGACAGACAGACAGACATGTGTGTCAAATGTATGTATGTCAAACTAGGGGTTATTCATGATTCTGAATTAATTGCACGAAAAAACACTCCTTGGAATTCGCTTGGAATGGGAACAACGTTCAACCCCTGAATTTACCATGATCCAATATATTTCTAATGTTATTTGGATGACCCTAAGGATCATAAAAAACCTTGAACGATTACCCCTTTTATCTTAGATTGACTGGCCTATGATATGATATGATATGAACTTAAATGAGCTTAGATTGACTGGCCTATGGTGCTTTGGTTTCACCAGTTGTTGGTGGCTCTACTAGTTTGTTAAGTATGCAAATCCTTCCTTTAGCTCACACTTACAGTGCGTACAGTACTTAAGCGTACTTACAGTAAATGCACTTATAAGAGGAGCCTGTGGCTGCACAGCTGAACAGAATAATCCAACTATAATAAGGACTCCTAATTAGCACTCTGTGATTGTGTGTGTATGCTTGTGTGTGTGTGTGTGTGTGTGTGTGTGTCACATGCACAAACAATCGAGCGAGCCGGGCGTGAAAGCCGTGAATGCATGTGTGAGTGAGAGAGAGTTTGTGTGTGAACGTGTAAGCATAGTAGGCTAGGCATGCATGTGTGCCAACATGAGCTCGTCAAGAGGCAGGGGGGCAATTTCAGTTGTCGGGGGGTAAGTGAGTGTGAATCAGTACTGCCAAACTCTCTCTCTCTCTCTCACACACACACACACACACACACACACACACACACACACACACACACACACACACACACACACACACACACACACACACAGTGTAAAGTAAATGCTCCTCATTGCACTAATCATTGTTCTCAGTGTCATGGAAAGCGTTTGCAATTAATAGTGTTTCTCTGCATTGTCTGAGATTGAGGAATTCACACAAGTAAATGAGTGTTCGCGTTTTACAGCAAGTGTGCAAATGTGCTAGTTTTTGACGTGTGTGTGTGCGTTTGTGTCTGTGTGCGTGTGTGCGTGCATGCCTACATGCATGCATGCGTGCGTGCGTGCGTGCGTGCGTGCTTCATCTGTCTCTGTGTGAACAATTTGCTGACTCATCCGGCCCATTTAATCCACTCCATCTACAGGAGAAACGGCTGTTGTGACATTGTAACCTTGAGTGGACTTGATTGGCTCGATGGGCCATTTAAGCGGAGGGAGGTAGCCAATGAGATGTGACAGCTAAATTAACTTCCTGTGTTAAACTTAAGCAGGGCAGCTGTAGCACTCTGCATGGGTAAATGGTGTGTGTGCGCACACACGCGCACACACACACACACACACACACACACGCACACACACACACACACACACACACACACACACACACCAAACGGCAACAAAGAAGAAAACTTTTAGACTGATTTGTGTGTAATCACAGGAGCAAAAGTGCCTCAACAATAAGGTGCTGGACAGCACTGCTCAAGCATGTAACCAAACATGAATAAAATATACTGTGTGCCGGGTATCCTTCGTCTTAAACAATCGTGATCTGCAACGCGTTTGTCGAGAAAAGACCGTTTAAATTGATGCTCCGATTAAAGGAACCGCTGCAGTGCAGTGTGTTGATCTAATCAAAAGTGAAATACAAGTGCTGGAGAACAGCGGCTGCACACATGCCAGGAATGTTATACCTCTGTAGCATAATAGAAGATAATGCTCCAGTAGTTCCAGTACGGAATCAAGTTAAGTTAATGAGCTATATATATATATATATATATATATATGCACACAGAATAACTCTTCCTACTTCCACACCGCTTCCTTACTTCCTTCACCGTGGTGTTACCGATGATACTCCCGGTAATTAAGGCTCTGTTCCATTTAGTGTGCAGTAGTTCTCATATCTCTGAGAGTGTATAAATGGAACCAAATGGATCCAGGTCCATTTGGTTCCATTTGTGCACTCACACCCGTACGAGGCCATTTGGAACCCACTGGTGTAGCATAGTGTTTCCAGTGGGCTGCTATTGGGCATGTTCCACACAGGAACATGCCCAATAGCACACAGGAACATGCCCAATAGCAGCACCCTGACTCTGTTTGAACAGAGATACTATACGAGTAAGACGCGCAAACGCGGGAAGCGAACGCAGATCGTAAATTGCAATAACAATTCAGCCATAACCATATAAGGAGTCCCCAAAGCAGCTATATGTCCAAATATGGAGTGTGTTGCATCAATGACAAACAAATCACTCAGCTCCATATACGAGCACAAAGGGGGGACGGACACACGGACACACACACAGACATGATCTGCTAGGTCTCATAGTAAGTGCTCACTGCGTTCGCAAATAGAACATTAGTGTCAGCGGTAACGCCTGTGAAGGAACTAGGGAAGGGTCCCCTAGTTCTTTCCAAAATGGCGTGTGTGCACTGCAGATAGCCCATTGACAAGTTTGTTTTAAAAGCAACTGTTCGGCCTGGGCCATGGCTCAGTGGTCCAGGCACCTTGGCTGGTAATCCAGTCTGGCAGTGTGCCCCGGGTTCGACTCCCGATCCTGACGGCCTTTACTGCATGTCTTCCCCCCATCTCTCTCCCCATTTTCTGTCAGCATACTGTCTGTCCCTCCATAAAAAAATAAAATAAAATAAAGGCGAAAGCCACAAAAGAAAAAAAAAGAGCAACTGTTCAAAATAAACGTTACTAGTTGGTTTACAGCAGGTTAATAACTAAACGTGTTCCAGACCAGTCGAATCTGAAATCAGCCATTTAATGAATAAAGTCATACTATTTTATGTTATATTGTCCGTCTAACAGAAATATTCTGGTGGTTTCTGGCTGTTAGTCTTAGCGGGGGATCAAACACCATTGTATATCTCCTCCTGCCACAGAGACGAGGGGAGGCCAGGGGGCCTGCAAAGCTTCTCATCCCAGGGCTGGGCGGCAGGTAAAAGGCAGCTCTGCACACAGCAGACTACAGACGGCGATAGGGACAGCGAGACACTGGCGAGAGAGAGCAGCTGCCATAGACTACACATAATATTTGGCCAGACGTAATACATTGTTAATACATTAAAATCACGCCACGGGGGGCGACCAGATAGCCGCGTCGTTATGGTGAATGCCGAATGGACTCCGAACGATGACAGAGAGTCCCCGGTTTGATTACCGGCTGGCCGGGACCATTTGCTGCATGCCACTCCCCCTATACAGTCTCCGTGTTTTCTGTCTCTCTCCACTGTATACCTATTAAATAAAGGCTCAGAGAAGCTCCAAAAAGAACTATGAAAGTCACGCCGCCAGGTGGATCGGACCCCTACACCGACAGTTTGACACCCCTGATCTATAGAAATCACATTTAGTAGGTTGTTGATCTGGTTTTAGAAGGACAGGAATCAATGCTTTCTGAAAAGTTGGGGGTAGATGGCGGGGTATGATTCACAAATCCTATTTTTAAAATGGGATTCATAATTTTTGTATAAATATTTTGTCTAGATCAATAAGGCAGTCTGTCAGGGCCAGCTGCCCTGCCTTTCCCACTCTCAGGTAAGTAATGGCTTCCGACAGCCCATTTATAAGTAACAGAGAGCATCAACTTCAGATTAGTGTTCAATGGAAAGACAGGCTAAATCCTGTGTGTCAAGAAGATGCTTCTGCAATAATGGACCCATGTGGGATTCTGATGTATACAATTTTCAATAACGCACAATCAAGGCTATATTAATTTCCTGAGGGAACGTATCTTTCCTGGTTTAATGTAATTTATTGTAATGTTGTTTTGTTCCATTTTATTACGGCATACTAAGCGTTTTCCTGCCTTCTCCCCATAATAATAATATCATGCAACTATGTGGATGTGGAATATGCAGTTTCAAACTGGCTAAGGCTTCATGAGAAAACTATAATGACTAGGGCTGTCAATTAATATTCCATTTGAACATAATATAACGTAATATTCAGAATTGACTGAGAGCCTGCCATCGCGCAATTTATTTTCGCCCCAAAATGAGTTATTAGCACAGGCAGACTCTTCACATACTAGAGCATGTCTGAAATAAGTGTCAGAGCTGAAATAGACATGTAAATATGAAATAAATGCTTAAACATGTAGCTAGGTGTAATGTTAGAGACCACAGAAGTGAAACTTTCAGGACCGGTTTTCTCAACTCGCTGTTTTTCTGCAAGACATTACTCTAGAAGCCACAACCAATATGTACATTTGAAGCTACGATTCCCTGCTTTCATATGACGTGAAAAAAACTAAAACTAAAAACAATGGCAGTCCCTCAGTCAAATTTGGTCACAAATGTGAGGGCCGATCTTATCATCGTACATCATTATACAGTACATCATCTCATTCCGGCCTATGAGAATTTGCGTTCTCACCTTCGTCTTCAATGTTTGTGTTTACACAAACACTCAACATTGTCCATTCATTGTCTATGGGAGTAGTTATCTACGGAGCTATGTGTGTGGGTGGCTGGGTGGCTGGGTGTGTCTGAGCATGAAAACAGCAACCTAACACACACAACCTAACACACACAAACACACACCCACATTTTAACTGTATATATGGTGATTTCGGGTGACATGTACAGTGACAGTATAGTACAGTAAAGGATACAGTAGAGGGACCCCACACGGTAACTCTGTCATTACTCAACCGTTTCGGACACGGGCGTCGGGCGGCACGCCGGAATCAGGCCGGCAACATGGGTGCACCCCCCCCCCCCCCCCGGGGACCCCCACACGGAGTTGCACCACTCACTTCACACGGGTGTGATTTATTTTCTTCTACAATGTTTGTGTAGGACAAAGTTTGTGTTAGCACATACACTAAAAGATAAAGGCATATTCAACCGTTACAAGCACACACAATAACAATATGCCTGGCGAGTTCTCGTGAGGCTCTGGAATGGCAATGAAAAAAAGGCCAGATAAGTGAAAAGTAACAAGGGGAAGAGAAAGCAACACAGGGAGATATAGAGAAATGAAATAGAGATGGTGAGATAGAGAGATAGAGAGAGAGAGAGAGCGAGAGAGAGAGAGAGAGAGAGAGCGCGAGAGAGAGAGAGAGAGAGAGAGAGAGAGAAACGAAGAGAAGGTGTATGAGAGAAAGAGAGCCTTATCAGTGAATTGCAGGAGGGCTAAGATGCAACTAGGGAGACTGTGTGTGTGTGTGTGTGTGTGTGTGTGTGTGTGTGTGTGTGTGTGTGTGTGTGTGTGTGTGTGTGTGTGTGTGTGTGTTATTGAAGTGACTTTGGTCAGTGCAAGTATCCGGATCCTCCATTCAACAGAGAGACTGCCGTCGGTGTATCTGCGCCTCTCAGAGCGGTTAATATGCGTTAATCTAAGTCTAAGTCCCAAATCTAAATCTGTGGACTTCTGAGGGTCAGTGCAGTGGTCTGTCTCCCTTTAGAAGAGATAGCCAGTCAACCAAGGTTGTCCTTATCTGCTGTGTTTGATGTCTGCGTCCGTCCACAGTGGCTAGGGAGTCATCGTACTGATCTCTGTCTGTCTGTGTCTCTCTCTCTGAGAGATAGCACCCCCATCCGTGTTCACAGTCTGTCCGTTGTGCGTCTCTGTTCAACACGAGAACTACAGAATGTATGTGTGCGCACGTTCGTGAGTGTGCGATGCTTGCGTGTACTGTATGTGACTCACATTGATGATTTGGATTGCCGTAATTAAAGTCATTAGTTAAAGTGTAGTATAGCTTTATAAGTCCTATACTCTATCGTCTAGGGATATTATTACTCTGCCTAAAGACATGCAGTCCGTTGTAAAAACTGATGTCATCAGTGATTTTACATCCGTGCACATAGTTACAATGTCCATTTATTCGTAAATACACATTTCACTATTTCATGCCCGTTCTACCTGCTCAGCCAGTATAAGCCTTTCTGTTGGCTGGTCAACTGGTCTGAAACCCAACTACAAAGTCGAGGTTGGAACATAATTTGTCTGGGTAGCTTTAGCTTAGTTGCCAGAGCTCTTGCCTTTGGACCAGAAGGTCGTGGGTTCCATCAGGTCATGTGTTAAGTACGTAGCAGAAGCTGATGGTAGGTGTGGCGCTCCACCTCAGCAATCCCTCCTTTGTGTAGCGGGGATCGACTCATCGTGTTCTTGGCTGTTACTTAAAGCTCTACCTTATGTCTGATGTGATGCTCTATGATGCTCTCAGAGGTGTCAAAAGTTGAATGCCAATGTGGAAAGTCCAGCTCAATGTATGTACTGTATAATTAACATCAGTATGTGAGTCATATACTATGGTCAGACACCCAGGAGGTACAGGTATAAAGCCAGTTAGTAATGCACCAACAGCCAGTCAGTCATGACTATGCCAGTCGTCCAATCAGCCAGTCAATTACTGAATCAGTTCACAAGTCTATTCTTCCCCAAAGCCTGCTCCTAATACCTGTGCTGGCCCCCGTTAAAACCTTTCTCCGGCAGCCATTCACGGACACCCGGCTAATTGCAGCGATAAAGGGCTTAGCACAGGGATCACTATTAGTAGGTGCTTTGTGCACAGACACCAGTCAAGGTACTCCGGATCACTATAGCTGTCAGATGGTCCAGTGAATGAGGGGGGGGGGGATTCTAGCAGTAATGGCTGACCACAGGGGCAAAGTGAAGGATTATGTGTTGTAGTTGCTATACAATACATTAAAGATAGAAAGGAAATAACTATGGCGCCTGTAGATATTGTGTTTATTACTTTAGTAACACAATGTTTGAAAGTACTTTTAAAAGCCTATGAAATTTGAATGTCCCTAAATGTGAATGATTGCGAATTTTGTGATCGACTGCAATAACGATGTATCCTTGAACTTCTGTTTTCCTTTCTCTTCATCTTTTCATAGAAAAACTGCTGGAAAATCTGAGCAACAAAAGTAGGTAACGAAAAGATTTCACACTTTCTCAGAAAGTATTGCTTTTTTATTTAGTTAATTCTAGACTCAGCTAATGACTAACGGCGGAATTGAACAATATTGAATTCAATCATTGTTCATATCATTTGAAAACATGCCGTTCATGTTTGCAAACCCAATTATTTTAGAACTAGGGGAATTGTAATCTAAAAGGTAACAAAAAGGTGTTTTGTGCTCACAGACCTCTCTCTCCCGCAAAAATCACTGCATTTCAATACCTGAGCTCAAGGTGAGATAAAGCTCCCTTTTTGTGTGCAAGAAGAATTGTGGTCTGAGTGAAAGAGACATCATTACAGCTCCATTTAAATTTCTCCTTGCTAAAGTCAGATGTCTATAACAAAACAAAACAAAGCGTGTGCACACGCACACACACACACACACACACACACACACACACACACACAGTGACAGAATGGGAAGTAATGGAGTGAGGACAGAACACTGCTGCTGTCTGACATGAAAATCAACACAGCATGACATGACCATAACCCACACACACACACACACACACACACACACACACACACACACACACACACACACACAGATCAATAGCAATGTGATTATATAGAACCCAGACAACTTATTTTGCGATGAACACACACACACACACACACACACACACACACACACACACACACACACACACAGTAAAGGAGGACAATAAATAGTACTGAAAGCAGGGATTTGTTGGGATGTGAACAATATACCATCGTGTCAGGCTATCACACTGTCCCGGCACCAGGATATGGACATCATTCATGATGCCACACTGTCCCTCCCGGCACCAGGATATGGACATCATTCATGATGCCACACTGTCCCTCCCGGCACCAGGATATGGACAGCATTCATGATGCCACACTGTCCCTCCCGGCACCAGGATATGGACAGCATGCATGATGCCACTTCACCACTTTTCAATATACCTTCATATAATTGGTCGTCACTAAGGTTCATGATAAAATGACACAATCTTTTTCTACTCGGTCTGTGTCTCATAGGAGTACTGTGGGCAGTTCAGAAACCCATCCACCAGTTACATCATCGATGGGGAATCCAAACGAATAGAAACTGTAGGCTTTCTATTCCTGAAGAGCTGCAATGTGATATTAGAAGCCATCGTTAACTTCTCACGATAATACAAATCTAAATATTTTGACAAATGTTTAAAAAATGATGACATCACTGGTGGACGGGTTTCTAAACTGCCCACAGCCCTCCTATGAGAGACAGACTGACTAGAAAAATGTGGTATTTTATCATGAACATTATGAGGAGTCGGACCAATTATAATAAGATAGGTTGAAAAGTGCTGAAGTGATCCTTTAAGATCACCCTTGCACGCGTGCGTGCGTGCCTGTGTGCCACTTTGGGAACCTCTGGTCTAGGGAGCACATTTGCCATTCATTCAAATTGGGTTTTTCACTCTACCAATGCAGCTGCAATCCAATCAGAAGCCATTCAATTGAAAGGACACATTCAAATCAATGTGTTCAGGGGATGCACAGGATTTGTATCGCGACAACTCAACATCAGGAATAACAATTAACAAACAAAGGCAAAGCTCAATTGTTGCGTCGACAATCGAGCGCTTTCTATGATATCTTGAATCAGTTCAAGGTGAACAACAGATTCTAAAACCAAATACACTCATCTGTCTTTATGGAAATGTGTTCCGCTGCCTTATGACTTGCTAGTTACAGTATCTCTCCGGTTTTAGAGCAAATCCTTCTGATTCTTTTAAAAGCCAAGGCATTTAAAAAAACGACAGTTAAAATTAACTGGGTTTACAGAATACAAATCTCCATTCCCCCGATGCAGCGTGTGTTGATTATAATATTATATCCGCGGTGGCCAGTAACACTGCAGTGCTGTTATTCGTATAACAGCGCTGATATACTGTAGTATGTTCTATACAGTATATGACTATATGATAGCAGAGTACTGGTGGTATACTTTAAATTGTATAGACTTTCAGTACTATTTAGTACGGTCCATCGATGACAGTAATCAAGCATCAAGATAGGCAGGGCAGGCACCGACGTCAAGCCGCTCATGAACTCTCCAATCTCAGTCGTTCTAAATCTCATACCTACGGCCTCAATTCTAACAGTTGGGGCTGTAGCTTTAAGCAGAGCTTCACTCACTCATTTCATGCTATACACGCTCTGCACCCCAACCTCTCCGGTAGTAGCATTTAGATCTCATAGATTAAAGTAAAATAAAATGTCACGACTGAAACATTTTGTATGGCCTAATGTGCAATTTGTGAAACAGTGTGAAAGGAGCACACACACAATCGCTGAAAAGAGTCAAATCATGATGTTTACATAATATTGTTCTTGCTGTTCTACCGTACATACTGCCAACCAGGTGAAGAAATCACAGATTAAGATATTTTAGAAAATATCTGGGAGCAGTAGGAGTAATTTTCGGAGAAAACAAGCAACAAAGAAACGACAATGAGTGGATCCTTATGGGAGGTTGCGCGCATTGATCCTCACGATGGGAAGAGCGTAGGCGCTGTCTAGCAGCCTGGGCAGCACGGAAGGTTGGTGTTAAGCTCCGGCTGCTTGGTATTGATATAAACCTTACAACCCACCATCTGATGGGTTCGGCGACCTCCAGGGTCATCTGACGGCTTCTGAAGCGTTTTTTTGCGTCCATTAAGCATCCACACCGTTTCACTCTTCTCTTCACTCCAGCTTCCCTTTCTGTTGTCCATGTCATCTTTATTTTACTTAATAGCTAGGAGTGAAAGTATTGATTTACCACTCCATGAATTGATTTATACTGTAACTGTCATGAATTAAAACATAAATCTACCAGGTAGAGACGTGGGCAATTACAGTTTTTCTTAATAGCTAAAAGCCTAAAACACTAAACCCAATTCTCAGAACCACTGTCACAGTGATGTAAACCCATTTGTCGAATCAATCACTCTTTTGGCAAAACTTTAAATAAGCCCAAATTGTCAAACAAGCAGATTTGCAAATGCACTCGTCCCTCCAAAACACATTCTCACTTTTTTGCACTGTGATGCAACGTGTTGCAAAATGTTTCACACTTTCTAGTGATCCAATAATCCAGTTAACAGGTGTCACAGGAGCATTGCATCTTGATAGCAACAGTGGAAACTGGAAACAACAACAACAGGAGTTGGCTATTTGTTATTATAAATCATTAAATGTGTTTTTGTTAGATTGTGAGCAGCACGACCATAAGCAGGCAGTGCATCATGCCCATTACTTTGTCAATTATATTTTAAATTAATTGGAAAATCTTAAGGTTTGTTTTCTGTTTTTGTTTTCCTTTTTCTATTTGTATACAGATCAACAAGTCATTTATAGATTTTAGACCGGAGGTGGAGAGGGCTTCGAACTTGAAGTTTCTGGGCGTGACTTGGACTTTGCATTAAACTTTGGACTTTGCATTGCTGAACTATAATTTTATTACATTGCACTATTAGCACTATTGCACTTTAGGTATATTACATATTTATTTCCTATTACAGTATGTTTATTTGTATGCCAGTGGTGAAGCTTGTTTTGTGCAAGCAATGACAATACAGATCTATCCATCTATCTATATACGTAGGCTCAGCTATACTGTATCCTTTGCTGCATGTTAAATACTGTGCTAGACGGGGGAAATGAGTGAAAGATGGAACAGAAAACAGAAACAGAATACAGCATGAATAATTATCTTCAGAAAGAAGATTATGCTGGTTATATTGAGTCCGATGTAAAATTAATGAATTCCACTGGATGATTAGTGTGTGTTGGAAAAAGAGTTGGAAAATGTATTATTTTACTAAAAACTTAAATTAATTTGCCAACTGATACGCCATTGCTTACAGGAAATGGAATTGAATAAATCATTAGGTTATTTCGGTGAAATACAATCTGCCAATTACAAAACTACAAATTGTGTGGATCAATGGGTCCAGCATGACACGTGGACATTGCCCAGTGGTGACATGGGTATGGCGTGTTGTCAAGGCTGGACCCAGCTCAACACACCAGAGGGGTTTTCCCCCCATTGCCTGGCAAGGGACAACACCACATGTGTTGCCCCTGTCCTCTGGCTGGACCCAGCGCAAAGACGTGATGCTGAGGCACAATGAATCCCTCATTGACTTGGATTTTACAGTTGCACATCATCTTTCAGTGTACTCGAATGTAATCAATATAGTATACATAATATTCACTGAAGTATAAGTTGTGATTAATATACCATTTTATTAAGAAATGTTTACTACAGCATGTAACAAATCCGCAAGTGTGTTCCCTGGTTGTGTTCTGAATGTGTGTGATGTGGCATCTAAAACAATTCTCTGTAGTGTTTACTGTTTATATATTCATTGGATGTGTCATGTGTGTATGATATGAGGTGATTGTATGATTTTGCCAGAGGAGTCAGGGGTTTGGTGAATTTAGTACCGTATTGGGCCGAATATAACTCTGATTTGATTATAAGATGACACCCATTTTTCAACTAAATTGGAAAAAGAACATTGAATATCAACTAGTCTAGTCCCTGATTATAATACGACCCCCGGGCTCATTTCACACTGTTTCACAATCACAAAAAAGCACATTAGGCCATACAAAATGTTTCATTTTATTTTACTTTAATCCATGAGATCTATGAGCGAGACCAAAATATGGCATTATATCTTAATCTCACAATCACATACTCTACAGAAGACATTTAACAGTCTCTCTCTCTCTCTCTCTCTCTGGGGTTGAAATGCTACTCTAAATCACCTAAAGCAGGTTGTCAGCAGTGACATTTAGGTAAAGGTGTAACTACTTTGTCTTCTCAACTTTCTCTTACCTCTCCCGTTACTGTGTTGTCTGTGAGTTTTAAAACAAGTCGGTTGTTGTGAAACTAGTGTTTCTGTAGTGCAAGCGTGAACAATACAGCTTTATAGTGACAGTGAGCTCGAGCATTGAAGCCGGCCGGGGAGGGTGAAATATTGGTCATTGCATGTACTCCTGGGCTGGGGGCGGCGCCTGTCAGTGGGGAGTGCTGGGCGGGAGGAGAAGGACGAAGGTGCCTCCTGGTGGAGGCTCCTCACGGGCAGGTGAGCCAGTAGGATACAATAGCAGTGACAACACAGAAATGTGTGTGGGGAGGAATAATTGGTATAATGACTAAACTTTGGCTGCGCGCATTTGTACAATTCATAAACAAGGCATCGGTCTGGGTGTTGGGAACCTCTGCTCTAGTCCGGGGGTTCTCAACGTTTTTAGCTGGGGACCCCCGGAAATGCTTTGGCCATGTCTCGCGGGACAGGTTTAGAACTCTAGTTCATTCTCCTGCGTTGAATCACAGCTCAGCAACACATCACTCGTTGTTGAGTCTTTATATGGACTTCATATACTGAACCGCCTCTCTCCAACATACAGTATACATCCAACTGAATAGAATATTGTACAGCCCAGCGGTTTTCAGAGAGAGTGGGCCTCCCTTCAGATGAAGGCTCAGGCAACACCCCCCACCCCCCAAGACATTACTAGAGTACGTACGCTTTCTAGTAATGAGTCAAGAGTCTGTTTAATAATGCAAAGAGGACATGTTCTCTATATGTACAGTATTTAAATGGGCTACATGACTACATAAAGAAAATGCTACAAGACAAAATGTACCATAATAATGTCAATTCTAAAATGCAGGAAGCTACACTGAGTCAACCTCAGTCTCAAACAACAATAATTATCACAGTTGTCCCATATATCAGCAGCACTCGACCAATTTGCCCCGATTTGTTCAACTCAAACTAAACCATGCCACGTATGGACCATCACGGTCTTGCTGCCATGTGTGTCAGGGGTGGTTTTCAGGAGGATTAGACTGTACTGTACCATTGTGGGGCATCTTATTTTGCGTGTGTGTGTGTGCTCTTCTCTTTATTTCAAGTTCTCTCTCTCTCTCTTTGTCAGTTACAGTAGGCCAGTTAACAGTAATTAGGCGGTTTCTCGTTAATTAGGAGCACCCAGCTGTTTCAGCCTGGTAAGACAAAAGGCCTTCAGCGTGTGCGCACACACACACACACACACACACACACACACACACACACACACACCTGGGGGAGGCTTGGTAAAATGTCAGGGCTATTCAGATTGTAATTACAAGGAGATTTGCAGCCTCTCTCAAAAAGCTGAGATAAACCACCTGACACACACGCGCACACACAGTGAGAAACGCATGCACACCACCTAGCAAACTCACGTTCGTACATGATGCAAGAACGTGCTAGTACAAAGAGCCAAAACCCTTGTGTACAAACACACACACATACTTACATGCACACCAGGATGCAGTGTACACTGTACACATGTAATCAAGTTCCCACTCCTGCCAAAACACAAGGACACCAACTGTAAGCACAAGCACAAGCACAAGCACACACACACACACACACACACACACACACACACACACACACACACACACACACACACACACACACACACACACACACACACACACACACACACACACACACACACACACACACACACACACACACACACACACACACACACACACACACACACACACACACACACACACACACACACACACACACACACACTCTCACTCCGAGGCCAACAGGTAATGCATTATTGTAGTGCATGCCAAATTCTCAGACCACTCATTTAAAGTCATTAATATTACACAATTCCATTATGTAACGCTGCGTGTGACACTCCATTTACACACTCAGGCCCAACGTCCTGTGTCCCATATGTCCTCTGACTCATCGCACTTCATCCTTCATGAACGATCAATAAAGGGGTCGCGGCATTCAAGTAAAGCTTGCAGCCAGCCAGCCTACTTTATGGGAAATGTTAAGTGCATGGCCGTAATAAGAAGTGCACACATGTGTATCTGTATTAAGATCCACACTCCACTTGTCCATGCTCATTTTATATGGAGTGTAAAGCTTTAATGTTCATAACCTTCTCAAAAGTAGTGAATTAAGCACACACACACACACACACACACACACACACACTACAAGTTGTGAGCTGTGATTTTCTCTGCATTTGCATGGCATTGTCATACAGCAATTGGAGGAGAATCGGAGTGGCAGGGGCGATATTGCAGTCGCTGTACTGCACTGTTGTGACGAAAAGAGAGTTGACCCAGAAGGCAAAGCTCTCTGTCTACAGAGCAATCTTCGTTTCTACTCTCACCTATGGTCATGAAGTGTGGGTCATGACCGAAAGAATAAGGTCGCGAATACAAGCGGCCGAAATGTGCCTTCTCAGACGGGTGGCTGGCATCTCCAGCCACCCAGATAGTCACGCGAGAAGAGACTCGGAGTAGAGTCTCCCTAGGGAGGTCCTCGATGCACGTCCCACTGGGAGGAGACCCCGGGGCAGACCAAGGACCAGATTGAGGGATTACATTCTGCGGACATCCACAGAACCCTCTTGCTGTGCTTTTCCGTAATCTTTTATGAATGAGATCTTAAGTTAAATGTTAGGCAATAGTGGATTTTTTTTTTCTTTTCCTTTCCCTTTTTTTGCAATTTGTGTGGTTCTTTTTAAACACATCCACAAGGTTTCCCCTCCCATTTTAGTTTGTTATTTGCAGTCATGGGAGCACTTCAACTTGACAGCTGGATTCATTACACTTCTTGTGAGTCACCTTAAGTACACTTACACACAAACTATTTTCAGTGGTACACTTAAAAATGGCCACTGCCCGAACACCATATGCCCAACCAATTTTGATATGAATAAACAATGCCATCCTGTCCATTATTAATACTAGCGTACCAAATACATCTATCTAAAAATGCACCACGTCTCTGCACGTCTGTCTGTACATCCGTCTGTACGGCTGTAATGCACGTAACTCGAGAACCGTTCGCCCCACTGACTTCAAATTCTACACAGCCCGGCCTCTCCCCGGGCTCTGGACAGGGCCCTTGCCCATGGTCCATATATGGAGCTGGCCTGTTCTGACGTCACAACACTCCATATGTGGGCATGCGTGACACAGAAATCCAGATACAGAAATCTCCATATATGGGCATAAAAGGGACACAAACAGATTGGTGGAACGGGTACAACGGGTATTGCATAGCCGGGTGGGGCATGGATCTCCAACTTCCATTGTTACAGACTCTGCACTACAACCGGGCACCAGTCTAGTCATTCTATAATTACTGTCACCTGCAGAACCATCCACCACATTGTGGAATGTCATCAACAGGTTGATAAACAATACAAATGCACTTTTTTTTGCAGGACCAAAAAACTATATTAAAACATAAAAGAATGTCCGCACTGTAGCTTCCTTAAGTGCAATTTATTGGCACATCCCCCCGTGACGTTTTGAGCTAAGGCTCTGCATCAGACAGATTGCCAACCACATACCGTACATTAAGTAGTAAAAATGCAGTGGACAACAGATAAAATATTATTAAATTGAGCCGAGAGATACAGTTTAGCAGATGCTCTAATCTTGGGTTATAACTTGACCATAAATTACAAGGTCAGTAAGAGCCATGAACACTAGACCAGTGGTGCATAAACTGTGGGTTGGGTCCCAAACTTAGGGCAGGGTGATTATCATCATTATCATTTCTAAAAACAATATATGATCGCCGGTTACAAAATGTTTTGGGTGAATATTCCACTTCCTGTTTCCCCGTTTCCGAGAGAAACGCCTTTCAAAATAAGACGGTACAACCAGATGGCGGTCATGGCGGCAAACACGGAAAATAATTGAACCAGCTGGTGGAAAAAGGATGTTTGAATGTGACGCCGCTCCGTCTATCTGTCTGGGAAGTGACTCGCGTACTATGACTGTATCATGTGTGACTGTGTGTAAGAGAGAGAGACAGAGAGAGACAGAGAGAGAGACTGACTGACTGTGTTAAACGTCTTCCTGGCAGGTTCCTATAAGCCTGCTGAGCTGTGAACTGGAGGTGTGATTATAATTTCAGCTCCCCCACTGCTTCCACTATGGGTACATTGGTTCCCAGTCCCAACGGCACCTGTTACCTCTGAAGCTGTTAACTTCCACTATGGGTACATTGGTTCCCAGTCCCAACAGCACCTGTTACCTCTGAAGCTGTTCATAACGGTGGCCTCCAAGGACACAGACACAAGTGCTTCCATTAATTACGTTCAATTACTTACATAACTCTAGCTCTACCACTAGCTGTTAGCATAAACCCCAATTCCCAGTGCCAGCATACATCACTTTAAAAGACGGAGTTTGCCCGCCCCCACACACACTCGATATAAATAATGAAACTGTATTTATATAGCACCTTTCAAATTGTGTGTAAAGTGCTTTACAACAACAACAAACTGAAAAATATACAGCAAAGACATTCAAATAGAAAACAAAAGCAGGAAAGTCACACAATTTATAATTCAGACATTTAGCAGCCGCTCTTATCCAGAGTGACAAAACTCCAGAATAAGTCCAAGTACCCTAGCCAACTAATAGGATAATTGATTGAATTGCAAAGATAACAAGTAAATGGTGCATTTATATATAGCATTTTTTATCCAAAGCACTTTAAATAGATTGTGCATAAAATGCATAATGTGAATGCCAACAAAATGACTTCACAGTTAGTTCACAGCAAAGACAAAGTCTTCAGAGTAGACCAATACGTCTATTCAACTGGGTTGGTACTGGCACCTGACTGGAACATTGCATTGACTGGAACATTGCATTGACTGAGAGGCCGGGAAACAATATTATTAATAGCACAATACTTTCTCAATTCAAACTTGCTCTTGGCTTACAGTCCTACCCATGGATTCTGGCCCAATGCTTGAGAAACGCAGTAGACATGGTGCATTAAGTTCTTGAGTGGTTGCACTTCAACCACTTTTATGTACCCCCTCCCACACGTGTGCGCACACACGTGCGTCTCCACACACACATGCGCGCGTCTCCACACACACACACACACACACACACACACACACACACACACACACACACACACACACACACACACACACACACACACACACACACAGGCAAACTCCTCAAAGCTTAGCAAAACAACCAAAGATTCCAAGCTTTTTTATTGCTCCTCTAATTCCAAAAAAGCTAAATATAATAACAAGCTTGCAGCTGAAAATGGGCACATCTTTTTATGGTCCGATGAGCAAAGTCCCATAGCGTGCCAAGACTGATCAGCTTTCAGCTTATATTTATTAAGAATGGTCTCGGAGTCTTCTGGCCTATCTTGCCTATGGTCTTTTTAGTCTCTCTTTATTATGCATGTATTTTAACTAGCGTTACACATGCAGTTATCAAGACAACATTTTGACATTTATATAGGCATGAGTGCCTCGCCTAGAGTAGTAACCTGTGGGGCTGGGTAAATGTTTTATGTTTTATTTATTTGTATTCTCGTATATGTGATGTACTGTCTTACCTTGCGGGCCACGAGCACGAGCCTGTAATAGCGAAAATAGCCATCTACGAGTTCACAATGCATGAATGCATCACACCAAGATGCAAAATGAACTTGTAGATCTGCTATTTTCACCATGGATACAGGTGTGCATTGTGATTTTGACTCGCACCATTGGTGTCTAGCTAGTATCTAGGGCACAAACAGTTGGAAAACCACAAAAAAAAGAAAACACCATTAAAAGGTATCTATAATGCATATCTAAAATATGTCATGTCGTATTTATGTTGTACATCAGTCTACATATGTAGTGTTTATGGGTTTTTTTATGTGTCCACATTTAACACTATCACATAACTTGTGAGCTCAAGGGCTGCTCATATATTTTTAAACAGACCCATAGTAAAACAAAAGACCTTGCATAAGCCATTTAGACCTGGGAACGATTCTAAAAACATGACATGACAGTTTTCTGAAAAACCTCATGTTTCTGTGTCGGTGGTTCTCAATATTTCATGTCAAGGACCCCAAAAATTATATGGAATTGGCCACCGACCCCCATCTGAAAATATGTTGTTCCAGGGACCTCCCCAGAATCAAAGATTTGAGTTAAAAGTAAAACGTTCACTCTGAAATATATACACATTTTAACGATTTTTCTAAAATAGCAGACCTACAAGCAGATCTACAAGCTCATAGCGCGCCACTCGAGCTTGTAGATCTGCTCTTTTTCAATAGCTAAATTATAACATAATGTTTAAAACACCAAAAGGGGTTCCCACCCAAAATGGGATAAGCCTCAGCCTTGTGTCAAGTGAAGAAGAACGTTTGGAGATGACATGCTCATGGATCACAGCCTTGACATCTTCGGTGAACGTTCTTTGGAACGTTATTTGCAGATGACAGGAATTCTAATTTCTACTGATTTTTGAAAATATTGTACCCAAAGACATACAGTACAGTACACATCCTTTCATCATCAAGTCTCTTTCATCATGCTTTCTCTTTTCATCTCAGAAACTCGTTTCCTCTGAGCTGTAGTTAGAAGGCACTGTTTGTTTATCGAGGGAAAAACAGTAAATTTTAATATTACAACAAGGTTGCAGCACCAATACTGTATGACAATGATGTGAAAAAAGATGGGCAGACGCATAGCAGGAGAGACACCTAGCGAGAGGTTGTCATGATAACTCACAAGGTCAGTGCTATGTAACTAAGTTAGCTTGGGTAATTTGTGCAAAGATCCTATGTATTTCTACACAAGATATGTATTGGTTGCTTGATTCTAGGATTAAAATAATTTATTTGTAAATCTCTATGGGAATAAATGACTGCAGTGAATTTGAGTGGAACCACAACATGGCTGTCACTGCTATGACCTGTAACAAGTGCTTATTAAGGCATCACAATTGGCTGGTTTGCTCTCAAAACCACTTTCACATGTGCACAACAATGGAAGCAAGCCCTTGCTGCATTTCCCTTGATAATATCAGTATTGGGAGAATTTGACTGTTTGAAGTTGATTAACAAAATTCAATCAACTAGCCCACAGCTCTAAAATCTAATTGACCTTTTGCAGCTATGTCTTTTTTCCACTGAGTGCTCCATGATTAGGTTGTCGACATTCAATAAAAGATGTGTCATGTTTGATGATCATTTCTGTTCTGCCTGCAAGCCAACTCTGACTGAGAGGCTAAGAGAAAGACATGCACCAATAGTATGTCACGCCAAAATCCTAGTCATCAAGAAAACAAGTCAGTTGAAATGAATTGGAATGGCATAGCACTATTAGCACATGGAATAGCTTCATGATTCTTCAATCAGTCCTCACAATTAGAGGATATGGTGATTATGGTCAAACATTTATTAAGGAAACTTCTTGTTTTTTTAAACCTAGATCCCATTGTTCTGATGTGAGATCAATAATATAGTATAGTGTAATATAGTGCAAAAACGAAATACCTTATGTATTCTTTGTATTTCTCTGCAAAGTTATGTGTGTACACAGTATGTACAGCCGTGAACCGTTAACCGAATCATCGGTTCGCAGAAGAGATAAGGTATTTATTGCCATGCAAGAACAATGGATTTAGGTTAAAAATCATCAAAGCTTTCCTTTAACCCATTTACTATCAATTTCTCTAGAACAGTCTGCACACACTGCCAGCGGTTTTACTAATATCTCATAAGAAAGAATAGAGTCTCTACTTTCATCGGATTAAAAAGTGTGCGTCAATGGCGGTCTGTGCGTTGGGTGGAAACAACACAATGAGTTAACTGCAGGGAAAATAATCCTCAGCCATCACCTTGGTTGTACCGGCCTACCACTGGGTTGATTATGAAAGAAATCATCAATTCCCAGCATTAGTGTCCTTGAGTAACACAATGAACCCATAACTGCTTTCCTGGTGATGCTCATCCCTGTCTGTCCACTGCTCCCAATAGTTACACAGGGGTAAATGCAGAGAGGAAATTACTGTCTGGAATGTGTGCAAATGTAATTTGTGAATGAATCTACTAATTAAGTGGTATCATTTAATCTGTCCACTAAAGTCGGGGAACAGTGTGTCCATGTCTGGAATCATGTTATGTATTTTTATCTGGTGTGGAAGTGGATATTTTAGCACTAATGTAATGGGACCACCAGAATTGCAATGAAGGCAATCCGTTTGAGATGTGTGGTGTGAGAAAGTCTTCACTTATATAACAGTAGTTTATTAGGCTACTTCATCAGGTATCAGATACTGTACCTGATGAAGGTCGTGAGACCGAGACATTGTGACTCTCAGCAGCCTAATAAACTACTGTAATATAAGTGAAGACAGTGTGCGGGACCTCCTGTCTCTCATTAATCACACTGGTTGCCTGCTCCGACGCATCTGTCCCTGTGTGCAAAAGGACTCTTTTCTACAAAGAGATGTGTGGTGCCCTGAGGGTGGCACTAGAGGCAAGGCCATAGGGTCACTTAAATAAGTAGGGTCGATCGGCCAAAAAAAACACCTTAATACGGTGAGTAATTTTCAAGATATCTGTTCCGGGTACCGGGGTAAAGTTCTAGACAGACGGCTGGCTGGACAGATGGATAGACAAACGGATATATTGCCATCCTTAGAGCTCTGCCAACTAGAAGAGTTCCCAAGTATTTGTTAAACTACACTTTCAGACTTAGGACCCCCCCCCACCGTGGACAGTGGAATGCTCATCCAGCAGAGCTGAATATGTTTTTAATTCCCCACTAAAATTTAAAGCTGTACTAAAACTATGGCTCCAACAAAACTCTAATTTGACTTGGCCATGGTTCCCCGGGTGGGTTCCTCCTGAGTATACGAAGGGATCACTCCTTTGGGGAGATTTGTTTGCATGCCTGGTCCCCTTACTTTTCCCCTTTTATGGTATTATGTGTTTTGATTTAAACTTGTATTTCTTAATATTTATTTATTGTGATGTTTGTTGCACTGCTGATTGTCCTATAAGTTTTAATATAGTATTCAGTGGACCACAATGGAAATCACGGGTTTGAATTGTATTCCAATCACTGAATGCCTGCTTAAAAGAGGCGCACCATATGTCTGCACATAGAAAAATCCATAGTGTTAATTTGATGCACAAAGTGTATTTACATTTGTACACTGGAGGAGAAATGCAGTGTCTACATTTTTATACCCAAGTTGACAGGTATGTTCCTATGCAACATTGCTGTCAGCAGACATCACACGGTACACATGCATGCTAATGTAAACACACATACAGGCACGTGGTGCGTACACACACAAGGAGGATTTTGCCATGTAGCCACTAGCATGTCACATGCAAGAGGGACAAAGAAGTAGGGTACAGCATGCAGTATGCTGTAGCAATGCAGTGCATTCAGGCAAATGGATGTGACACTGTGTGTGTGTGTGTGCGTGCGTGCGTGTGCATGCAGGATTCCCTTATGATGTCGGGAACGATTGTAGTCATGTGTTTGAGCATCTGCTCTCTGTATGATCTGTTGACCCAGAGAGACAGACTGAGAAAGAGAGAAAAAAAAAAGATGGACATGCACAGACAGACAGACAGGAGGACAGCAGGAGAGAGACCTAGAGAGAGGTTGTAGGGGGTGGCTGGCACAACGAAGGGCCAGTGTCAAAGATCAAAAGGTTTGCCATTGTGCATTGTACCACCCTGCTAGGAACTGATTCGCTGGCTGGACAAAAGCCATCACCTGTCACCTGTTGAACTACAGGTGGCAGAGGTTGGTAATCAGAGTGGTGTAAAAGACATTGTAGTGAAATATGCATTCTCGCCGAGTTTATACATTCCATTCCAAGGCACATACATTTAGACACTAGCTACTTGAAGCATGTACAGTATTTTCAGTGAATTTACTCTAGCACAAACGAGCATACGCACAAGTATGGAAGCGATGCTCTCCATTCAGTTGTGCATGGCCAAACTGTGGATTAGTGAATCCACAGTATATTTTAGCCACTGTGAAATTAAACGGGTTTGTATGCTCATATCATTTACTATTCTCATAATAGCAGCCTAACTATGAATAAAAAATGTCAACATTGCTTCACGATCATGTTGATCATCATGATTCTCACCAAGAATAATGACGATGATAGTAGTATTTTAATGGCAAAATAATGTTTTGTTCATATTGCTAGACCAGATAAAAAAATAAGAAATTGAGAGGAATATTTTCACGACTTGGGGAGGAAATGCCAATAAGCCAATATAAGGTTGCACCAACTGTATGTGTCACGTGTGTACATGTATATTGATTCCATTCCATTCTAAATAATAGAATAATTCTGTTTCCCCCCCACCACACAATCATGAAAAACAAAACAAACAAACAACACAAAAATGTCGCCCGTGGCCCTGTGAGTGTACACGGGTCCGACGCATGCATGCGTGCTGCACGAGCGTACATGCGTGAAAGCTATCCTCCACACTATCAGCTTCTGGCTAGGGGAAACACTGATATTATTCACTTAGGTTGATACTACAAAGGGGCCTCACCCGGAAAAAGAAACTCACCCGCACGTGTGTAAACACCACAGGCCTGTGTTTACATACGTAGCAACGCATGTATGTGACGTCTGTTGACAGCAATGTTGCATAGGGGACATACCTGTCACAACAACTCAGGTATGAACATAAAGACACTTTACTTCTATCTCTCTTCTCTGTCCTCACCTCAGTGTAAACAATTCCCTGCTGTCATAGAAAGAAAGAAAGAATCAATGGTGAAACTTCGTGTGGGGGTCTAGACCCACAGGAACGCACCCAGGGTGCCGCCCCGATTCCGGCGAGCCGCCCCGCGTCCAAAACAGTTGAGTAATGACAGAGTTACCATGTGGGGGTTTAATAAAAAGGTCAGTGTCATTCTTGGGCAGCTGTGGGCTCTCTCTCTCTCTCCCCCTTTCTCCTGCCATACTGTAAAAACTGCGGTTGCATGTACAGTACACTGGGGCCACACTTAAATCGTCTCATCACCCCTGTGCACTAGAACTGCATTGAAGCCCACAAGGCAGAGAGAATCAGGGACTTGGCAGGAGATTTTTACGGTCAACTAAAGGACAAAGTGAATCATTTATTGCTTTCTCTGACAAGCACCGACATGAGTCACGAATGAGTCAATTGGGAATTTTGATTTGTGCGCTGAAGCATGTTCGGCTGTCAGGAGTGTGTGGAGCTGATGCCGATACGTTACAATAGCCCGGCAGTAATCAAAACGCTTATTTTTATTAGAGCAAATCGACTCAACCATCTGCAGTTTGATGCTCTTTTCTCTAAATATAATAATGTGGGGCACTCAGCAACAGTGAAGTCCTCTCGTTGAGCAGAGGGACTGCGCTCAAACGTTTCTTTGTTTGCTCAAGCATTTCATGTGTGAAAGCCATGTCCATGTTGTTCCCACAGCACGTTTCAATGCTAGAAATTATGGTTTTAATTTGGACCAAACAGTCACCTGAGGATACAGTGATTTATTGCTAGTGTACAAAATAAAGCCAAAAAATATGATGAAAGGGGAAAGTGTTAATGAATGGAACAGCAATGCCCACACATTCAACTTCATTTAAGAAATAAGACTTAAGATTTCATCCTAAAGTGTAGGCTACGTAAACAGTTGGTGCCCTGGTGGCTGACCAAGTAAGCTCACATACCACTTAAAGATGGAGTGCCGTGTTTTTTTTCAACCCTAAATTACCAGAGAATTACCAGCCATCTTCGCTTAGGTCTTATTGTCATATAAGGAGGTATAATTTTTTCAAAAAAGTGTACAGTATTTGTTAAAATGTTGTTTTTATGTGGCACGCCCACATCTTACGTTACAGACATACAGATGCACACACACACACACACACACACACACACACACACACACACACACACACACACACACACACACACACTTTAGTCTAACCACACCCATAATACTTCATACATAATATAGAGAATAGAGACATCATAGTGTCCTGCTTCCTCGTTCACAACCACCTATTTTGCTGTGGAACCCGTTCATTGCTATGGATAACCGGCACATCTTCATATGGAGCAAAAGCATCAGAGGGGCCCCCATGGATTGATTACCGGTACTACTTCTTCCATTTCTGACACGAAGCACAGTGCTGTTAGTTATGAATGGAAGTGTCCACTCTATACATTTCTTTATATGGATATCCTTTTTTTATATATGGCAATAACACAATAAGAATTGTTAATTTTCTAATGCTAGCAGGTGTAAAGAAACACTGCAACGCTATGAGGACAACTCAACCTGTATTTACCTAAATGAGCCGTCACGGCCTCCTATATCACCGCTATCACAAATTACAATAGCTAGCGGTGACAATGCAGGGACAACAAGACAGTGCCAAGTACTGTAAAAATGGGCAGAGAGACAAATTAAACAGAAGAAAGGAGAGACATTGGATGCTTCCAACTGAGAGTGCAATGCCCTCTAACGCTGTGAGATATCAAAGCTTTCATATTCAGAACAATATGAACCAAAACACACAATCCCTCATGGGTTAGGCGGGGAAACAGTCAAGGAGAGGAGAGTTGAGGAGGAGCAAGTTAGTGAGAGGAGGGAAGTAATTGTCAGTTCACCAAAGAGCGAGGCAGTTTGAAATGCACAGGGAGGGAAGAGAGAAGAGAAACCACAGGTAGAGTAGGGCAGGGGTTTCTCAACGTTTTTGCTGGGGACCCCCGGAAATGCTTTGGCGGCCCTGACCAACCTGTAGGAATCACTAGTGCAGTGGCAGAGATTGCCCTCTCTTGCCAGCTTGCCACCTCTGCACGGACACAGGTTGATGTGCCTGGCCAAGCCGGAGGCACTGCAGAGGATTCCAAACGGAGGTGGCCAGGAGCTTTACCCCTGCACCACCCAGACGCCCACCACCAACATCAATAACAACATGAATACAGGACACACACACACACACACACACACACACACACACAGAGGAGGGAGGAGCAGACAGAGGGATAGAGCGGCAGAAAACCAAGGAAGGAGAGGAGGTCTGTAAAATATCAAAGCCGGGGGATAAATATATGAATCAGCAGTCGCTGGGTTGTGTTGGTATACTTAACCCTCCCATTCCATCTCGCTCTCCCTGCCTCTGTCTCTCCACCTTATAAGTTCTCCCACCATCTGTCTCTCCACAATCTCAGTTGCAGTTATTCAGTTTCTGCTATACTTTTTTCTCCCGTTATCTTTCTTCTCTCTAGAGATCTTCTCTCTCATAGCGCACGCACACACTTGCACGCACACACACACACACACACACACACACACACACACACACACACACACACACACACACACACACACACACACACACACACACACACACACACACACACACACACACACACACACACACACACACACACACCATTGTCTCCTCTCTCTTTCTAGTTTGTTCTCTCCCTCTCCTCTCCCCTCTCTCTCTCTCTCTCTCTCTCTCCTCCCCTCTCGTTCTCTGTCAGTGAGTTGAAAGTATTTATATGATCAAGTGGCTGCCTATGCGGCAGATGCATCTCCCTCCCTGAGTATTCAGCTATAAGCCACAGGATTGTGTGTGTGTGTGTGTGTGTGTGTGTGTGTGTGTGTGTGTGTGTGTGTGTGTGTGTGTGTGTGTGTGTGTGTGTGTGCGTGTGCGCGCGTGTGTGCGCTTGCGCATAGTGCACGTGCAAACATTGCCCATGCATAGAGCTGCAATCCAGAACTGCATAAAACGTTATTTGAACCAAAGAGCAGTAGAACTTTGGTCAAATTCCCAGGTAGGACATGAGATATACGGTACTGCAGCTTTAACCAAATAATTGCGACTATGTTATTGTGAATAGTTATCATCATAATCACACTAAACATCCTATATTTTTGGGATTGACAAAAGAAACAAGGGGCAGCTGGTCAATCAGTGCAAACTATAACCATATCTTTCCTAGGGGTAATACAGCAGAGCTCTGAGTACTCAGTGCAGCTAAATTGCCTGCACTGAACTGCCAACTGGAGCCCTGCTTAAGGAACTGACCAAGTCACAAATAGACAGAACTGGGCCACCAAACATGCTTGGTACAGATGGTTTGGTAGAATTCATAATCGAGGAGACACTTGAGTTCATCCGTGCACAAAATAACCAAAACACAGGGCAGTAAAAAGCAACAGTCCAATCTATGCATCAGTACCAACAGAGGTGAGTCATGCCAGCAACACAAACTGTGTTCTGAGCCAAGTCTCTGCTTGCACTGTTCTGGAATCTCAGCAGGACTATACCATTTTGTTCAGCTGGGGGAGCTCAACGTTGATAGTAATGTTGATACTGAAAGTATTGATCAAACAAATTTTTGTCTTTGTGAATAATAAAGGCTAGGCTCCAAATGATCACCTGGAATTCATCAACATTCTTGGTGTTACCCAACTTTGGGCAGTCTCCCTTGGGTCGAAAAGCTTGGGCAACAAACACATGCCTGGCCTGGGTGATAAGCTATACATTTCTCTATTATTAAGAGAGAAGGTGAGAGACCATGAAAAGCAGATTGATGGCATTTGAAGGCAATTTCCTGTATCCTACAGTACAATGAGGGACAATATGCACTAACATGAAAAGTGTAAGAAATTCACCGCAATAATGAGGGTAACAATCTAACATTATACTGGAACACAAAAAGACAGCAAGCATGGAACAGGAACCAATCAACCAGGGAACGCCATTTTGTCAACATCCAACAAAGTGAAACTATTTTTAATGGCTTCAAATTTACAACTATGCATTTTACCGGCGTTATTCTCTGGCACACATTAGATGCAATAAAGAAGACAAACAGCCTGTGTTATATCAAGTCACAAACGGTGACAAGAGCCCAGAGGGAGACTTGTGCTTTTGGCCTAATAATACTCAGCAACGCCTTGATGCACGACTTGTAAAAATACTTTGTCCTAAATATTTCTGCTTTGTTAGACAGCTGACAGATTTGTTGACAGGGAGCAGTTGGGGATCAGTGTCTTACTTAAGGCTCATACATACTCCAGTTTTTGGTGATAGGTTATCACCACGGTGTAGTTTTTAAAGGGTTGGAAAACTACACCATTACGTCAGTCGCGGTGATGATCAGCTATCACCGCGGACACAGACCCATCTCTCTGTTTTTACTATCAGACAAGTCTTTTCACTCTGTAGCTATTACCCCGTTCACTGATTGGTCTAGAAGTTGGGTAAACCACAGGGAGGCGGGGTCAATCCTTAAGGACATCACGGCGAGTATGATGGCCTCAACTGTAATGTAACGTTGTCGTCGTAAATATGCTTTACGTTAGACAATAAAAAATGTACTAAGGTCTTGCATTTGTGCCACTATTTCCACTCATCTGGTAGTTTTCTTTCTAGAAAGTATTGACTTTAGCTGAGCACCCACAGCAAAGGAGGCAAACCTGCTCTGCATATCTAGAAATCTTTACAGTCATACAATCACCAGACTGTGAAATACAAGTTGGTTTCAATATCACTCCTAGCCAGGTTTGCCCTTTTATTGGAGTCTTGTTTGTTGGTTTTTGTTTTAATCTCCATATTAATCCATCTCTCACAGTTTAGCAAATAGCTAAACATAGCAAATATTATACTAGAAAGGAACCGGCATACTCGGGAGACATGCAAGTCGGGAACGTCAGAAAACCTATTGTACACGTTCTCTGGGTACCCTTGCTCCAACATACAACCGATCAGCTAAATGTGGAGATTAGGAGACCCCTGATGTTGTCAGAAACTGCTGACCTGGTGTTTATGACACATGGGTATACACAAATAGTTATTATTGTACATGCCGCATACAATATGTAGCGGCGTAGCGTCACAAACGTGATGCAAGTAGCCTTGGGAACCAAATGGTTCCCGAGCCATGTGGCCTAGAGGGCAAAGCGCCACCAGTCTGTGAAGCGGATGGGTCGGGTTGGCCAATAAGGAGAGCCGATGCTTACACCCCCGCGATTCGGTGCATCATGCATCCGCAGACCCACGGACAGAGATTTAGTTCTGTTCTCTGAAACAGGTGGTCCCGTCGGATTAGCCCCCGGGCCCCAGGTCATATGGGGCACAAACGCAGAGTTTGAAGGGAGTGCCAGTTATGCTCCACGACACACAGACAGACAGACTACAGATTCTACAGTATGTACTACACACACATTTTACTCAAGCTCTTTGTGTTCATTTTCACAGCCACTAATCAGCTGTTGACACCTGCATACCTTCCTGCCTGTATCCCTCCTCCTATCTATCACTACTCGTTTCCTCTCCAGTCAAATCCTCCCTGCTCGTCTCCCCCTCTCTCCATCCACCTTCCCTTCCCTTCCTCCATCTCGCTCCCTTGTTCCATGTTCTCCAAACTTCTTTGGGAGCATCTCTCCTCACGTTGTCACCTATGCACTCCCTCCCACCCTCCTCTTCCTCTCTCTAACCCTTCCCTTCCACATCTGCCTCTCTCTCTCTCTCTCTCTTCTGCCTTCCTCGGTCATTCAACACATGGCCGATCAATGATCAATTAGTTCTGATTCCACATAAACCTCACGTGACAAGAGCTGTGCATGCGTGCGTGTGCACGGGTGCGTGTGTGTGTGTGTCCGTTTGTGAGCATGATGAAGCAAACATAGCCAGAGAAATGGAAGCAGGGGACAGGGAGAGAGTGTTAAGAATGAGGCGTAAGAGAGAACATTCTTTCTCTTAAGACAGATTTGTTTTTTATAAATGGGCTGCGTCGGAATAAAATGCTGTGTAAGGCTTAAGTATCATTGCCATAAACAACTCACGTACGTACATATGCTTGCGCGCAGGCACACACACACAAACAGAGTCTCACACACACACACACACACACACACACACACACACACACACACTTTGGTATAAGCAGCTCACGTTCGCTGCCACAGCCCAAGAGCTACCGCAAGAATATTTATTGGCTACTAGCTCAATGGCTGTATTGAAGAGAAGACGAGAAAGAGAGAGGAGGGGGGAGAAGAGGGGGGGGGGGGGGACAGTGAGAAAAAGAGAGGGGGGTTAGGAGAAGGGGGGGGGGGGGGACAGTGAGAAAAAGAGGAGAATGGCAAATGTGAGAGGAAAGACTGACAGGGAGAGATGGAGGTGGGGAGAGACAGAGAGGGTGGGAGATTAGAGAGAAGAGGATGAGGGAGGAACAGGGAGGGGGAAGAGAGGAGAGGAAAGGAAAGGAGAAGAGGAGAGATAAATGAGGAGCAAACAGGAGCTACAGGAAAAGAGGTTCCCCTGTTCTTCACTCATCTTCTCTCCTCCCTCTTTTTCTCCCCTCGTTCTCTGTGCCCATATTCCTTCACGTTTCTCCGCAAGACACGTCGCACGCGCACCACCACCACACGCACACACCCTCACGCACAACCCTCAGACACACGCGGGCACGTCAAACACGCACGAGAGAAAAGAAGCTCATTCCTTCTACTGCAGCAGCAGATACATCCAACCATGCAAACACCCCCCCCCTCACCCCGTGACTGCTCAGCTCACACTGCCAGCGCGTGCGCGTCTGCAGGTGTGTGTGTGTGTGTGTGCGTGCGTATACGTGCGTGCGTGACGCATATATCCCCCTACCTTGCGCGCACGCGGCCAGCGAGCAGAAGACCAGACTCCACAGAAAACAGCAAATCACAGTCATCCCTCCGTCCATCCTGCTGCCTCCGTCCACAGCTCCACTCGTCCCTCTCCTCCTCCTCATCTTCCTCTCGTCGGACGAGGAAGGCTGCGCCAGTAGACAGTGTTCCACCATGCTGCTGCTGGTATCACTATTATTATTAGTATTAATACATGATCTTCCGCGAGCCGAGCGCGAGCCCTCTAAGCTCTCACTGGGCCGCATGCTGCTTCACATCCAGAAAACGGGAGGGAGAGAGAGAGAGGTGGAGGGAGAGAGACGGGGGGGAAGAAGAGAGAGAGAGGAAGAGAGAGAGAGAGAGAGAGAGAGAGAGAGGGAGAGAGGGAGAGAGAGGGAGAGAGAGAAGTGCCTGTTTTTTATCTTCCCTCTACCATAGACTAGATAAATCCCTCACAGTGAAGATGAATTAAGTCAACATCCAGAGAGAGAGATGTATAGAGAGGGTCAGACAGGTTGTCTCTTCTTGCCTCAAAATCCACTCGCTGTCCTCCCGTTTGAAGCAGTGGTGGTGGTGGTGGTGGTGATGCTCGGTCCCTCTCGGACAGAGATCTCTGCCCGTTCAGTTTCACAGAAAAGGAGAGCTGAGCGCTTCAAATCCACATTTCTTCCCCCGGACTGCATTCCCTCCTCAATCTTAACATCTCTTCCCTTTTTTGCTGTTTCTTCTCAACCCTCTTCTTTTTTCTCCTCTCATGTGTGTCTTTTCGGTATCCCTCGCTTCTTGCGTGTCTAAAAATCGTCCAAAAATGCGTTAGCCTATGCCGCAAATAGACCGAAAAAAGAAAAACGCATAGTCCTATAGTTTCAGAAAATGTTTTTTCTTCCTTCTCCTTTTGGTTGTAACGCCTCTTCTATGTATACTCTTGTGTCATGAGAACAACCGTTTATATCCCCCTTGTCAGTTCTAGGACGCCCGTACAACATACGTTTCCTCTCCTCCTGTTACACGAAGATTGTAGTAGCATCTCTTCTTTTTCCAATAAAATCCCTTGTCTCCTCAATATTCTCTCTTGCGTGCTTCTTTCTCGGCGGGGAGGAGATGAATTAATCAGCCGTTGTCATATCCCCCCGCACAGAAACGCAATTGTACGCAGCCTAGGAGGCTATAACTCCACTCTGCCGGTGGACAACAACGGTTCCTCTTCTACAGCAGGCGAGATGAAAAGTCGAATAATCCTTCCTTTGTACTTAAAAGTGTGCCAAAAAAGGCGAGAAGAGGGGAGCGAAGTGGAGCGCCGTCGTGCCTCCGTTCGTATATTCTTCGAAGTGTTTCAGTCGCGCGGTGTTCACGGGGAGGCTGCAGTCAGCATCCTCTCCTCTCTCTCTGCACGCACGCACGCCGCTATATCTGTGTCTGGACTCACCGAATACCAACCCACGACGCGACAGACAGGTGGATATTCGTGGGAATGGGATTCAAATCATAATTCTCTCGTTTCGCTCTCTTATTATTGTTGCGGCCGGCGCGCAACTTCTTTCGTTCTCCCCTACTTCCGCGTCTGGTTGTCTCAATCACAGCAGGTGTCAATAATTAGCAATTAGTATGGACAACAAGTTCAGTGTACTGGAATGTGGCTTGGTGGCTTGGTGCAGAGACCACACAGCATATATAGTGGCACAATGCTCTTTAAAACAAAAATACAGTATTCTATAGGCTGTCAGTCTCTTCTTTCCAATGCTTTTCAGAATGACAAACCACTCCTTCATTTGTATTCTGTAAAGAACCATTAGAAAGAAATAGATTTGTTCTAGGCTATAGTAGCTGGCATGAATGATGCAAGTGAGGCGCTGCTCTTCTCCCTCCCTCTCCTCCCAGTGATCCCTCCTCATACTTTGTTTATTTTGAATCCTCATATTGTACATTAATGCACATTTGTTTTATCATTTGAGTGTAAATGTACTTGTGTGCCAATTCAATTTTGCGGGGGGGGGGGGGGGGGGGGGGGTTGGTGCAAATAACTAAACAGAAAACAATTTATCATCACTTCGTTCCCACATTCAGAGGCAGAGGAAATCCCTGTGGATATGGAGCAGCCTAATGTCAAGAGACTGGCTTTGGGTCGGAATGACTCTGTCAGAGAACAGCCATAAGGGAACTATATGGACATGAGGGGTGGGGAAACTAGCTGGCCCATTTGGTCAATTCCTCATTATGTTAATCAAGATGTTAAATTAACAACAGCAGTTCCTCTCACTTTTTTTAAATTTTCAAATCAACTATTGCTCCAGCAGCTTAATGTGCACTGTGTGTGTGTGTGTGTGTGTGTGTGTGTGTGGAGATTTGGACCTACTGTTCAATTTTCGAAAATAATTCAATGGAGAATATCAGAAGTGTGTGTGTGTGTGTGTGTGTGTGTGTGTGTGTGTGTGTGTGTGTGTGTGTGTGCTTAGCAACTCTGTCAGACGTTCCCTTACAGCACTCTTCTGCCATCTACAGGCAAGTTCTCCCTCTCTGCCTGTCTGTCTCTCTGTGTCTGTCTGTCTGTCTGTCTGTCTCTCTGTCTCTACCTCTCTTTCTACCACACTCTCTTGCTCGCCCAACAGTGTTATTCTTTTTGGCATCTTGCTACCTCTGTGTCTGTGGACATGTGTCGCATCTGTGCATTCTCATATGAAAGCATTCCTCAGATCACCTGTGTGCATGCGTGCGTGTGCATGCGTGTGTGTGTGTGTGTGTGTGTGTGTGTGTGTGTGTGTTTTTTGAGGGGACTCAGATCCCAGATAATTTCCAGAAATCAATAAGCCATGTGTGAGGGTCATGTCCTGAGAGACAGGGGGGTGGCAGAGGGGAGGGAAGACCATGTTAAAAGAGATTCAGGAGGATTGCTGAGAGTAAGGGGGGGGGGGGGGGGGGGGGGGGGATGGAAAATGGAATCTGGAAAGAGCTAGTTTCAGAGAAGCCTATTGGAAGGATGAGAGGGTATAGCGCAATTGAAAAGGTGGGATTTATGTTCCCAGAAACAGATGGGAACAGAAAAATAAACATTTTCCTTAGGCCTACTGAAATAAATGTAAATGTAAAATTAGATGAGAGAGACAGAGAGGGTTGGCACAGGAGAGAGAGAGAGAGAGAGAGAGAAAGAGAGAGAGAGAGAGAGAGAGAGAGAGAGAGAGAGAGAGAGAGAGAGAGAGAGAGAGAGAGAGACACAGAGACAGAGAGAGTTTTTGCTTTAAAGAGGTGGGGAGAGAAAATGCATGAGAGGTAGAAGGAAGGGAATGAGGAAATGACAGAGAAAGACGGCACAGACAGAGAGAGAGAAAGAGAAAGAGAGAGAGAGAGAGAGAGAGAGAGAGATAACTAAACTCAAAATGGGTCTCACAGGGATAAGAAAAAGAGAAAGGTCTATACCGGTATATCTCTTATGATGATTGTTGATTATTTTCTTGTATTCACACAAAAAACAAACAGAAGAAACAAAACTAGGGTAGGACAATGCAGGCAACCAAATTTCCAGTGCCATCCCAAATCATATGGCAGTGCCACACACCCAAACACTTCTAACCAATAGCTTCAGCAGTGACACCTCAACAGCACTGTGTAATTGACTGGTTCCCAAACTTTTTCATGTCAAGGACCCCCAAATTGACATTTATTAGACCGCGGAAGGAATTATATGCCAGAGATAAGATGAGATTTTTACGGCTCTAGCACTGATTCTCAACCTGTCTAATTTCAAGGACCCCCAGTTTGACCTGCAAATTAGTCTACATACCGCCATTTAATGGCATTTCTATCGCTGGGACCCGCAATTTATATTGTAAAATCCCCCCCCCCCCAAAGGGAACAACATTTTCCATTTCTTGTCCTTTTCATTCAGCAATGTGGACACATTAGTACGGTAGGTTTGCTTTACCAGTGCAAGAAATCACAACATCTTTCCGATTAGTCATTCAACCTGCATCACTTCAGCGTGACGTGACCTTGCAGAGGAATGTTTTTTGGTGAAATCCCCAACAATTCTGCTAAGCCAAAGAACCTGTTTGACAGACAATAATATTAATATGATTCTAAAACAACTCGACAAAATGGTAAGGATTTGTTATCTTATTATTTTTTTGCACAGCGTCGCATGGACCCTAGCGGTACATTACTAACGAGGTAATTGACTAACGAGATATCCAATCAGGAGGCCCACTGCCGGAGGGCGGGAAGACGGCTGCTGTCGACACGATCGAACACACCCCCACCACCACCACACACCGCACACACTCCCAAATGCTGCAAAAAGGGGAATATTTGCTCATTGCCAGCTGCTTGCCTAAGCGTGTTTGTGGGGCGTGTGTGTGTGTGTGTGTGTGTGTGTGTGTGTGTGTGTGCGTGACAGATTGTGTGTGTATGAGGGGTGGTGAGCCCCAACATTGTGAAGCTTACTACAACAAGGTGCCTGTGGCAGTAACGTGCAGACCCACACACACGCAGTTGCGCACACACACAGACACACAGACACACACACACACACACACACACACACACACACAATCTCACAACAGCTTTTGATTCTGATTAGTTTCACACATGGTGGATCTCAGAGGCAGTGTTACTGTGGGTTACAGTAAGGACAATCAGACGACAACTTTTTGCAGGCACACACCAAAATCGGACGTGTTATTTTAACACAGAGTGATGTACCAATCATGTAAACAAATTGACTCGTAGGGATGTCACTGTGTACAGGGAGGTGTGTGTGTGTGTGTGTGTGTGTGTGTGTGTGTGTGTGTGTGTGTGTGTGTGTGTGTGTGTGTGTGTGTGTACACGTATGTGTGCGTGCGTGCATGTTATTGCACATGTGCATGGCAAGAGGAGATTAACATTCAGTTTAATTGCATGACCCTCACAGCATCTCCATTATCCATAATCTCAATTTAACAGTAATTTGGAGAGATTAGTGTTCGTATGACATTGACCAAACGTAGGCATGAAGGACTTACAATATGGTCAAATCTAAGCGTGTAAAAATTGACCTGTGATACACATTATTCTGTATATGCATGTAGCTACTGACTAAGTCCTATAAACCTCACGATAATATTTGGTTCAGTCAGTGAATGACAACATGAATGGACAATTATGTCGTACAGAAGGATGTATGGTCTTCCTGCTTTCACTGCCACACCTCTAACGGTATACCCATGGTAGACTATGCATAGCAGGGGCGTCCTCTTCCCTGAGCCAAGCCTAAACCTGACAGCATACCAAAAAGTGTGTTTTGCTGCAGGGTATACCACCATTCATGGATGTTTGGCCCCTTACCCAGAACATCTCCTGGTGGCAGGGCGGTGAACAGGGACGTCTCCCTGACACCCCCTGCCTGCAGCGCAACTTATTTGATGTTCACCCCAAGTCTTGTCTCGTCGTCTCAGCCAGAGCCAGCTTGGCTTGCTTTCGCTGCTTCACACTATTGAAACGAAATCGCTCTCTCTGTTCCGGGAGGAGAGGGGGGGCGGGGGGGCAGAGCAGCTCGCAATTCATTTTCAAAGGGAGTCACTGGGTTTCACAGAGCAGCTCTGCTCCATGGGGGGGGAGGAAGGCAGAACACAGCCATGGAGCAGAGCTGCTCTGTGGAACCCAGTGAAAATAAATTGCAAGCTGCTCTGCCCCCCCCTCTTCCCCCGGAACAGAGAGAGCGATTTCGTTTCAATAGTGTGTACGTACGGGGCCTGAGAGTTCTTTATTGGCCTTGCACAGTCTGCTCATCAGTCTAATACATTTTTACTAGTATCTGTGTTTTGGTTGGTTATCAGGTCAATGGAACCTTTTATATAATTGGGACAGTATATCAGTTGTAAAGTTCAGTCCAGAAAACAAAAAACAGTGGAGATGTTAAAATTGCACATATTTATGAAATAGACGTCTCGCCATCTCTAAGGTCCTCACATGGGCCACACATGAAAAGGGACCAACAATGTCTGCACAGACAGCTGAAGAAATTCAGCGTGAGCCTCATCGCATTCCTCATCGCACTAATAGTCCAGGAGAACTAGCGTTTCACATCAAAGTGATTGTTATAGAATTCTTCTCACCCCCATACATCCTGTCTATGCGGGTGTCCAGGACAACATCCTATAAGTCCTAAGAAATCCTAGTTGCGCAAATGTTTAATTGGCATGAATCCAAAATGGACGCCAATTACCATCAAAGAGCCATATAAAATGATGGTAGAAGCTTTTCTTCACAGACCATTTCTATGAAGTCACCAGAACATTCTAAGAAATCCTATAGTTGCGGCAATATGTTTAATTCAATTCAAGATGTCAGCCAATTATTGTCAAAAAGCCATACAGAATATACTATTTGTCTGAGATTTCAACTTGACATGTTGAGGTGAGTAATAAGATATCCAAATATCCCCAAAATATCAAAAATAAAAATATTTAATCAAAATTTTGACCAATATAACAGAAGTACAGGCTATTAGTAGGAGAGTATCCTGATAAGCGACCATCACCACCTGGTATACTGGCACTGCCCTCATTCACAGTGCCATAAAGGTTGTGTGGATGGCAGTGCATCCCATCCTCCAGGACAATATACCCCTGGCAGTGTTTTATTGATTTCAAAAAGCCTGAAAAGGCATTTGACTTGATACATAGAGCAAGAAAGACACGATGAAGATCTTCAAGATGTATGGTGTCCCTCACAACCTATACTATGTCCATGCGTTCATTTTCAATACAGTTCTCAATCAATCAAACATCAAGAGGCCTGGTGGTTACCGCAGAAGGCAACAGCAAGTAGTTTGACATCCAGGTGGGGCTGTTGCAAGAGGACACTCCAGGCAGGCAAGGCTATTAGTGGACAGGAGCAGGAACTCACACTCACTGTTATGGACCTGAAAACTATGGTTATCACTTAAAACATTCTCCCTGACTACCCACCTCTAACTGCAACAAGAGGGACTGCACTAAAATAAGTCAATAACTTTGGAGGGCTCTGGATGGCCAGTGTGTAGTGGTACAACCTTCCCTGACATAAGAAGTTCAGCTTCTCTGTTCTCCTATAAATGTGTGTGTGTGTGTGTGTGTGTGTGTGTGTGTGTGTGTGTGTGCGCGTGCGTGTGCTCTAATAAAGAATGCAACCATTTTGAATGAGATGGATCTTCTAAGTAGTATCGTCTGCCTGCTTTAATACACACAGTCTCTCTCTCTTCTTTATTACTCTTTCTGTCTGCTCTATTTGACTCAGTTTCTCTCTATCATTCTATGTCTCCCCAAAAACATCCTCTCTCTCTCTCTGCAGGGGAGGAAACACTATCCCAATCACTTATTTATCTACATTTCTCTACCCCCCCCCCATCCAGTAGGATCCCCACACACACACACACACACACACACACACACACACACACACACACACACACACACACACACACACACACACACACACACACACACACACACACACACACCTCCATATTAATCAGGTGTAGCTGGTGACAGCTCACCAGTTGGTGTCAGATTTACAACCCTAAGACACATTCCCCCTCTCTCGTGTGTGTGTGTGTGTGTGTGTGTGTGTGCCCGTGTGTGTGTGCCCGTGTGAACATGCTGAATTTATTGCCTTTGGTTTAATGAAGTGAACAATGAGGTCACGCTTAGAAAATCATCAAATGAGAGAGAGAGAGAGAGAGAGAGAGGGAGTGAGAGAGAGAGGGAGAGAGAATGACAAATAGGAGAGAGAGGAAAAGAGGACTGGAGCAGAACACATACAAGCACATCCCCCCCTCTCTCTACCACTGTGACCGAGTCAAAGAACAGACACATGTTACAGGGATAATCTCCAGCACTGCAGCCCCATGTGTTCCCACACACACACACGAGCGTGCGCGCACGGCGGCCACCGTCGGGAGCGTTCCGGTCTAATGGCTGGCAGCAGAGGCGAAGCACGGCCCGAGATGACCTGTGGGTCCCGTGGCTCCCCGTGGCCATGAATATTAATGAGACTACCTGTAGGCCGAGGAGGCTCATTATCAGCGACGTGCACGCTCATCAGCTGTAAAGCCTCCCCTGCATCCTCCAATCAGCCATCTGGCCGCTCGCCGCGCTGCGCTGAGGCCTGCACGCTGCAGCTCCGACAGCTGTGTGTATCGGAGGAGCTACAGACAGGTGTGTGTGCGCATGCGTGCGCCGTGCGCCATGTCCAGGTTGCGTTACAGGAATTGTGTTGTAGTGGGCTTTTGACAACGTGACTCTATATAGGAGGTGAGCTGACTAATCTAGAAGAGTTTATTTTGCATTCACCTTTAACACACACTCTAATTTAAAATGGGAACCTGGCAAAAGGCATGGCCTCTGTGATGTTGCAAACAATCGATCTGATCCACTCCAGGAAGTACCTTCACCTCCTTTCTTTTGAAATACCGTAATTGTCTACACCGGGCCGAAGGCATGGGGGGAGTATGTTTTGCACTCCGTCCGTCTGTCTGCCTGTGTGTGTCTGTGGACAGCTAATCTCTGGTACCGTTGACTTGATCGCAGCCACACTCTGTGCACACGCCACACACACACTTCCTGGATGCCAGAGGTGAACCTCTGCCCCAAAATATTCACATTGGCCTGTTATAGCGCCACCAGGAGGCCACTTTTTGACAGTACAACTACAGATTTTGTCGAAACATCACACAAATTGGTACAGTCTCTCTATAGAGCACCGAAGTCCTGACGTCACTGTCATCCCAGCCTTTTCACTCATATGGATATGAAGGTGGAAATGTACAAATATACCCAAAGAGTAACACAATAAGCGCTAGAAACGAGTCAAACAACCCTGAGACTATACATTTCCTGGTAGGCGGGGTTGCTGCAGCTGGCCGTTGCACAACAGAAACTAACATGTTAATTAAGTTATACAATTTTTTTGTATTGATATTTTATGTTTCGTGTTACTGCGAGTCGAGTCACTGCCAGCTGAGCTTACGTCAACGAGGAATCTCAGGAACGCAATGTATTAACAGCTGGGCGTGACGTATATTAGCATCATTGCTTTCATTTCATTTTCTCCAGAAACTGGCTGTATCAAATATGAATGGGCATCATGGGCATTTTTCAATTCTGCCTTTTCGAGCACCACCAGGAGGCCCACTTATGTGCAATACATTTTTATCCTTCAGAGTAGTCCTTCAGATGTTATCCAAATATCAATCCATGAGGGGCACTTCTTCTAGTTAACTTTCATTTCATAATGGTAGGGAATGGCAGTTGTATCGAGCTGAAATGGGCTAATACGGAGGCATACGTCATACATGACTGACATCAAAGACTGGCCATGACATAAAGGCTGAGATCAACATGGGAGCCACGCTGTTATTATTTTACCTCCTCTTGCTTCTGAAGTATAAGAGCAGTATAAGACAAACCAGCCAATACATGTTTGCCTCATGCTATTTTCACACCACATGCACGTTCCTATCCTCTGCGTGTAGCTTTCTATGTCATTTATGTGGATCCATATTCTGCTGTCAGCAGGGTCATTCCAACATAGAGAGCAAGGAGCACAATGTCAGGGGCGGTCAGTGAAAAGTGTGGCAAAAATAGCCCATGGCAGAATGGCCTCCCGGTGGGTGAAATTTGTCAAATCTGAGCACGTGCCTGGTTGTGAAATGTGCCCACATGAGCTGCGTGTTTGAAATGCAGACCATTCAAAAAATATTAATAATACATATTTGGTCCATGTTATTTTCGTATGTGGTGTCCATAATCCATAATATTCATAATTATGCTATGTCTATGTAAAATGGTCAACTACATTTCTGTGCTTATTTGGTTTGTGTGGAGACATATTGTCTTAGCCTGGCTAATAAGCCAGACCGAATCAGCCGTTTTTGCCTGAGTCTGGCTTATTAGCCAGGCTAACATTGTCTAGCAAAGGGATGGTCTGAGGGTCTTCCTTCACTAGAGGTTCTCAGCCGAGTACCCTGTAGAGAATACCATTGTTCTAAACCCTTTGAGGCTCTGTGAGGTGTGAGAGAAATGTAGCATTCTATTGTCTCAAGGAACCTTCTGGATATTTCTGAGAGCCCACTTGTTTACCAAATGCCATATGTTGATCTGTATGTAAAGTCTGTAACTCCACCCAGAATTCAACTGATGGATGTGAAAGTATATTTTGTGTCGTGACTGCAATGTTAAGGTAGTCTTAGCGGACCATGGCCATCGAGGTGGTCTGGTGGTCGAGGTGGTCTGGCCCTACGGGGAAGCATTCTGGACTCTGTCTCTGATTGAATAAATGGTCCATCACACTCCAAGGAAATCTCTCTGCCTGCGTTAATTCATCCGATCGTCTGATGCTTTGACAAGGTTTTCACTACTCTACTCTCTAGATATGTTTCTATGTCAAGTCTTTCTTCGATTTTTCAAAAATAGCAGACCTACAAGCTCGTAGCGCGCCACTCGGTGGCACGCTATGAGCTTGTAGATCTGCTATTTTTCAATAGCTAAATTATAACATAATGTTTAAAACACCAAAAGGGGTTCCCGCCCCAAAATGGGCTAGTTTAGTTAGTTGTGTGAAAATACACGACACGTACAAGCGCATGCTGTTACAATCTTCCAACATGAAACACAATTGTAGTATTGCACAGGACTCGGTTGATGTCAAATTCCAAATAACTATACTATCCAGGAACTAATAAGGCCACCGAGTAAATAAATAAATAATTCACCCATGAGTGCCAGCAATTTTCTGTTGTTCCTTTTAAGTATAGCCAAAGAATATGTATGTCCACTATACGATTGATCCACCCGACCGTTGATGAACCAGGTGCCTTTCTCTGTGCCTTACCTCAATTACCCCATGCAGTTCCAGGTGGTAGTCACAGCGGTAGACAGCTTGTACTATAGCCTATGGGACTCAGACAGACCTAGAGAGAGAGAGAGAGAGAGAGAGAGAGGGAGGGAGAGGGAGAGAGAGAGTTCAGTTCAGTTCAGTTCAGTTCAGTTCAGTTTTATTTTAGGAATGGACGACATACAGTTCATACATAGCATACACAGTTTCCATTCGTTTTTTCTACTCCTTTTGAGTGTCCGTTGCTCATGTCCTGTCCGATATCCGAAAAAGGGCTAGGGAGAAGCCATATAGGCTTAGAGAGAGAGAGAGAGAGAGAGAGAGTGAGAGAGAGAGAGAGAGATATGGAGAGAGAGGAAATACTTTGTAAAATATTTATAAACACTGCTAACAAATGTATCTTTGACATTTTGACACAGAATGTGTATGTAACAATCAGTCACAGAACACGCAGAGATATCCGGGAAAGAAGAAAGGGCAAGAGGTCATCCGTTCACACGTTGCTACGACCCCCTCGGAGAACACAGGTCAGTGCTATACAGATAACAGAGCCTGCCGGTTTAGTTAAGCCTCAAGGATTCCTGTTCAATATCGCAGTGAAAATGCAATGAAAGAGAGGTGTCAGGGGCGAGGGAGAAACTGGACAGAGAGGTGTCAGGGGCGAGGGAGAGGCTGGACAGAGCTGACGCAGGCGAGAGACGGAGTGGGTGATAGAAATGGCAGAGACCCTCAGTGTGTCTAATCATCGCTGCTGGGTTTGGGTTAATGGGACCTGGCGGTCACCTGGCCCCTGGCAAGCTTCTGGCACTTCACCCATCACCACCAAACCACCAGCACTGATAACAGTAACACACCGGGAAAGATCCATCTCCAGCTCTGTGTGGGTGGGTGCATTTGTGTGTGCGTGCACTGCATAATGTTCCCAATTGAACTGCAGAGCTTAACAGCAGTGGTTCTCCATATGTTTCATGTCAAGATTTTTGGAAAATAGGGTTAAAGTGTCTGAACCAATTTTGATGCTATGTTAACTAATTGTGCTATGGACCCTCTTTAACCCCGTCATGGGGGATGGGGGGGGGGAGTTAAATGAAAACTACCTGGGCAGCCTCTTTATATTGTTCACAAATGTCTGGAAGAATTCTCAAAGTGAGGATTCTGCATACTATCTCCGACGAAGCCTCCCCCAAACACTGTGGAATCCATTTTGACCTCGAAATCGTGGGTTTAAAACGCGGGGGGAAAAAAAGTTAAAACAGTGGAGATCTTTGCTGATCTCACTGAATATAGAATGTACCACAAGTTGAAGTGAGCAAAAAGCAGGGGAAAATAAAAAAGCGGCGGTTTTATTCTCTTTATTCCTGCGACTCAGGAGACACAGGAAGACAACATCCTTGAAATACAGCACAGTATACTGAATATCTAAAAACATAAGGTTGGTAAATGTGATGACGGTGTGAAATGAAGGATGACTCATATTTGTAATGCCACTGTGCTACAGAAGAAGTCATTGGAGAGGCCCCTCTTCTACTGTATGCTCAGAGGATCTGAGCATACAGGATCAGATTTTATTTTTATTTATTTCTTGTCACTGGAAACATGGAAACAATTGGTTTAAACTGTCCGCTCAGATTGCTACCTATGAAAGTCAGAAAATAAAGCTACCTGGAGAACTACCGCTGGGTATGACGTAAGAAGAAACATGGCTGCCATGTTAATATGGCTGATATCTTTCGCACAGATTTATGAACTGCATTAATCACTCACAAATCTTTGCTGTTGGGCAGAAACCTCTTATCTCCATATTCCATTATTTTGTGTTTTTTCATCAATTAATGACCTATACTTGATCATACTACATCAAACAAAAGCAGCAAAAGTACAGTAGCTTCCTGAGAAGTAACAGCGTTGGACATATGAGGTTTCCACCTGACAGAGACAAAATTAAATCATTTGAGTGACCCATTCAGGGTCACTCAAATGATTGATGACTGAGTGCATTGGAATTATTTTCTTGGCAAGTCTGCAGTCCTCACCTTTTGAGAAATAAGCAGTATAGTTTCTTTGAAAACCCTTTCTTTCCTGCCTCGACTTTTATTTAAAGTTTCATCTATTCACGTACTGACTACCGCAATTCTGTTTACTTACGTCTCTCCAAACCATCCATCCACCCACCGCCTACAGTTGGTTTAAAATGCTGCAGCTCACCTTTTAACCTGTTTTGGCTTCACTCCACTGGCTGTGGCTGTCCGCCTCGTTTAGAATGGAACAGAATCAAAGACAGACCGGGCCCCCTAAGTATGAGTTAGATATATGGGTCTGATCGGCGGTGCAACGTAGGTGTGAGGGGCGCGTAGCAGCACCAACCTCTAGTAAGTATAAATGTACAGTCAATATGAATGCATATGCAGTACATCTATTAAGGATACATCCAGTACATACATGAATAATACGTATGGCCTGTCAACAATGATAGAGAGAAGAAAGATAACAAGAAAAAAGAGAGGAAGTAGGAGAAAGTGAAACCGAGATTGTGGAGAAACAAATGGTAGGAGAACTAAGGTGGAGAGACGGAGGCAGGGAGAGCGAGATGGAATAGGAGGGTTAAGTATGTACTGTATTATCAACACAACCCAGCGACTGCTGATTCATATATTTATCCCCCGGCTTAGATGTTTTACAGACCTTCTCTCTCCTTGCGTAGAGAAAGACTGTGGTTGTGTGTAAGAAACACAGTCATTTATAGGGAACGCTCCCAATAAATGAATGTACAGTATCTGAACCAGTCTTGCATTCTTTATTTCGGAGTGCCATCTTTTTTTCACTTTGACGGTAGACCTTTATGATTTAAGATACAGTTTATGTACGTGACTTTGTGTATATGTGCATGCGTGCGCACACACACACACACACACACACACACACACAGCTGTAGCTGATCCTGAATGCTAAGAAGGGAAAGGGGGAAGGGAAAGACCATCAGATGGAAGGAGTAGGGAAAAAGCACACAGAGAGGAATGGAGGATATATCAGTATTGTGTAACAGCCAGGCTAAAAAGTTAGGATAGTGAGGAGAGTGAGTGTGTATGAGGATAGAGGACAACATTATACATTAATGTGTTATCCTGGGTTTAAGTTACCAGAGCGGTGCCCGTTGGGCACTGGCCTACTTGGAACGATGAAAGTTGGAAAATAATGCCCAGTTATTACTGTATGTCTGTGTCCCCTTTATGTCCCTTTATGCCCATACATGGAGTTCTTTGTTAGGCATGCCCAAATATGGTGTCTATGCAGATGTCAGAACATTATTATTGTGATGTCAGAACAGGCCAGCTCCATATATGGAGCCTGGGCAGGGGCCCTGTCCAGAGCCTGGGCAGAGGCCTTTTGTGGTGGTTCTGGACAACCGTGGGTCCGACCGACTCAAGGCTGCGCACTACACTCCATGTGGTGATGTGTCAAATTTGAAGTTGATGGGGCGAACGGTTCTCGAGTTACGTGGATTACAGAAGTACAGTATATGTACATACAGAGATGGGGTGCATGTATAGATAGATATTTTGATTCTGATTGTATTCTTTTAACAAAATCAAATCAGGGAGAAGAGAGGAGGAGGGATGGTGTGCAGAGGCTCACACCATCCCTCATCCTCTCTTGTGAGGAATACAACGATGGAGGAGTGAGAAAGATGGATGGGCAAAGAGTGGAGAGCTGCAGGAGACTCTTGCTGAAAGGTCAGGTGCTGCTGCTGCAGTGAACGTTTTAAGTTTTATCTTCCCAGTTACAGAGAGAGAAGAGAGAGAGATGGCCATCTTACACTTGGCTACACTTAAATTTAATAAAATAGGATATTTGAGAGGCATCTGTTCTGGATTAAGTCAATTAATTCCCAGATGCAGCACTTATGTTGTTCAGTGCTTAATTTGTAAATTATTAGGTGCTGGAGCTCGCGTATTATCTATTTGACCTTTTTTGAGTGGTGCAAAAGTAGCTAGCTAAGTAGCTATGTGTGTCTGTCCCTAGCTGGCTGCGTCTGTCGCTGGCTGGGTCTGTCTGAGCACGGAAATTGTCATTGTTGCGCAGCCTAACACACACATGTATATATGATGATTTCTGGTGTGACAGTACAGTACAGTACAGTACAGTACAGTACAGTACAGGGACCCCCACACCGTAACTGTAATTTCTCACAGGTTTCGGACGCGGGGTGGCTCGCCAGAATCGGCCGCCCAGGGGTCGCCCCCCTGGGCGTGTTCCTGGGGGTCTGGATGTTGGGGGTCTGGACTTGGGGCGGCTCGCCGGAACCGGGCCAGCATCCTGGCCGCGTTCCTGTGGGTCTGGAACATCCGGGGACTCCAAAGGGATGCCCACACGGAGTTGCACCACTCACTTCACAGTTGACACGGGTGTGATTTCTTAACACAACCAACGGGCAGTGAACCACCCGCTCGTCAGCACAATACAGCATATACACAATAGAGTAGGCATATAGACTAGTTTTATTTTGGGCCCACCAAAGCAATCAGATATTCGATTCTGAGCCATGCTGTAAAGCTGGGTGTCTTTGCACGAATTCACAAAGATAACCAGTCAGTTCTGTTCATAAGAATCATAACTATAAACTCAGATAACTCACCATTTGTTTTTAAAACAAAACGCATGTTGTCCCCAAGGCTAAAAGGCTAAAGTAGCAGTTAAACTATTGCTCCATAAAAGTATATATGTTCCATATTCCATATGCAACGAACGACAACAGATACAAAAGTTGAGAGCTTTAGTTATGCACCATCAGCACAGGCTTGATGACGTGTCAAGCGGACCCATAGTTATCATTTCCTCTCAAAGTGGGCGTGCATTTCAAAATAAAAATGTGTTTTTGTTTGTACAATGTGATCATTCAACCCATGTTTTAATTTGGAATCTATGATTAGGAAGAAGCATAGTTGACTTGAAAATGAAACTAAAATAATAAGAGACATATTGTATATTGTAATTGCGAACGCAAAGGTGGGACACACACACACACACACACACACACACACACACACACACACAGACAGACATGATCTGCTAGGTCTCATAGTAAGTGCTCATTGTGTTCGCAATAATAACTTAAAAATAAATCTTTAAAAAAAAACAAATATGTACGAGCTGCGTTCACTTCCCGCGTTTGCACGTCTTACTGGTGTGTATTTGGGGTGGCGGTACGCCCTCTAGAGAGGTTCTGGAGCTGAGCTCCCCCTAGCTCCGGATGAAATTAAGCACTGATGCTGTTGTTGGAGGACGGAAAATACTCACACCCTCTTTCTCTCTGTACATGCATGCTGACCATGCCAAATTATTATTTAACCACAAGGCATTTCACAGTAGGTGAATAAGGACAGCTGACAGCATAGGACAGAATACCATCGTATTTTAATCAGAAGAGCCAAGAATGAATAGTAGAGATATAAGGATTTGCCAGTTGGCATTAGATTCTGTTTCTTCAGGCAACACAAATGCTATAGCTAGAGGCCCTGCCATGCGAGTCATAGGATCCCATTGTTGTAAAACAAGTCACTGTTGCTTTGTTCTGCATAAGGTCACAATCAAGGACAGGGTCAAAATTGAGAACAGATGTGATGGGAATAATAAGCTGGTTTCCTCGAAGAGATGATTGATTTTTTGGGTCAGAAAGATCAAACAGCCAAAAAAATCTAATTCACAATTGAGAACCAATTTTCATGACACTTGGTGGGAATATTCATTTGGCTGCCCTGAAGAGATTATTAAGTTTGGTCAAAGGTCAAGGTGCATTTTTTCATCATTGCAATGAAGATGTATTAAAAATAATAATTGAATGCTGCCTGTGATATTCCATCTATGTGTGGCTATTAATTCAAATGAAATCAGATGCCAGATGGCGTAATAATAGGCTACATGGTTGCAAGGAGCTTGACTATTGATTGTTGTTCCTGGGAGGTTCAAGGTCATGAAAATGATTTGCTTATTCCAGTTGCTCTCAAGCACTCTAAAAAACACACATGTTTGACCTGGGTACCCCCCCCCCCCACCGTGTCAAGCAATTGGAATTGTAAGAGTTGATGTATTGCATTTCGTTTGACTTGATTCCACAGCCTCCACAACGCCTCATGTTTCGAGTTCGAGTTTTAGTTTTCCTCTTTCTCAGGTAATGTTTCACAATTTGGCCAATGTTTCAATGTGTGTTCCTCTGTCCGGCCGCCCGCCTGCCTATAGTACCAACAGGTGAGAAAGTGGCTTTTATTTTCGTTTGCGTTCGGCTCAAAAAACGAAAGCCTGGGTGAAACGTGACACATTTCCTGGTCTAGGAGAGTATAGGAGTGGGAGTGAACAGTGCAGAGGGGTCAGATCGGTGAACCAATATTCTCCAGCGTAAGTCTCCGCTGCGACCTGCCCCTCTAGACCAGAAAGCACGCTGGCTAGGCCAGGCTAGTTAGGTTATAAACCTGGAAATTAAATAGAAACAACACTTTCCGACATGAAATATACACACAAACTATAAAACATTAGTAATCAGAAATAAACTACCTGTCAGTGGGGAGTGATGGCTGATGAATGAATATCAACATCCTAATACATCCTAATACTGGGGGGTCAAATTATGACAGGCAATTCCTGCTGTCAAAATATGACCGCCCAGTCAAAAAAAACTGTTTGAAATAGACACTCATGCTTTCCAAGGTGTGATTTGGGGTCCTAAGGATGAATACAAAATGAATATCAACATCTTAAAACCAAATTGTTGAATTGTGGGTTTGAGCTCACATGCCCTTTTGATGTAAATCAAAAGAGGGGGTAACTACCTGTCAGTGTGGAGTGTTGGCTGGGAGGATCAGTAGGACTAAGGCCCTATACGTCCTCTCTGGGGGGGAGGGGGGGGGTAACCACCTGTCAGTGTGGAGTGTTGGCTGGGAGGATCAGTAGGACTAAGGCCCTATACGTCCTCTCTGGGGGGGGGGGGGGGGGGGGGGGTAACTACCTGTCAGTGTGGAGTGTTGGCTGGGAGGATCAGTAGGACTAAGGCCCTATACGTCCTCTCTGGGGGGGGGGGGTAACTACCTGTCAGTGTGGAGTGTTGGCTGGGAGGATCAGTAGGACTAAGGCCCTATAAGTCCTCTCTGGGGGGGGCGGGTAACTACCTGTCAGTAGGACTAAGGCCCTATACGTCCTCTCTGGGGGGGGGGGGGGTAACTACCTGTCAGTGTGGAGTGTTGGCTGGGAGGATCCGTAGGACTAAGGCCCTATACGTCCTCTCTGGGGAGGGGGGGGGGGGGGTAACTACCTGTCAGTGTGGAGTGTTGGCTGGGAGGATCAGTAGGACTAAGGCCCTATACGTCCTCTCTGGGGGGGGGGGGGGGGTAACTACCTGTCAGTGTGGAGTGTTGGCTGGGAGGATCAGTAGGACTAAGGCCCTATAAGTCCTCTCTGGGGGGGGGGGTAACCACCTGTCAGTGAGGAGTGTTGGCTGGGAGGATCAGTAGGACTAAGGCCCTACCTATAAGTCCTCTCTGGGGGGGGGGGGGGGGGGGGGTAACCACCTGTCAGTGAGGAGTGTTGGCTGGGAGGAGGACTAAGGTAGGTACCTAGATAACGATACAATGATGTCACGCGCATATACCCTCTTTTGTGCAGCCCTAGTACAGAGGGTGACGTTGAAGAGTGATGTCACATGAAGTCACCAGTGATCTATATAACCCACCGCTCGCCAGCTTACATTGACAAGTTTACGCGTGCTGTTGGAGAATGGAAGTGTGTGAAGAAGTTCTGGCCCATGAGGCAAAAGTGCCCTTCGCAGATCTGCCTAAGAGCGAATTTGTTATGGACGGGTTCAAAAGGTCATACTCCAATGAGGACACTCTGACAGTAGCCCTCCCCCACTTCTGGGAGCACTTTGACCGCGAGGGCTACTCCATCTGGTACTCAGAGTACCTTTTCCCAGAGGAGCTCAAACAGATCTTCATGAGCTGTAACCTCATCTCAGGTATGTTCCAGCGTCTGGAGAAGCTCAGAAAGAACGCCTTTGCCAGTGTTCTCCTGTTTGGTGTCAACAATGACAGTGCCATCTCTGGAATATGGGTCTTCAGAGGCCAGGATCTAGCCTTCACACTGTCTGAGGAATGGCAAACGGATTACGAGTCATACGAATGGCGCAAATTGGACCCAGACAGTGACGAGTGCAAGACCATGGTGAGGGAGTACTTTTCCTGGGAGGGAGAGTTCAAGCATGTGGGAAAGCCCTTCAAAGAAGGCAAGATCTTCAAGTGATGGACTACGCAGCCAGTGAACAACAGCACTATGAGGGATGATGACTCCATTGGGCTCCGTAAGTTACGTTCCGTATGTTGGCTTACTTGACCCTTGACTGCTTAATACATCTTAATTTTCATGAAACTAGCTCTGCATAGCCGGGACAAAGAAAGGAGAGAAAGGAGGAGAAAAAAGTTTGATACATAAAAAAAAGAAAAAGAAACAGCTATTTAGCTCCATGTGAATTGGAGGGTGCAGGCCAGGCTAAACCCTCCACAGACCAACAATAGGGATAATAGCCAAAATAAATAAATAAAAAGGTATAAAAGATAAATAAGGGGCAGGTGGGGTGGCCCACTGACTAAGAGGCCATACCGTGATGACATGCAGGTGCCTCGGGGTAAGATGTGGGAAGGACAACAGCATTATTCATATGGTATGAACTGCTATCAGTGAGCCACTGCGAGCTCCGACTAAAAACATGATGCCTCTCAAAGTCCAACCCTACGTCCTCGTCGTGAGAGGTGGAAGCATCAAGCATGTAATGCTGGCTAACAGGGCTCTGGTAAAACTGGATAGTCTAATCATTGTGCAGTGGATACAAGGGGGATGAACATGCCAAAATGTGCGCGCGCACGCACGTGCAAGACACACACACACACACACACACACACACACACACACACACACACACACACACACACATTGCAGACAATGTTTTATTCAGAACAACACGGAAGTCCAAACAGAGCGCTAATGCACCACTTTTAGAAGTCTGTTGGCTCATGTTTCTTTTTCTGCACTATTACACCACCCATTTGCAACCACTGAAAACAAATATTCCGAGAACCACATTTACTAGGGCCCTTCTGCTAGTTGCGTGTGTCATCAAAGTGCACTCGCATTAAACGGAAATGATTGCAAATGTTTGTGACAGTGGTTCACTGGTTCATAATCATAGGTGCTATTGTACGGTATACCCCACTGGCTCACCTGCCAAGTGAGAAGCCTCCCTGGGAGGATGAAGTGCCTCTGTTCTATTCCTCCTGTTCAACACCCTCTACTGACAAGCACCATTCTATTTTACATGGTACATAGAAATGAGGGTTATTGTTAACATATCACCATGAAACCTTTTTTTTGAGGGGTGCTATCCCCTCCAATGCATGGCTTTTGAAATTATGTCATATGGCAGCCAAGTCTATGGACTTTTAATGTTTGTTTAGGGCACTGCCGTGACAACGTCAGACATCATGTGGCCAATATAAATCTTGTGACTTACAACCAGTAAGACGCCTGGGGCGAGGTCGCATGCTTTGTCTATGAACTATCCCTTTAAGAGCAACTTAGAGTGGTTCAGTTGCTAAGGCAAAGAGCAGAGGAGAGAGTGGGCAACCTTGGCGTGTTCTTCTCGTTAAGAGGAAATAATCAGGCCTCTTGAGAGTTGGTAATTACCCAGACTCCACACGTGGGTCCAGATTTAACCCATTAAAACCGGGAAACCAAAAATCAAAAGTATCAGATCTACAAACACGTTTTGAGCTTGTGGACCTGCTACGTTGGATGCTTTTGTGTGACACTGTAGTATGATCAGGTATTTACGGAAAAGAAGAAGAAAAAAACACAAACAAACTCGGATCTCTGACCGATGGCAACGATTTATATAGCAACATACCGGTAGGTTTTTTCAGAAAACTGTAAGGATATAGAAGACATTTTTAGAATGGGCCGCAGGTCTTAATTGGTTAAGCGCTGTAGTGGCCAGGTGCAGCCAGCCGCCTTACATGATCCTCAAAATATTTAGCCGTATCAGTATGAGTATCACAGGGGACTCGTGCAACTAAAGTTTCACTAGCTTATTTTCTCTCTTACATTGGAAGTCAAACTCTTCAGAAGCATATTTGAGTATAGCCAAGGTTAGGTAGTCCAATAAATTGTGCATCGTATGTTTAAATATAGATAGCACCATCCCCAGTGAAGTGCATGCCTTTTGCCTGTGGAATATCATGCAGTCTAGAAGACCCAGTAACACCACCAGTTAAACCTGAGCATTGCCTTCTATCCATTTCTCCCAGGTTTAGGTACCATTGTTGCTGTTCATGGAGTGTGCTTTGTTTGTGTGATTTCTTTTTTTTCTTATACTTTATCATACAGGGTACGTACGTTTAACTGAAAATCTGTAATTTTCATCAGCAACCAAAGAGGACGTGTATGCAGGCTTAAACAACTACTGTCAATTTGTTAAAATAAATTGTAAAGATTTTTTAAGGACCGTCGACATGAATTTTATTTTGGTGATCATTTAATATTCTCTTTAAAGTAAAGTAAAGTTTGCTGTTCTTTTAAAAACAATTCTGATGGCAGTTATGTAGCAGAAAGAAAGAAAGAAAGAAACTTCTCTGTCAACTTAGCCTTTCACTAACAAGCATGAGAGATGTTCTCTTAATGTTTCAACATGTTGCATAATAGAACACTGGTCGTGTCTCCAGTGACACCAACTCCCTCCAAAATGTGGTTAGGTGAATGAGGATATTATTGGACTTTCATTCCATTACGGTGAGTAGGATAAATCTGCCTCACATCATTTTCTCAAGCCAATAAACTGAGAAGACCGTCTTATATTAACTAGAGACAAAACATGAAATTATACATGAAACTACACATTTGCATATCTGGGGAAGAAAAGCTTTTTTGCATTGTGAACCACCTACGTACAGTAGACACATCTTAATCACAAAAAGGGCAATTACAGTTGGTCGGAAGATATTAAGAACAAATGTGCTTGGCTGTGCTCCCTGTTTGTGGCGGGCGGAAGATAGTGCCCTTAATCTCTCAAGACAGATTTAAACTAAGATTATTAAAAAAGAAAAAGAAACATTAGTCTTTTTCTCTCTCTCTCTCTTTTAACATTACTGGTCTTGTTCTTGTACCCACACCTCTCCTTCCCTCATGCCCTTTCTTCCTCACTTCATCTCCATCCCTCCTCAGACCCTCCCCCCATCATCCACCCATCCATCCATAACACCCTATTGCTATCCCTCCCCGGCCCACCTATCCATCCCTCTCTTCTTTCCCTGCGCCATCTATCATCCATCCCTCCCTCCATCTATCCATCTATCAATCCCTTCCTTCCATAACCAATTCTAAGTCACCCGAGGACGCTGAGCTTCTGAATACCAAACAGTGATGTTATCCAGGACCAAGATGTCTTTCCACAGATCATATACTGTATCTATTGTTTAACAAATGGTCTGACACTCCTATGCGAGTGAACACCACAACACGATCATTGAACATTGTCTCTTTATTATTTGATTTTTACATTTTGTATGAAAGTACACAAAATGAGGTACTGCATGACTTGCTTTGATTGAACCAGTCAGATTGGAACTACAGTACAGTACAGTTTATACTCATCCCCCCTGAAAATAATGCCCAACCAAATAAGAATGGTGGATTTGCACTGAGTACTGAAAGATCAGATCACAAGTCTGTAATTTTCCAATCAAACAAGTTATTTTTGAGGGGTGCTAGCCCCTCCTATGTCCATCTTTGCAGCTTTGAGGGTTTGTGTAAACACAAACAATGTTTTGCTACCACCACCAATGGCTAGTTTTGAGTCTCTGTGTAAAAAAACTAGAACATTGCGTAAACACAAACATTGAAGACAAAAGTGAGAACGCAAATTGTGATTGGCCAGAATGAGCCAATAATGATGTATTATGATCACTTCTCACGGGTGTGATTTTTGATATAATCTTTTTGATACATGGCTATAATGGACGCAGGCACCCAAAATGTATAAACTATATTTTATAGTTAATACAGAATGTTTCAGAAACTGTTTATATTGCTTTCAGATATAACATCTGTATTTTGGAGCGACACTTGGTTTTGTTTTCGATCTGAATCCGAACAGACAAAACCAACACTAAAACGGATGTTACACGGTATGACTTTCAAATATGAATCAACTTTCTACATCAGTTTGAATGAATAAATTCACTATACTCTCCACTGTGCTGTCATGGCAAGACAATACAAACTGAAAAAATGAAACAGGAAAGAAAGCCGGGAGGAGGAACATTTCATGGTGCTGCTTGCATTTGGTGTGTAATAGGCCTGTTATATTGTGCCAACTGTTGTGTTCTGGATGTCTATACTAGCGTGTGCATGCTTATTCAAGCCTAAATCCTAATGAGCATGGCATCTAATCTAATCTAAGATAAACCTTTATTGATTCCTGTGGGGAAATGCAGGTGCCATAGCAGCAGCAGCAGCAACGAGCGAACAGCGTGACACACAGGTAGGTACAGTACAGGAGAGTAGCACCCATTACAGTTTAGGCATTGGCACAGAGTCTCGTGGGATAAAAATGTTAAAGATAAAAAAATGTAAAAGCTCAAAACACATGGAGATTTATAGTAGGTTAATCTGGTTGTACCTTTCTCTCATGACAGAGCATGGACTGATCAGTGACACCAAGAGTGAGGTGATCAACTAACTTCGGTTGACTTTTGTGTCAGCAGCGCACACATACAGTAGCAAAATATGAATTCGGGTGTTGAATGCAAATTCAAAACATGGAGATTTATTTATAGTAGCCTAATCAGGTTGTAAATTTCTCTCTTGACAGCCAGGGCGATGTCATCCACCAACTTTCATCGCCACACAGACACAGCCTGTCAGCAGCGCACGGATAACAACATTTGAACTCTTGGAATTTGTTGTGGGTGTTCAATGTTAAATGACAGCAAAACGCCTTCAAACAAACTGCTTTGATTTCATTACTCACTGACATCATTTGAGTCTACATCCTTCAGCTCGGGGCAATTTTAGTTCAAGTTAATGTGTACTTCATCTCAGACTGTTTGTCACACCTAACCAACTGCATGATGACAGGAAACAAGATTGGATACTTTCTTCAGGTTAAGACTGTGTGAAATCCACTTGGATTACAAAGGAGATTGAATCAGGGATATTGACCAGTGATAAGACCAAAGCAGCCTATTCCTCTATGCAAAGGGACATACTTTTTTGATTTTATTGTCTAGCCATCTCTAAGACTCTGTCTCGCTCTCCAGAACTAATCTTGCAAAACACTGGAGCGATCAGCGCAAAATGTCTTGTGCACATCTGGCAAGACTGGCATAGGTATTAGACGTCTGCACAACGTTGCAGAAGTTGCAACGTCAGGTGCTGGGACCACCAAATGGACCCTTACGGTCTTTAACTCAGTACAAATGAAACCAAAAGGAGCCAAGTAGACTCCATTTATACACTGTCTGAGCTATTGTTTACAGTAGTGGTTGTGGTTTAAAAAGAAAAATCATCAAATGGGGGTTCATGAGCTGATGCATATCAAACTGGGGGTCCTTGAAGTAAAAAAGGTTGAGAATTACTGGACACCAGTATGTGATGACATTATTCAGAATGGTCTTTTAGTCATGATAGACCTACATTATTCTGTTAGGTGCATTTGTGCTTGAATGTCTGGAGAAAGACAGAGACAGAGGGAGGACATTTTAATAATTTCACTTTAGTCTGAAAAAATGAAACTGGAAAGAAAGCCGGGAGGAGGAACATGCTCATTTCATGGTGCTGCTTGCATTTGGTGTGTAATAGGCCTGTTATATTGTGCCAACACTGTTGTGTTCTGGATGTCTATACTAGCGTGTGCATGCTTATTCAAGCCTAAATCCTAATGAGCATGTCATCTAATCTAATCTAAGATAAACCTTTATTGATTCCTGTGGGGAAATGCAGGTGCCATAGCAGCAGCAGCAGCAACGAGCGAACAGCGTGACACACAGGTAGGTACAGTACAGGAGAGTAGCACCCAGGATTACAGTTTAGGCATTGGCACAGAGTCTCGTGGGATAAAAATGTTAAAGATAAAAAAAATTAAAACCTCAAAACACATGGAGATTTATAGTAGGTTAATCTGGTTGTACCTTTCTCTCATGACAGATCATGGACTGATCAGTGACACCAATAGTGAGGTGATCAACTAACTTCGGTTGACTTTTGTGTCGCGGCCTCTCATCCTGTCAGCAGCGCACACATAGCAAAATATGAATTTGGGTGTTGAATGCAAAACGCCTTCAAAGTGTTCAAATGAAGGGCTTATGATATCGTTATGTCCTGGAAAAATTTGAGTCTAGCTCAATAGAGGGTATGCACATGCATAAAGTGAATGGCAAATCGAGTGGCAAAATGAGTGACAAAGTGAGTTTAATGCCCTTTATCGTAGTTTAATGCAATCAAATTCAAGTTTTCTGTTTGGATGTATGAGCTGTCAAGGCCAGAAAGTAGTTTTTTGCCACACAGTAGACGTTCCTACATAACTTCCAGGTTTGATGATGATGTCAAGCGCATACCCTCTATTTCAGCTCAAGTCAATGTGTACTTCTTCTCAAACCGTTTGGTCACACCTAAACCGGCAGAAGGGCAAGGTCATATACTATCCTAAGGTTAGAGTTGGAGAAATCCACTTGAATTTCAAATGAGATCGGATCAGGGATATCGGCATGTGATAAGAATGTCCAAAGCCCATGTCCGCATGTCCCCCACATATGGGGACTAGTTTGGCGGAGGGTGTGTAGAGCCCAGGATCACATTAGATAATTGACACACGGGTGAAAAATGAGTTACAAAAATCGCGGGATAAAAAAAATAAAAATAAAATAAAAGAATGTCCAAAGCAGCCTATATTCCTCTTATAGGGTCCCGGGTTCTGAATTTCATGCACAACACACTGCTATCAGTGTCGTACTGTATCAGACAGCTGATGCCCTTTCCTCTGAGTTGCATTTGCAAAGTGCCTCTCCAGTGAGGGTATATTTTGCGTGTTGTATAATAAATTAGAATTAAGGCATTTAGCAGACCCTCTTGAACCAGAGCGATTTACAGTAAGCACAAGGTAATACATCAAACATGCATCAAATGTATAGAAATAGTCATCAAGTATCATAAGTCAGCCAAGAACTTAATATCCGTCTAACAGTAGAATATCGGTATAATGAAACCATAAGTATGCACTATAGAACGCTGTGTCTACATATGCCATCTAAAGTACATAATCTTAGCCATTGCAAGATAATTGCATCGCTACATTGCCATTTTGCCTTTGATCCCATTGTATTTTTTCCTTTCTTTGTCCACACTGTTGAGGAGGCTCTGAGCGTAATCATTGCAATGCCTGCAATGTTGCCACAGCTGTGTATTGTAAGTGCATGTGACAGTAAAAACCTTGAGCGTTCAATGGCGGGCTCTTTCCAGTGAAGTGGTGTGCAAGGAGCCCTCACCATATCACTGGAGGCGCTAATTTATGCCAAATGTGATTTGGTTTCTTCTATAGCATCCTGGTTTCTGTGTCCCCAGCGGAGGGAGGTTGTTGACAACCACATGTATATTCTAGCTGCCGTCAGTCCTGACCGGCCGGGCTGACAACTGGAGATTGGATCATGATTTAGACCACTTCATCTGATCATCTTTCACCATTCATAACGCTGTCAGTAGACACACAACAACATTGTTAAAGCTGCTGTATGCCCGGGGGATATACTCTATACTGGAATCTTTCAGCTCCTGCAAGCCACGGAATATTCAATATATTCATGCTATACTTCAAGATGCCAGGCTTACCTCAAATATATATATGCATTATACAGTAGGCTAAAATCCTAAATAATGAGCTGGGAATATTATCTCTGCTGTACAGTGTAGTAGTCTTACAATACATTGTCCTATTGCACAAATCCCATACATTCAGGTAGAGAATCCTACCCGTCACACTCCTGTTGGTTTGTCACTGCATACTTTTTACACTAATACGTACTACGTAGTAGTAATAACCAGTAAGACGACCTAAAGGGCAAGGTTGCATGCATTCATCCGCCTGGGTGCAACCTCTCCAGTTGAAATACCTTACACGTGCAGTCAACTAAATACTAAGGTAGGACTGAACAGTAAATGCACACAGAACGAATTGCGTGCGTGTGTGCAAGTTGTGTGTGACAATGTCTGTGTGTGTGTCTGTGTGTGTGTCTGTGTGTGTGTCTGTGTCTGTGTCTGTGTCTGTGTCTGTGTGTGTGTGTGTGTGTGTGTGTGTGTGTGTGTGTGTGTGTGTGTTGTACCAGTCAAACACTCTGGATTACCGCAATAATAATAAAAACGGCGGGAGAGCCTATTTGATCCATGCAATAACCCAACTAATACTGGGTACCGAAAACATGAACATCCTGATCAATGCATTGCTTTGCAACGCTTTGTCAGTGCAATTAACCTTTATTGGCAACACCAGGCAAGCTGAAGATGGAATGCAAACGGTTTGCATTTAATAAGTACTGGTATGTTGTATGTCCCACCCCCCCCCCATATTGATTATTTGTGTGCAAGAAAACGTCTGTAAAAGGTAATATAGCAATTCCACATCAACACAGTTACGTAGCCAAGGTCATTTTTAATAGGGTTTGGTGAAAGTGAGATTTTTATATAGAGATGATCGATACTGTTTGCGTTTACATCATGCCCATGTTGCCCATAATGTACACAATCCATGGTTCAACTGAAGTTCAACATTGCTATAAAGAGTGAAGTATAAACTATAGCAGACGTTAGGGGATCGAGTCTCACTTCTACACTAAAGTAACACGTACACACACACACACACACACACAGGTACAAAAAGCACCTTCTCCTCCAAATAGACCGACTGCCTATAATGGAGGAGATTGAACAGTATGTTGCAAGCTGCTTTGCCTTACACTTGGACAACCCTATAATCCTCAAGCCTCTGACCACTAGCCTGTGGACATGGCCCAGGCTGCCAAATATAAAAACAATGAGCTGACACGTATAGCCCAGTTGTATAATGGCCTGTACTAATGGTTGATATCTTACTTGTTTAGTAAGGAAAGCTTCCTCTAAACTTGAATCAAAAGCACAGCCAGCCAGCCAGCCAACCACACACACACACACACACACACACACACACACACACACACACACACACACACACACACACACACACACACACACACACACACACACACACACACACACACACACACACACACACACACACACACACACACACACACACACACACACACACACGTCTGTTGTGTACTACTGTACAATTTATATTTTTTAGGCAACTGTATTTGGCAAGTAGAACATGACCTGCCTGAAAGGACAAGCACACGTGACACCTTAGTGTCAGCGGTCAGCCGTTGACTGTTTGCTTGGTCTAGCTATGGGCTAAGCATAGGAAGTAATACATTACAAATATTAAATAATGGCTTACAGCTGGCATCCGATAGTGTGGCTGTGTTGTGTGTCTATGAACACATACTGTAAGTATAGTCTATCACAACATCCGCTAGCCATGGCAACGTTGATCACAACCATATTGCCACACTCCGCATCATGAGTGTCACTAGAGAGCATGCTTTACAAGGCTGCTCTAAGACAGATTTGTGATCCCTGAGGTTACATTACTTCTCTGCACTGACCCAGATCAAATACAGTCATGTCACGGCTCAAAAGGAGACACAAAGAAAGCATTGGCAACATGCTGTCTACAGTAGCTGCTTAATCAACATTGTAAGGGCTCTCATTTATTTCTGAACTAATTTAGTTTACTTCGATATACCTGACCCAAACCTTTTGATATAGAGCAGTGCCTCAGATCAAAATCTACTCTGAAATGACTTGAAAATATAATGGTGCAATTAAACCAAAGACGTCTGTGCTGGGGTAAGCCCCCTCATGTCTCAAAATCCTACTGGAACAACAGCTCTTGATTTACAGCTCAGGAGGTTGCACACACACACGCACGCACACTCGCACGCACACTCGCACGCACACCTTATTTGGAGAAGAGAAGGGAGGAACAAGAGCTGGTACAAAACGTATGAAGAAAGAGACAGGGACATGAGAGGATACACAGAGAAGAAAATAAGAAGACAAGAGAGAGAGAGAAGAGGAGATGAACAAAGAGCAAGAGGGAGTGTGCAATGAAATGGAGGGGGGAAGATACGGTAGGGATAACAAGACAGGAGAGGGGGAGGAGAAAGGATGGACGGAAAGAGGGATGAAGGATAAAATATGTGGTAGAGGAGAAGAGTTATATTCCCAGTCGGACTGAGGACCTTTTTTCTTTGAGGAACATGCACTTCTATTGTTTCCATCCACCCACACATGAATACAATGCTCCTACTGTATACATGGGTCTGGGCAATGTTCTGCTCTGTGTGTGTGTGTGTGTGTGTGTGTGTGTGTGTGTGTGTGTGTGTGTGTGTGTGTGTGTGTGTGTGTGTGTGTGTGTGTGTGTGTGCGCGTATGCACATGTGTAGGCAGACTTGTTAAACCTCTGAAATGGAAAGGGAGAGTTAAAGGGTTGCTAACTTCCTTCATCACCTCCATTTCAATACTATAGGAGACACATTGGTCCATAGGTCTCTACTACAGTAGGAGACACATTGGTCCATAGGTCTCTACTACAGTAGGAGACACATTGGTCCATAGGTCTCTACTACAGTAGGAGACACATTGGTCCATAGGTCTCTACTACAGTAGGAGACACATTGGTCCATAGGTCTCTACTACAGTAGGAGACACATTGATCCATAGGTCTCTACTACAGTAGGAGACACATTGGTCCATAGGTCTCTACTACAGTAGGAGACACATTGGTCCATAGGTCTCTACTAGGAGACAAGACTTGAGCCTTGCATGTTTCCCGTGTAGACGATGCCTGAGTAGAGGTTTTCATTTTACTCAGTGTGTTCCCTTATTATTGTAACTGCCTAATATTTGTATGTAAAATGCATTTTAATCTCATTTCTATGGCAATATATATGGATTAACAATTGTATGTTGATTCAATGTCTACCCGTTTGTAACTGTTCATATGTCCACCATGTGGTCTCCTCCCAGTGGGATGTGCATTGAGGACCTCCTATAGGGAGACGCTCGAGAGACATCCTTACTAGAATTCCGAACCACCTAAGCTGGCTCCTTTCCAAGCAAAGGTGCAGCTGTTCTACTCTGAGTCTCTCTTGTGTGACTGAACTTAATTCTCACCCTATCTCTAAGGGAGATGCCTGCCAGACACCCGTCTGAGAAAGCTCATTTCGGCCGCTTGTATTCACAACCTTGTTCTTTCAGTCATGACCCACACTCCAGTGATCATAGGTGAGAGTAGGAACGAAGCATTCCAGAGACTGCCGTGTGCAGAACATTACCTATAATTACAGAGAGCCAACTACCATTGGCTTATTCAGGCCCGGTCTTCGGGGCAGACGGAACAGTTCCCCGCCTAGGGCACCATGAAATCATGTAATTTTTAAGCCGAAAAAAAACTTTCAGTTACCAGAAAGAAGCTGTTTGGCAAGAGAAATAATACATATTATGGCCTTTTAGAGGTCTGTCCACTGGTGTGCCATTTGAAATATAACCCCCCAAGAATGAAACCAAGCCAGGGCAATTCAGGAAATACTGTACCTTACAGTGACCAGGTAGGAGCAGCAATCACTTTCTGGCAGGAGGAAACCTTTTCTAAAATTATATATATTTTAATGTACCCTTTGCAGGTATAACGACTGGTATACAGTACAGTATCTATCTGATTGGGCGGTATAATGTTTTAAATATAACCCAGAATGAATCCAACCGAGCAGTATATATATTACCCCAGTTTCTGAGGGAGGAGAGGAGAGATGGTCGACAAAATCCATTTCAATCTTTAAGGATACTGATGTCTTGTTAGCATTTATCTAATTATGTAGACAGACATGCACTTTATTAACTGCACCTGTGTCAATGTAATCGACATACGTCTGGTGCCATCCTATATGCTATTATTTCGGACTGCGTTGTTGGAGCTGACAACAGCCTTGTTATATCTGCGAGCTGCCACTTATTTTTCCTACCTGCCCTGAAGAAGACTGTTAGTTGAAACACATACAGTGGCTTAGCCCTTTCATTCAAGGCCTTTTCATGTTGGGGGTATTTTTCGGGGGATGATGACTTATTGATCACAAAGCAAAGTACAAGACTAACCTCCTGGCTCCCGGCTTTTAAAACCATCATTTGTGAAGAAACAGCTAATCTACTGCTGCTTCCTCTCTCTATAGGGTTAGCCATTGGTTAGACCAGTCATTAGTCCTACAACTACAACCTATCTCAAACCCTCACCCTAAACCTAACCTTAACCCATGTCTAACCAATGACTAGTCCAAACTAAGTATGCACCCCCTCTCTATATACTGTACACTATTATGCAGTGGTGGAAAAAGTACTCAAATGTTTTACTTAAAGGGTTAGTTCGGATTTTTGGACATAAAGCTGTATGAGATACTTTACTTATTAATATTGTGGTTGCAAAGGAATAAAATAAAAATGGGCGAGTCCAGTGCTGGGAGTACTGCAGGTTTTGGGGAATATCAAGTAGTTCCGAGAGGCACTGGGGCCGGTCACGCATAAAAAATAAATCAATCTACCATTATAGAGCAACTCTCGTTCAACTTTTACCCCTCTGTCACATGGTACTATTTTCTTTGTGTTCAGTATCACTGCGCCACATAAACAGCATAGTGCTGCCGCGTCGCGGGACTCGCGGCAGGATACACTATCAAAGCCTGGTTTCATTTCATTCAAAACATTGACTTTTGACTCGTTCCGGTTACTTTATAAGTTTTGTTTTGTGTCATAGAGGAAAATAAGAATAATAATAGATTAAAAAAATGTCAGTCAGACAGTTCAAACCCAAAGTCAGACAACGAAAGTGATGAATATATTGCTTTCACTGCACAGCCGATGGGATATATCTGTATTCTGTATGAACCTGAATATACGGATGATGAACTCCGTAAAATGGACATAGAAAGGGCAGAGAGAGAGAGGAGAGTGAGAGCACTTCAGTCTTCACTGCACATTTCTGTTTCTTCGCTGTAGGACATAATCGTCTTCATCGAAATGATCACTGCATATGCGAAACTGTTGGTATGAACGTTGGTATGAACTGCAGCAAGCCAAAGTTGCCTTCGCAAACTATTTTGTGAAGGCATCATTCACCCCAAATGAACTCCATCCCTGTTATAACTGTGTGTGTGTGTGTGTGTGTGTGTGTGTGTGTGTGTGTGTGTGTGTGTGTGTGTGCGTGCATGCGTGCCTGCCTGCGTGCGTGTGTCAAAATTGGGTCAGAGTGTGTGGGTCTGAGTCATAATACAGCTAGTGTCTAACAAAGAACTATGATAATGAACATGAAATTGTAATGCTTAAATTAACGGCATATCAAGACAAGGCCGGTAGATCAAAACAATGTGGTTGTAATGATGAAAAACCGCTATGTGTGGGTTTTTTATTTAAGCCACAAGAACTGCTAATGACAAGTAGAGATGACAAACAATATCTGCTTGCATGTTATTATAATTTTTTTCATGTTTTTTATCACTTTAAACTTTAAAGTCCTTCTATGATGTGTGCAAATTGTGTTGGGGGTTCTCCATTTTATGGCGTGGTCCTTTACTCCTTTGCCATCTTTATATTAAACAGTGTATTACATTTCATTCTGTAATTGTCATTGTACAGGCAGGGTAATCAAAGTATGTCAACCAAGCTGTAAATGAACGGTTATTGTATTGTTATTGTATGTATTGACTAATGGTATTCTAAGAATGTATCTTCAAATTTAGGCAGCAACAGAAAACTTTAACCAATTTGCCGTTTATGCAAGTTCGTCCTGAGGGAAACTGCTTAGAATTCTGGGTCACAACAATTCCCACTTTGCTAGATATGAGGAACAACTATGACTCAATACATGGGAAACAACCTGAACACAGTACTACAAAAGTATATCACCAATCCCACTGTTGCATTTTGAAAGTCAAAATAGTTATTCTTTTTAGCATTTCATTTTCGTTCAACAGTCCCCAGTGTTCTCCACTAGACGTGTGCGTGCAAATTCAGAATGATTAGAATGTCTGGTAAATGTCTGTATGCACTTGTTTTTGGCTCCGACAGTTTGGGCTCTGTCAAGACCAAAACCAATAAGACATAATGCCACGTACATTATTATTGCAAAACGAGAATCCAAGTAGTTGACAACATTGGTTGAATCGAATCGTGGGGGCACAATTATTTTCTGACTTTATTACAGAATCTCTCTCTCTGCCTCCACCACTCTCCCTGTGTGCATGTTGTCTCTTCTTATATCAGTCAGACACTTGACTAATTTATGGACGAGCGCCATCTGCCCTCCCAGCAGCCAGACAGAGAATAGAGACTGAGCGAGGAGATGGTGAGACATAGATGCAGACACACAGAGTCTAACGTAGGGAGAGAGAGGGGGTGGTATATAGATGGTAAAATGCAGTGAGAGTAACAGACGGAGTACACACACACACACACACACACACACACACACGTCATTGTTATATTTCAAACTGCAGGTCACTAGCTTGAGAAAGATTGCGAGCGTGTGCCCGTAAATATCATCCTAGTGCCACATAATGATTAGCAAAGTTAGTAGGCTACAGTTACCATAACACCCTGGAATTTGGTCAACGTAGCTTCATTCCGATGTCTGCACATTTTCACCATGTCGCCTGCGGGTGCGTGAATAGTACCACAATGCCAGCGGGTACAGGTGAAATGCAGTCTCCCTGGCTAACAAGAATGATGTTGTTGTGTTTACTATTGTGTCACAGAAACACTGCATTGCAACTAATCTGGGCTGCTCAGCTGCGTGTAACTGGAGAACAAAGAGAGCTACGGCCAATCGAAAACACACTATGTTAATAGGAGCAGGAATGTTCACACCCCCAAAATACGGTCAGAAACTGTAAAAACAGAGATGTGTCATGACCCAAGGAATCCAGGGGAAGTGGATTTTTGATTCTACGACCTACGGTTCAAGAGTTATAAGGCAAAATGTAAAGTGTACAGTTATAGCACCACCATGACGCCGACTGATGCAATTATTTATTACATTAATTTGAATAATTATTATGAACCTCCCCTCCAACTGTAGCTCCGACGGTTTCTGAGAGAAAATTACTTGATTCGCATTTTCCCATGTAAGTCGATGGGATATTTTAATGCACGAATACATTTATTATTAATCAATAATTGGTTAAAGTGAAAAAAGGTCGGAACCATTGGTGCAGGCAGTGAGGAGCTACGACAGTGTTTCAGTATGTTTCAGACCTTCATTCAGACAGACATTGAGTGAATTATAGCTTGATATAGGCAGTGTTCTGTTCCAAATTGAGAGAGGCATAATTCCTCCGTGTACTGTAGACAGTGTGGCTCTAGCAGTCAACTGACACAAAATGAAACACCTCTGGGCCAACTTCCATGATACACAGAGCATTCCGACATCCTACACACAGCACGCGCCTGTTAGTGCGTTCACGTTCCCAGTAGTACAACTGCCTCCAAAAGTGCAGTGGCACAAATAGGTCATGGTTCTTCATGGCCTTTTTGAACAGGCTTTCAAGTTGTAAACTTTGACCAAGCAGTCAGATTTTGCCCACCCAGCGCCATACACCCAGCACTGCACGCATTGACAAATGAACTACGCAGCATAAGGCGCGGCACCTGCACATAAATTATGCACATGACATGAAGTAGTCTGTTCTACAAAGAAGATGTTGTTTGAGATACTATCACTTTCTGAGACCAGAGCAAAAGATAAACAGGTATCAACCTGGTGTGTGCGTGCGTGCGTGCTTGCGTGCGTGCGAGCGTGCATGCGTGCATGCGTGCGTGCGTTCAGTGTTGTCCCTCAATGCTTTCAATGAAAGATCGTTCACGAACGAGGCGGTATTTGCTAGGCTTGTGTCTAGGCGCGCTGATCCAGCCAGGCACAGAATCGAATGCGAACGAAAATAAAAGCCTGGGTACCTAGGTTAGGCACGGAACAGTCCCGAACCACTGAGGTAAACATTTTGTTGCCAACAAAAAATTGCTTCCAATAAGTATATTTTGCATCTAGGAACACTGTGTGCCTCGACCAACAAAACGCTCCCACAGTGAAGCCTGATATAATCACAGGTCGTTTCGAAGAAGCAATCTAATTGGTTGAAACGGCCTTCTAGCCGTGGTTCAAATGAGCACCACTCCACACCTAATCAAAACAAAGAATTCAGCTGCTCTGTTTTCCCGCAGCAAACTCGGTGGCTAGACTAGCTAGTTTCTTTGGACATTTGTGGTCGTAGTGACTACATCTGTAATTAAAAGAAATATGTTATTTCAGCGATTTTCTTAGTTTTAAGGGTAACTGTTGTATAATTGCAATATTACACTCAAGGGTGTGGTTTAACATGATTATTGCCACTTCAGTGATGCTTGCGGAACTCGACTACGTCTCGTTCCTGACCGCATCACTGCCATGGCAATAATCACATTAAACCACACCCTCTCGTGTAATGTTGCTTAATCGTATGACGTGTTGCATGCTGAAAATAGACCAACAACCTACCTCAAACCCTAACCTAACCATAACTGCAAGCACGGGAGCAGCGCATGTTCAGTCCGACCATTGTTCCCACATGTCGGACTAATGCTCCGTCGGAATTACCATCGGATCCCATTTAATCAACTTCTAATAAACTCTTCTGCTATAGCTAGAACCTAGATTATAGCAAGTGATGTGAGTTTATTTGCAATAGAGCTCCATGTCCGTAGCACAACCAGGGGTGCATACTAAAGTAGTTGCATTTCCATTTATGCAAGCTTAAGGGCCTCCAATCTTCCCGGAGGTGATAAAAAATTGATCGACATTTTGTGATGAATTTGTGATGAATTAAAAACAAACAAACACAAAACAGATGATACCAAATGGTTCTGCAGTTACAAGGCCACTGGCAGTGGACTTCTGAAACGTCTGTATGTTGGTTAAAAAAATATTGAACCAATATCATCATAGTATAATAGTATCAATAGTATCTCCATTGGATCCTCAAACTGTCTGCCAAACCAGCTAACTCCACCTGTTCAGCCATTTTTCTTTCTCTTCCCCTAAATCAGCGCTATTGAAAACCCTTATGTCTGTGTGTTGTGTTGGTTAAAAAAATATAGAACCAATGAAAAGCGCTTCGACAAAATCCCCCTAACTCAACTTGAGCTGGATCGATGTTCTTTCATTTCCTGAAAAATGAACACTTTGGAGTTGGGTGGTTTCAGAGACATGCTAGTCAAAGTAATCAATCTTGGGAAATGCTACTAGTTCTTTCTTTCCTAAGTTCTTGCAAAACTATGCACTTTCCCAACATCTAGTATCAAGTAGCTTGAGGTTGGAGATAGTGATAAACACGCAAAACAAGTTTTATTGCTGAATAAGTGTAAGTATTGCATCTCTGCTCAAACAATAGATCAGCAGCGTTTCGCTGGAGCAGCCTTCCGGAACCTGTGTGTGTGTGTGTGTGTGTGTGTGTATATGTGTGTGTGTGTGTGTGTGTGTGTGTGTGTGTGTGTGTGTGTGTGTATATGTGTGTGTGTGTGTGTGTGTGTGTGTGTGTGTGTGCACGCACACGTGCGCGTGCGTGTAGAGTTAAGAGGTTGGCAGAATGCCAGCATCCTCATTTGACACAAGAAGACACTGACAGGTCTCAAGGTCTGCCAACACACATACATATAAACGCACGTGCGTGCAGTCGCGCACGCGCAGTCACGCACAGGCACACAAGGTCTGCCAACTTACATTTGTAAAAGTTTTCATGGCCAGAGGCTGTTATTGAAAGAGAGGGGGTGAGAGAGGGAGGGAGAGAAAGAGAGAGAGATGCACCAGTGGAGACCATGCCAGAGAGATACAGTAAACATACACAGAACCAGAGGGCTAACAATGTGAAAAGGGTGCCGTTTGTTCTTACAACATTGATGGCAATTGGATGATTTGAGGCCTTTTGTTCCAAAAATGTGTTTTGCTAAAATTGGTTGCCCGTTGGTGGCGCTATAACAGGCCAATGTGAAAAGGGTGGGATATATTCCTCAGCCTAGTAGGAAAGTCTGTGAAAGATTTCACATTAATTTGCACGCTGCGTTCATGATGGGCCAATCCTGCAAACTTTGAAAGCCAATGTTAGCCAAAATTAGGATGGAATATGAAATATCGGACAGATCCGTCTTGAACACATGACTATAGAGATAGTGTGTAACGATTTACAGGATTCTTGGACAGAATCTGGAGGAGTAACATAAAAAAAAATGTTTTTCAAAAGTCGGCCTCCTGGTGGCGCTATAAGAGGCCGTTCTGGAAATTTTGGGGCAGAGGTTCATCGTTGGCATCCAGGGAGTGTGTATGCAAAATTTGGCATTGACCGGGTTAACGGTGCCGGAGATTAGCTGTTCACAGACGGACGGACACACGGACGGACGGAGTGCAAAACATTCCTTTGGCCTTGTGGAGATACTAAAAAAGTAAAATACTTGAAGCGAAAAGCTAAATGAAGGTGTGAGGAAGGTTACGAATGATCAAAAATGAAAAACATGACCCGACAGACCCCTTTCAAAAGGAAACTCATTAATTTAATTTCTTTATGCATATCCTCCCTTGGTCTCAAAACACACAATTAATACTATTCAAACAATGTCTGAAATCAGCAACCCTGAAAACTCTGCCAGAGGCCTTGCTCGGCTGCAACACTCTTGCATCCCTGAGGTGTTGTTCTATTTTCAGTTGTCACGTAAGTTACATGGCCTGCACTACCTGGCAGACACCACAATATACTGTGACATTAAACCAATGTCCTTCTTCTCTGTGACATTCAAGGATAATCTTAGGAGCTAGCTGAAGAGGACAGGAAGACAGATAACAGGATGAATGCTGGTCGGGAAAGAATGGATATCCGCAACGATGGGCAACAGTGCTGTGGACCAACATTGGATGTACAGTATATACAGTATATACTGCAGGAAGAGTTTGATTTTGAATATCGTCGAAACCTTGCATCTCCATATTTCATAAAAAAGGCATAACGAATGCCCTATTTTATACTCAAAAGTAGCCAATAGTGTTGTGCAAAAGTAGTGAATATTGCTGATCTACAAGCTCACAAAACATCACCACATGTTTGAAAACCTTTATAATGACACACCCAAAACTGGCACACCAGGTTGAAAATGTAAGTCTGTCTGTTGGTTTTATAAATACTTGGCCAATGAAAAGTACTAAACAACTGTACATTAGATCCAATGGAAATAAATCCAGCGTAGCCACAATTCAGGTAGGCACGGATCAAGGCAGGAGGTGTAATTGTAATGGTTAACCCTGAGCAGCTGAAGTGAACTATATATATATATATATATACTAGTCCTTACCCGTTCTGAATATATGAACATCAAATTATGTTCAGTGTGGGTAATGTGATAGGGGGGGGGGATTGTTTACCCGTGTGGGTCTGTTGCGCAGAAAAGTGTGTCCCAGTATTAATCTGTGTCCATCCCAACATGCATTTCACTGGTGACACTGGTGACACTTGATTTGCAGGGAGATGGATTTTTTTGTTGACGCAAATTAATTTAAATAAGATGATTGTTAGAATGTTTGGCGTGTGTAATGCAGGGCAGATTGAGGTTGGAGGACAGGGCTGTGCGGCGCTAGGTTCCGTGAGGCGGTCCGTGCGTCGTGGCGTTGTGAGATGGCGGAGAAAGCGAGCAGCTGTCTTGCTCTATGCTAAGGAAGTACTCTGACTGACTGACAGACAGACAGTCCGCTAAATTAATAATAGGATATATATATTTAGTTTTTCTTCATTTCACAGCAACTGTTTTGGAAATGCATGGTTTCCACCTGAGGTTGCTGTCAGGTGGAAACCATGCATTTCCAAAACCACACATTGGACATGTGGGATACGACTTTAACTCTCCCCTCTCCTCTCTCTCCAGCCCGTGTGCATTCTTCTCTTCTCTCTGACTGATGGTTACTTTGCCACTACTAAGTCTCTCCTCTACTCCCCCTCTCTGATCTCTCCCTGCAATAAGACCACCTCTTTCCCTGCCACCCATCTTAACGCCATCGTCATCACCACCACCACCATCATTACACTGTCATATTCCTTGCAGATCTACAATATATGTATCTCCAACATCAGCATCATCCTGGCAGAGCAGCCATTTTGACAGTAAACACAGTTGAAGGTAACGTTCAGGGTTTGTTTATCAATAAACAAACCTTGCATGAAATGCGAGGTTTGCAGTCTGAGCATGGGTAGCGGCAAGCGGAAACTGCTTTAACCTAATTGTGTCAACACAAAAGCTGAAGTCTTTGAGGGCCACTTAATGTGCTATACAGAGATACGGTACATAATAGGAACTGGAATCGTTATTCGACAAAGCAACAACGTGTTCTCTAAGACAAAGAGGAGGGAGGAGATGAAACACTGATATAGTGTCAAGAAAAATTATACAAAAAAGATCTACCGACAAGCTGTTTGACACGACACGTTGTGAGCTTGTAGATCTGCCTTTTTTTGCAACGAACGTGACTGCACGTTTAAGCAGACAGTATCCCTAATGTTGTTAGCTTAGCTTGTTGCTAACGCCACTGCCTGTCCCCCTCCATCACTCCCTATTTCACCGTATTCTTTACTGCACCAAATTGTCGATGTCACCTTGCACAACTCAAAACTAACACATTTCTCTGAACTTTGACTTTCCCCAAACAAATACCTCAGTAGGTCAGTTCACGTTGCTATAGAAACCATGTGAGAAGGTCATATCTTATCACTGGTGAACATGTGATGACATTTTACTGTGCCAAATTGGAGAAATCTCATTGCAAAACCCCCTAACATCGTGATTTTGTTTTTCCTATGGCAAGGTGAGAGGAGCTCTGAATTTAAAATAAGACAGACTAAAATATAAAGTTTTTAACATCTTAAAAGCGAAATTGTTAGTTGACCAGTGACAGCGAGGCATTACTTTAAGTGCTGTATGCTATAGCTCAACTCAGTGAGTCAATAGATTGCTGTTAAGCTGTACAATGGTAATGGGGATGGTCAAAGGAACAGCACTTCTGTGCAAGTATAACTGTATGCGTTGAGTATATAGCTTATCTACTGTATGAGCATCAATGTGTGTGCCTATGCATATGGATATGTATAGCACGCATGTGTGTGCGTGCGTGCGCGCGCGTGCGTGCGTGCGTGTGCGCGCGTGCGTGTGTGTGTGTGTGTGTGTCCTGCTTACAGTGCAGTTCCTAAATGTCAGTTTGGCCCCTGCAGGGCTTAACTTCCTGTCACTGAAGGATTATGGGAAAAATGTCAGGGGGGATTCCGGCATTTTTATTGGATATCGCTAAGGGAAGTGGTGACGGGTGTAGCAGCATAGACAGGAATTGGATGAAGACAATTCTTATTGTCCTTCTCCATTATATGAAGATTACGACACTGACATCAAAGCCTGGATAGCCACACATCACCTAGATCTGCATATATGGAGCCGGCCAGCAACTCTACATCTGACCTCAAACCTCAAACCCTTAGATCTCTATATATGGAGCTGACCTGTTCTGACATTCCATATGTTGATCCCTCCCCAAGCGTCCTTCCTCTTCGACGTCTACCTTTTGACTGATACCTGTTGATCTGACCTCATCAAACCCTGTACAGTACACTCAAGACACGCTCCCTATATGGCCAGACCTCATCAAACCCTGTACACTCAAGACACTGCCCCCACTGCCACCCTTAGATCTCCATATGTCAGCTTTTTGCTTCACCGGGCCGACGGCGTGGAACAAACTCCCACTGTACCTTCGACAGGCAGCCTCTGTAGACATTTTTAAAGCACAGCTCAAGACCTATTTCTACACTCTTGCTTTAAATTGATCTTTTATTATTTCTTTGTTATTCATGTCCTCACTGTATTGCATTACTTTTTCTTTTTTTTTTAATGTTATGCCTTGCTTTTCTTTGTTTTCTTTCTCCATTGCTCTGTAAAGCACTTTGAGCTGCATTTCATCTCATGAAAGGTGCTATACAAATAAAGTTGTATTATTATTATTATATATGGAGCCGACCTGTTCTGACATTCCAAATGTTGATCTGACCTCATCAAACCCTGTACACTCAAGACAGGCTCCATAGATGGCCAGTACAGAAGTCATTCCATAATGTTGATCTGACCTCTTATGCCAAAGCGCCAGCCCAGCAGTCTGCCGTCACCCAGGCGGATGCGTGCACGCGACCTACTCGCCCTCAGGGTGTCTTACTGGTGTGTGTGTATATCTATCTATAAATGCACCAAGTCTCTGTACGCCTGTCTGTGTGTAATTCACGTAACTCGAGAACCATTCGCCCCACCGACTTCAAATTCGACACACGCGTTCCACACCACCGCATGGGGAGCAGTGACCCCTGCCCAGGGTCCATACTGTATATGGAACTGGCCTGTTTTAACATCAGCATAGACAGCAAAGAACTCCATATGGCCATAATAACTGGGTTTGGCATGCATTTCCAACTTGCATCGTTCCAAGTAGGCCAGTGCCCAACTGGCACCGCTCTAGAGGCTCTGGACAGGGCCCAAATTAGCAGATTGATCACACCTGATCACCCGTAGATCTCCATATGGAGCTGGCCTGTTATGACATGATGTTCTGACGTCGGCATAGACTCCATATATGGGCATGCCTGACAAAGAACTCCATATATGGGCATAAAAGGGACACAGACACACTGTCTGGGCATATATTTCCAACTTGCATCGTTCCAAGTAGGCCAGTGCCCAACGGGCACCAGGGCTCCGCTTATATAGTATGCCCTGGCTCATATGATCTTTTATTTACGCAGTTGTGTTTATTGAGGATTCCAGGCCATGCATTCATACAACCTTTCTATTTCACCATAGCTCCCTCATACAACACACTTCCACCGTACACCATCTGACTGACTTCCGCACATGAGTAATTGTTATGATGCATTTCCTTAATTATCTCTAATACTGTTAACCATACGTGGACTGCCCTCTTTGTTTCGACATTTAACGAGTCGTAAGTATATATATAATATACACACAGTATATTATATATATATCCGTAGTAGTCAGGGAGAGAGAGAATGATGTGTGAGGAACTCACAGGAGTTAGGAATACACACACACACACACACACACACACACACACACACACACACACACACACACACACACACACACACACACACACACACACACACACACACACACACACACACACACACACACACAACAAACATCATACCTGGTGATGAGTCATAAACCAAACATCAGGAGTGCATCTTTATATCTGTGCATGTGCATGCGTGTGTATGCATGTGATTGTGAGTGCGACTACGTTAGTACCTGTTTCTCCTCTTGAGTTTCAATGGTTACAGTACATTCTGTGCGACAGGCAGCCTAGCAGACCCTCAGGACAGGTGAACCTAGACAGACAGACAGACTTAGTTAGTGAAAGCCAGTAAACCATGAGAGGCTGATCATGTGCTGAAACAGCTGAATATGACATCTCTTTCAAAGAGAGTGCTTAGCTGCGTCCCTAACTCCCTATTTGCATATCATCAGATCCCACATCCGTACATATCTGACAGATATCTTCTATGATCTTTTCCGTGTTGTCATGGCTTTCTTAGACAGCATACAGTGGGGAAAAGGAGAGAGAGGGTGTCACATTACTGGCATGCTTTTAGTGATTATTTTCACTGTCACTTCAGAACACAATGAGGACAGAAATGTATGTAGATTTAATACAAAAAAATCTATGCTCCAAAGAATATGCAGAAGCACCAATTGAGATCTGAATACAAGTCGGCGTATAGTTGGTAAATGGTCTTGGATTCATTTAGCACCTTTCTTGTTCAAGATAAAGCACTTTGTAATGTATTCATTGTATGCCTCTCATTTCACCATTCCTGCTTAAGTTGTTAAGGAGCAGTTAAGATAACTCTGAGTGTACAAAATGTGTACGCACTGAGAGTTACAAATAGACTATCCTGCACCAGCCAGTGTGATTTCTGGTCTAGAGGGGTGGATTCAGATTTGCCAGCGAAAACAGCCGATGGATCCTATCCATATTAGCGCTGTTATCATCGTACATTATCATACATCATCTCATTCTGGCCAATCAGAAGTTGCGTCCTGACCTTCGTCATTAATGTTTGTGTTACGCAACGTTTGTGTTTACACTATGACGTAATTTGACTACGACCTTAAATGTACACAATGATGTGAAATTCTCCATTTATTTTCAATCGGAATGTAATGTTTGTGTAGGACAAATGCATGTGCCTTGCATGCTCTGTGCCACTCATTGACTAGCTTAACTGCACTGTGGGTGCCCTAAATGTGATGACGTCATGACAAGCGAGGACACCGTGAGATCAGCATTATGATGTGGCGTCTCTCAAAGAGACATTATAAGACCCAGGTTCCCAGGGTATAAGAACACTGCAAGGAGACCTTGTGGAGAGCGAGCAGGGCAGATTGGAGAACGAGACGTTGGCTACAGAAGAACATTGCTTGATTGGGCAGGTTCACAGCCACAACAGAATACTTCAGCTCTCAGCTAAAGGCAACCAGCAACACAATATCTACCTACTCTGGTTGTAATGAATTGCTTGCAGCAGACCACCTGTTGACTTGCTTAGAAGGCAACTGACGGGGCAGTGTCGAATCTGACTGATCAAGATCTAATTTCATCCACTCCCTCTTGTCTCCTTACTGCTACTGAGTACAGCTGCAGGCTTAGGTCTTACCCCGTTTGTGGTTATACTACTCTGTTGCTTAGGCAAATCCACAAAAGCCTCTGAGTTGGGACAGAGGGAGGAGACTAGGAGGAGGAGCACCAAGGTTCTCTTTTACTCATGGACATTGATTCACTAAAAAAAAAGAAAACAGGAGGACCAGACTGTATTTGAAAAATGGACACAAATAACACAACTGCTCATGTTTCTATCCAGCCAGAGGAGGACAAGAGTGAGTTTGAAGAAATGGACACGTCAGAAGACAACTGGTCTTGGTTCTATCTGGCAGTGTGTGGACTTTGGCACATGTTTGAAATTGACAAACAACCTGCAGCACGCTTTGTGACATGTGCTCAGATTGAACAGTGTTACAGCAGGAACCAACATGGTTTCATGGAATTGAACACACACAGGCTGGACTTCTCAGCTATGAAAATTATCAACAAAATGACAGGGAAGCAGCAGCAAATCAAACGCTCCCTCCACTCTGATACCGACTTCAGGTTTATATGTGATAACCTTGTGTTGGAATTAATTAAAAATGTTCCCTATGAGCTAATCCAGCTGGACAGAGAAACCTATGAGTTCAATGAAGTAGCCAAACTGTATGACAAGACGATGGTGGGACACCCCATCAAATCCATCCAGAGGATTCAAAATAAACACTTATGGGAGTTGTTTTGTAGAAAGAAGATGCAGTTAAGGCGTGAGCTGGACATCGAGGAGCGAATGCTGTTTCATGGCACCGATGGCAAGAACGTAGAGGGTATCTGCATTAACAACTTTGACTGCGGCCTAGCGGGGCGTAAAGCTGGCTCTCGCTTTGGCAAAGGGATCTACTTCGCTACAGACGCAAAATTATCTAGCAGTTACACCTCACGGTTGGGTGTGTCCTCTGTGATGTTCCTGGCCAGAGTGATTGTAGGGGAATACACAGTGGGCCATGCTCACTACTGCAGACCCCCCGCGGTACAGAGACACAACGAAGGATATTATGACAGTTGCGTGGATAATGTCAGTAACCCACAACAGTATGTAATCTTTGACAGCAATCAGATTTACCCAGAGTACCTGATTGAATTCTCTCAGAGTAGGTGCAATTATCCCCGCTGAGCTGGATGGTGAGAAAAGGAAGTGGGCCCAAAAAGGAGGCCTTGAAGGTTTACATGACGTTTCAAATGCCACTTGAATCTCAATCCTGTAGAGCAGCGGTTTTCATATCAAGGCCCATTATTACTTGCGCAAGCAGAGCGCGCAAGTACTACTTTCGCCCAGTACGATATTCGATGCGTATGCACCATCCCAGCATATTCGATGCGTATGCACCGTCCCAGCATATGACGTCAGGGTATAACTGGTATAACTAGCTCTCTATGATGACGTAATAAATATGTGGATTAAAGGACCCAATGCCAGAGTGTAATTGGTTTTCGATGGTGACGTAATGACAATATGTTTTAGTGTCGGGAGGATTAAAGGTAATGCTCCTATGTAAACATGTATTCAATCTGGCACCACTGCCGTATCAGGCACAAGTAGTCATTACATAATTTACTGGGACGATGCATCAAAAGTGGAGCAAAGTAACCACAGTATACCGCTAATCAACTTACAAATTACATATAGGCATTTAGTATTAATATCACTAAGTACATTTAAAGCAATTGACAATTTAAAATAAATAATAATTAAATAATTATACTGTATACGTGAACATATTTTATTTCAGTTTATCGGATATGGATGATTTATTTTTCTTTGAGAAGCTAAAAAGGGAGGTGTGGTGGTTAACATAGATATTAAATAAATCACACCCTCTTATCATTATACATCATCTCATGAACAACAGAATTCATGTGATTGGTTAGCCGATTTGCTCGTCTACATATTGACGTAAATCTTCCCTTCATTGTCAATGGCATTTAATGTTTGTGTTGCCACAAATTTACGTCATATTTGAGACACATATGACCTAATTTCATTGACTGAGTGGCTGTGGCAAAATGTAGGCCAAAGAGTGTTTTTTGTGCAAAGCTAATGTAACATTTTACGGTCACCTTAGGCAGGTGGTACCAATTTGTGAAAATATCAGTGTTGGCCCCTGCACTAACCAATGCAAATGGAAGATTAACACTAGGGGGTAATTGGGGTAATTGACTTTAGTAGTACAGTGCATGTCTACGTCTTGAGCCACTGACCTCCAGGAAGAGATTTCAGAGCTTATTGGATAGTACTCCCCCCCCCACTTCGTCATCCTTGTGTACATTAATACAGGAGATTAAATAGTGAATAACTTTCCAAAATGTAATTACATTTATTGAGCAAAACTTCCCTCACTCGTGTTTGAGCTTCGGCACAATTTATTGTTTTGTGTCAACCAATTAGATTTTCTGCTGGGGTATCCAATTACCCTTTAATTAGTTTTCTCTTTCCCTTTCTGTTCTGTTTGTTTTTTTTCATTTATTTCTTAAAACACTGTGGCGACGTGGGTGTACTACGAAACCTACACTCGAATCTGTGGCAGATTTTACACTCAATTGATAAATGAGGGCCTATGCCTGTGTATGTATTTTGGACATGGTGAGTGAGTGAGTGAGTGGTATCACCAGTTGGTTTGGAAACCTAACTGTAAAAACAAATCTGAGATCCTTAGATTAGCCAAAATGGCTAATCATGGGTATGTCTACACCTCCAATCACCCCCCTGGTCATCTTTGAACAGGCCACCATTGGACAGGGTTAAGAAAATTGTGTCTGACCCCTCCCATAGTACATGGGAGGGGTCAGACACAATTTTCTGAGTATCGGCTAATGCCATCAGGTAGGAGGTACGAGGTCCATGCATGCAAGTATAATAGGTACAAGCATCCCTTTGTACCTCTTAACAGAGTCCTTGCAGAGGGCAGACAGGGTAGGGGTCGAAGGTTTTGAGGTGATGTTCTTCCCCTCTTTTGTACTATATGGTGGTGTGTGGTATTTTAATGTTGTACAGGTCACTGTGTGCCTTTGTTATCTTGTCTTGTGTATTGTATTGTATTTTATTGTATGATGCAGGGCGGGTCCTTGGGGAATGGTGTCCAAGACAAATTTCTCAAACTTCACAAAATAAAGAGTGAGTGAGTGAGTGTTAGGGTATGTTAGATCCGAGTGGATGGGACAGATGGCCCAGCCTCTCAACAACAGACACACACAGCTCAAAGGGAGCTCTGGCTCTCTGCTCTCGGGCTTCTACAGCCGTTTGGTGCAATTATCTCCGCTTCTGCTCTCCTACCCAACCCTGGAGCAGTCTCTCACACACAGGCATACAGTAATGTACTGGCTGGCAGACGCACACACACACGCACACGCACACGCACACACACACACACACACACACACACACACACACACACACACACACACACACACACACACACACACACACACACACACACACACACACACACACACACACACACACACACACACACACACACACCTGGTGATGAGTCATAGACCAAACATCATGAGTGCATCTATACAGTATGTGCATATTTAGTGCATGTGCGTGCGTGTGTGTATGCATGTGAGTGCGTCTACATTAGTACCCGTTTCTCCTGTGAGACTGTACGGGATAACAGTATTTGACAGACAGATGAGTTATACCACACTAGGCTAAACTAGTAGTAGTGGATAGACTCAGCTAAACTACTGCACGCTAACGGTTTCTGAACTTGTGCCACATCATCATGAACGACATGCAGGCCTGCTTCCTGAGCCCAGAGTCAAAACTGAACTAAAGCTGAAACTCCCAGAAAAATGCAGGAATGCTTAACGTTCAGATATTTTACATCAAAGACCTTTTTTCTTTGCCACTGCCTTTTTCACTGCCTGGTGGAGCAGCCCATCATTGGGCTGCTCCACCAGGCCGAAGGCATGGGGAGAGAGTATGTTTTGCACTCCGTCTGTCAGTGTGTGTGCGTCCGTCCGTCCGTCTGTGTACAGCAAATCTTATCTTAATATTTTGCACAAAGCAATTGGAATGTCCTTGTTGTTGGGATATACTGTACCACCAATCAAACCTCTTAATTTCAAGGATCCCCATAAGTCTGAGTGTAGAAATGGAACCAAATGGACGTGTAGAGTTACAGACTTGCAAGGATGCATTTGGTACTCTCTCTCGGAAGCCTGTGGGTCCGGACCCCATTTTGAGAGCCGCTGGGCTATGCAAATAGTCGCCTTGCCTATACTCTGCAGTGTTCATTTCACTCAGACCAATGTAACCAAATGGACCCTTATGGGTTCATTTGGTTACATTTGTACACTGTTGAGTTACAAATGGATAAATGAACACCAAGGATATTAATGTGTAGAATACTGCAATTCTTTTGACCTCGTTTTCCTGCCACTTTCTGAATGTCCCTACAATCTTACGACTAAAATTGGACTTCAGAGATGACACAGATTCAGAATATGAAGGCACCAGATAGAGGGTTTGCCAGTGAGGCAATATTACAAAAACACTCGTGTTTGACAAAAATGTCAGTTTCTGCACCTTGCCTATTTAACGTTGTACAATGCCTGACCTATATTCCCCCTCCTGAGAAAATGGAAGCTGCAGGGAGCCAGGAACATATTCTTAGATGGCTTGAGAAATAATAGATGTGAAAAGTGCTGCAATCAATAACTTATTTTCTGTATGAATATGTGTTAAATTACAGGAAAACACCAAAAGCCTAGATCAATACACACACACACACACACACACACACACACACACACACACACACACACACACACACACACACACACACACACACACACACACACACACACACACACACACACACACACACACACACACACACACACACACACACACACACACACACACACACTCTCTAGTCTACATAATGTAATTTTGTAGTGTTTTGGAGTAGTTCAGCGATACAAACACTACTACTTTCCTCAGCCTCAGTCACAGTGGGTGAGCGTACAGGTTGTCCACATGTGTTCACTCTACAAACAACAAGCTGCAGGCAAATGAATGCAAGTCGTGCATTGTTAAATATCAGAGAGAATATCGTCTGTGCTCTTCTTTAATAGAGGGTATGCGCATGCTTAAAGTGAGAATGGTACATCGAGTGGCAAAGCAACATGCAATGTGAGTTTAATGCAATCAGATAGGACTTTTCTGTTTGGATGTATGGGCTGTCAAGGCCAGAAAGTAGTTTTTTACCACTCTGCATAACTTCCGGGTTTGGTGATGATGTCACACGCATACCCTCTATTTCTATATGGCTTGTTTTCTGTTGTAGTCCATTACAAGTGTCCCTGTTTTTATTGACATCAGTGCCATGGTCTTCTTGACGTTGAGGGTCCTCGTCCCTCTAGACTAGACTATCTCAGGATTGTTAATGATCAGGTCCTTCACCGCTGTGTCATCACGTAGGTATGGAGCTCGTTAATTGTTATTGATAACGATCACCTTATCGATCAGGCTTATCGAGCCGGGTTCTTATCAAGCCCACTATCGAGCATTTTCTATTATTTTGTGGAAAGATGGGAGACAATACATTCTGAACAGAACCAGTATATTTTACTAGGGCCTTCAAATACAGTATATTTAAAATAATAATACATTGTTAAACTTAAGTGTTATTTTGTTTACCCTGGCAGCGCTGGTTGGCAGATATCAATACACTTTTAGATCGACATGTTTGTGCCAGCAATGATGATTACATTTATTTCTTGATCGCCTCATGCCATGATTGTTTGAACATGACGTCATGGGCCGCTATGCTCGCTAACAGGCTTGATAAGTCCAAAACGTATTGATAACGCCTTAACGGGTAATACTCGATAAGCTTGTTATCGGATTTTGTCGGTTATCGAGCTCCATCCCATCAGTGTACCTGATGACAACTTTGGAGACGTGTGTAGCCAACCAAGTCGCGTGTACAGGAAGTATAGAGCCCGGAGCAGTAACCTGTGTTGAGGGGGTCAGTGGATTTGATGTGATACTGTCCAGTCTAACAACCTGGCTACGACAACAAGCACAGTAACTATGGAGCTGCGCACGGTCGGATGCAGGCCCAGATCTTTGAGCTTTTGTGTTGAGCTTGGCAGAAGCTATTGTGTTGAATGCCGAGCTCTGTAGTCCACAAATGGCATTCGTACACAGCAATTAGGTATGAAAGGGCAGTGTGATGAGCCATGGGCAATTGCATTGTCAGTGCATCTGTTTTCACAATGTTGGTCATGGGTCCAGCATCATGGCAGGCAGTATGTGATTTACTGACAATTGAGGTGAGGGTGACAGGTCTCCAGTGGCCCAGACATGTTGCCTAGGACAGCTCGGGGAAAGGAACACACAGTGGTGGACATCTTGAAGCCCGCGGGAGGACAGCAGCCTGGAGAGAGGGATAGGTTGAAAATATCCTCAAACACACACTACTGCCAGCTGGTTGGCACATGCTGTGAGCAGCACAGGATGCCATCAGCGCCTGGAGTTTCAGGGATGTTTACCCGCTGGACGGCTCTGCACACGTCAGCCTCTGGTATATTTAGTGGCCTGGCCTCATCGAGTGGGGCATTCTCTGGCTGATTGGGGCTGTTTTAGCTCCAACCAGACAAAGTACAGTACGTAGGTGTTCAGCTCACCGCATTGAGTGAGGTAAGAGGGACTTCTGTGCATCTGGTCCTCACATCTGAAGCATGTTGTCTTCTCTCGTCGCCCAGTGTTAAACTGGCCTTCAAGTCTGTATACTGTATACACACAGTGTAGATCACATAGCGCTGGTATTCTTTTTCAATGCAACATGGGCTCCAATCCGGGTTATAGCCTAACCAGCGTGTCGCATGTCATCCCCATCTCTCCAACGTCTCTCTCCTGTCTCTCTGCTGCACTATGCTGTCAAATAAAGCAGACAGGCCTTCAAAACTACCTGGAAAGCACTGTATATATCATCGCTGTCAGGTGGAAAGCTTGTATGTCAAAATCCCTTACGTTTCAGGAAAACTGAAAACAGTAACCTGTGTTCCGACAGTTAGGCTGTGTGCGCGTATAGAATGCAAACTGTATGTAGGACTGGTTATTGTAAAGGACAGGAGTGATTATTTCCACACACACACATACAAGGTCCGAGTCGCTGAAAGGTATCGTTACCAATAAAGTATTTATTTATTTACCAAATAAAACGGGATTCTAAAAATGTTATGCTATAGAGCACCGAAGTCCTGACGTAACTCGCTCATCCCGACGATTCCCCTGGTTCGCGGAAGTAATTTCTCTATGGAGAATAACATGGGGTGATCTTAATATCGTCTACTATAAGCGTTGTGGTCCAAAAATAAACAAGCTGTCTCGGCGTTATTGTTAGGGAGGTGTCTCTGTATCGTTTGCAACAGTCAGTCACTCAAATATGATACAGTCTGCTTCTAGCGAAAATATAACTAATTCAGCAGCAGTAACATTAGCGTTTTCTCTCAGTCAGTTGATTCTTCATATCCATATGAGTGAAGCGGCCGGGGTGACATGTTTATTTTTCAAACACAGTTGTTATATGAAGCAATCTAAAAATCCTCCTATGGCGATTTCAATGCAACTAAACAAATACATGAACCTGGGGACTGACGCCCTCTACTGAAAGTGACGTCAGACTTCGGTGCTCTATTGAAGGTCATTACTAAAAATGACTTTTTTTCTTCTATAGGCATGTCAATATAAAATAAAAAAGTCTTATAAAGCAAGGAGAAAAACACCCCGTTGCGATGTGACGCATTGGGACCTTGTAGATCCGCTATTTCCACTACGTATATACCAAGTATAAAACGGGGCAATTCAGAAGTACAGGAGATACAAGGTTTCTGTGACAGTAGACGGTACTATGAGTCAGACTGAGCCACTGGACAGACAGTAGACACCACCATCAGAACAACTCCTTCTAAGACCTGAAGACTGACACAGGCTACACTCGGGTGACCTTGTGCAGCCCTTCGTACCAAAAGAAGACTCAACACAGACATCCACCGGGGGATGGCAGTCCTCGTTGATGGACATGCAGGTGTAGCACAATCAATACACACTCACTGGTGTTGCTTCAGCCAATATATTTAGGCCTCCTGATGTAGTGAGATGAACAATCTGTATGGGGGGAGGCAGGCAGGCAGGTTCATAGCTTTGTGTTCTGTTGGGTGCGTTGCACGCACGCACGAACGCACAGTATGAGCCTGCTACTGCTTTAATCACGCAGACAGCGTGCTCGACAGCATGCATTCATTCAGAAGGTGTAAATGAGTGGTTGAGTGGCAAGAAAAGAGTCACAGGGTAGAGAATAGACAAAGAAACAAGGGAAACAAAGTCCGATAACAAGACGACACAATGTAAAATATACATACCGTAAGGTGGTCAAAATTTAAATAAAATTAGTCAGAATATGCTTATTGTACAACTAGAGATATTTGCCAAAATAAATAGCAGCATGCACAGTACATATAATCAGTGTCTTGTGCAATATAAGAGACATAATTTACACATCACATATCAAACATGTACAGTAAGTGTATACACAAGTGACAGTGCAGCAGCGATGGAGTGTATTCATAGTCCCATAAAGGGTGACATGGCGTCAGGGCTATCAGGGCTTGTTCAACAGCCTGATGTGGTTGACAGGTGGGAACTGCTCCATAGTCCAGTGCTGGAATGGCCTTTGATGCATAGTGCATTACGGCTGTGGCCGCGGCATGGACATATATTTGTGGCTAGGGTGGCGAGTGACCTTGATGATCCGCTCGGCCTCTCGTATATAATGTCCTGGAGGGAAGCTCGCCTCTGATTTATGGCACTGGGCTGTCTTGCACACACTGAGAACTCGGTGACATGTGTTGTGCCGAAACATCACCCCAGTCTGCTGCGTGATCAAACCAAGCAGCCTTGGACCCGGTAGTTGTCATTTAAATCAATTAGGGCGGTGCAAGTATGTCTCATGTATAGGCTATAGCTATACTGTATGTATTGGGCTTGTATAAGCGGTGTTGTGACAACAACATACATAGAATTTGATCTATGGAAGATTCTGACCTTCAAATGTACATCATTTTCGTTTTGATTGTATTGCTGTATATTGTTTTTTCTGCTTTGGCAATGTAAACGTATGTTTTCTCATGCCAATAAAGCCCTTTGAATTGAATTGACAACCTGCCTGAGAGAACAGTTGCTGCGGAGCTGTACATTACAGACAGTGTTTTAGATGGGACCACAAGCACATACATGCACACAGCAGCATGGTGGCGGTGGCTCAGGGGTAGAGTGGCTGGATGGTAACCCGCAAGGTTGCCAGTTCAAACCCAGAGTTAGTGTCGAAGTGTCATTGAGCAAGACACTGAACCCCTAATTGCTCTTGATCTGCTGGTTGGTGCATTGCATGGTTTCCGCCGCCATCGGTTTACAATCTATGTAAAGCGCCTTGGACAAAGGCGCTATATAAATGCACTATTTACCATTTATGGTGTTTTCCAACTGCTGTGACAACCACTTAGACCGTAGGACGTGTGGAGCCGTCCTAGCTAATCCAACCGATGGAAAATATTCTGATTTTTCTTTTAATTTTGGGTTGGCCTATCCTTCTGCACCATACTCATTGCTGTGTGCGCTGCCGTTCACTTCCCTGTTTAGCACTCAGAAAGAAAGTCTCACTACGCGTAATATATCTCGTAGTATATATCTCCGTGGCTCCAGATGGCTACACTTCGTCTTCATTTCTGACTTCAACATGCCTCTCGCCCGAAATATTAACGCTTATAGAGAGACTTTATCGCAGTCATCTTAAGGTAAAGGGGGGGGTAAAAGCTGCCCTATCTGCCCGGCACCCCAAGCGACTAAGAAATCCCGGCGCTGATTGTGCTACTAGACCAAAGTTTTAATTTTCTTAAAGTTTTATCAGCTTTCAGAGCTGATCAATGATCAGACTTTCTAGTCTAGTCACAATATGCAAGAGAATGGAATGCAAGCTGATATTGATATAGAATGACTTGATTAATGTCTTGTTTTTCTATGAAAATGTAGTATTGTGTGCATTGTTGTTGTAGGCTGCAGCGCAGCCTGCTATAAACCATGTCAAGGCCATGAAGACCATTATGACATGTCCACCACATATTCTCATGCGTTCCACATTCTTTCTATGGAAAGCAGTGTTCATCCTTCAGTCTGCTTAGCATGTCGTCACTGGTCGAGGCTTATCTCCATATTATGTTTTTTTCTTAAACTTACGCCCTACTTGATCATACTACAGCGTCACACCAAAGCATCAAAAGTAGCGGATCCACACGCTCGAAACGTGGCATGAAGCGACACGTTTTGAGCTTTGTAGCTCTGCTACTTTTGATGTTTTTGAATTTGAAGTAATAGTTTGGGAAATATGAGGTTTCCACCCAACAGAGACGATACACAGTTTTCATTAGCACCATACCTGTCTGCTTAGTACTGTAGCTGCCAAGCATAGCTCCCTCCTGATGTTCCCCACTATGAAACAGCCCCTCTCGGGAATACGCACCATCTTGCATGTGGCTACCAGCAAGGTGCTTACTTCAGTAATCAACACATTCCCCCTTTTTTTGCACAGACACCACAGTATAATGTACCTGCTCAGTTCTACAGTTGAAATAACATTTTGCTGTGTATAAGAAAATATGCACAACAATTGGAAAGGAGAGGGTAAACATTATTTTACACAGGCTAAATTAAATGTTGTATGGCGGTTGTACAACCATGTATTTTTTATACATACACAGACTCATATTCCCTGATGGGCTAGTCTGTACAAACTGTATCTGATATATCCAAATGGCCATTCATGCATATAATTACAGATTTTACATACTTATTCATAGAATATACATTAATTCAGTCAGACCCAGTGTAAATGTCTATAGTGTTAGACTGTATGTATTAAGTAGTGTAGTTAAGTGGTGCATTTAGACAGCGCTTTACATACAGTAGATCACACACACATTCATACACTGCGGTGGAAACCATGCAAGGCATGGAGTAGGCTGTACTCATAATGGGCGATTAAAAATACACATGAAGACGTGACATAAAGAGGAAAAAGCTGTTATGAGTGTTTTTTTCAAATAAGGCATTATGTTGACACGTCAATTATTCAGTTTAGTCCAGCTATATACATAATGGACTATACATCAATTATTTGAATATATTTTCAACTTGTATAATGACTTGCTGATATTGATATAACAATATGATAAGCAGCTGCTTCTCATATTGTTATATTGTAATTGTACAATGTCACATGCATTAATATTCACAGACTAGTGGTGCAATTGTAACTTGTCTGTGTTGACTAACATCATTATCATCATATTGTATTTCAATTACTTAGTTTGATGATATGTTTAGATTATCTGTATTATGTTGTCTTCATAAAATTGTAACAGAACATATTTACTCTGTAAAAAAGACACATATTTTGTGTGTTCATTACAGAAAGCTCATCACAACACATGTGCTTCACCTTCAACTTGTACTGTGAACAATACAGTGACAAGAACTATAAGGAACATGATTAATTCAATTAAACAGTCTCCACATATTTTACTTGAACTTTCTACATTGAACATCACAGGAGTAAGTCCTAATGTTACAGAGTGCATACTGTCCATTGTACTTAACCTGTGACTACATTGATAGTGTATAATAAGAAATGCTTCATTTTCTAACAATTGTGTGCAAGGATGGTGACACATCCCTTAGTCATACTGTGATGATGGTTAAAACTATGACAAATAATAGTAGTTGTGGACATGAGTTGATATGTTATCTGACAATTGGTATGAATGAAACATTTATTTATATTTTATTTTTACTGTACAATACCAGTGCATTATTATTTCTAGTCGTAGGATAGGGGAATTCCACCTTTATTTACAGTGTTAGAAGAAATGGGTTGTGCATGGGAATGTTTAGGAGCATGTCTGTCCCATTGTTAATGGACAGGTGATGATGGGTTAGGGTGTGTAACCCTATTGCTGAATGGATCGACCAACCAATTTGCATGTGATCCTTTTAGTGTGATAAGTAGAGTGCATATAGCCTACTCCTACAGTATAGTGTGAATGGAGTGGAACATGTATATATAGGATTGGGAATTATTTGCATTTCAATTATTTAGACTGGAAAATACTTAGCATCCCTGTGACATCTGATAGGTGACAAAAGCAACTTGAGCCATTTGTCACATTCCTAATGCTAAATGCACCGCACCCACTGCACACAGCAATAGTCATTGTATGAAGTCATTCTCTCATGGTCAAATAGACATTTCACACATGCATGTTTAAAGGGCCACTTCAGCCCTTTTGCAACCATATCTTTCCTGGTGGGTTTATGTGGGAAATTTGTGGTTTTAGACATTTTAGTATTTCAAAGTGTCTGTGATGTGTTGGACACTGGTCTCACTGCTGGATTACTACAATGACCATAATGCTTTAGTGCACTTGTGGAGAGGGAGAGGGCTGTCTTGAGACAACATATACTTCAGGAAGGAAGTGAGACCAGTGTCCATGACATCATTGGCACTTTGAAATAATAAAATATCTAAAAACACATATTTCACACAAAAAAGTGTTTCTTGTTTCCCAAAAATCATTAAAATAAGATACGGTTGCAAAAGGGGTGAAATTTAAACGCAAGACAGGCTCGATTTTCAGTCCATCATATCAAGTTAAAACTACATGTGCAGAACTACTACAGCTACTTTCTTCCTATTTTGATGACAGGTGGAACATGTACAATATGTTAGGCTATAATGGGCTATTTTCATCATCTACAACACATTATAAAATAGGGCTTGAGAGGATAAATCATGAATTTACCCTATACAAAATACATCATTTTGTAGGTATATTTCCATGCAAGATATGTATATTTTGGTGTCAAGCTGAAAAGGTTTGGGAAATCAGAAGTAGACAAACATGATGGACCATTGAGCCAGTTAATGGACTCAGCACTTTAACAGTCACAATATCACCATCAAAGTCAGATTAAATGTTTTATTTCCAACAGATGTTTTATGTAAGAGAGTCTGATGACTGAAGTTCATTCAGAATGCTGAATGTCTTCAGAAATATAAAGAACGTTGAACATGAGTTATTAAATCTTAACACTGGGTCGCTGTGTGTCAAATAATTATATTTTAAAATACTATACTACTGTTGGTCTATAAAGCATGGTTTGGGACATCTGATCGTGTGTTATATCATCAACTATTCATACCTCTATGGTCATTTGGGAAAGATTTTCTTTATGATCTTAGAAAAAAAAAACAGTATTCAGTTAAATGTGTCATATATCTGGAACAAACTCCCTGAAAACGGCAGCTCTGCAACAACTCTTTTATATAAAATCCTTTCATTGAGAATTTTTATTCTCCACTGACAATGTAGGCATATATAATTTATTTAAATTATCTTAATTTCCGTTCAAATCCAGGGTAGATTAGGAAAGTTACATAACGCTGCTGTACCTGTATTTTGTTGTGAGCAGTCTGATTGGCCCACTGTTAGTATTTAACAAGAGCTTGGTCTGCTTTGTGTCACTTTAATCTCTGCTAGTTGTTAAGAGCTGAACTTCTCCTCTCTGCACTATAGCTGAAGCATTTAGTCTTTGTTTTGGTTCTATTTTAGTACTTCATTTTATAAGATTTTTGCTCTATTTAAAAATCTATTTGGGCAGGTTTTGAGTTATGGCTTTACTACGAACACTGAAGTCCTTGGTCAACCAGAGACTATCTGCTGAAGAGATATTTGGGATTGTTGGAAGAATTCTAACAGAGTACGAGGATGACTGCTTCATTTTAGATCCTGCATGTCAAACTATTACTATAAGGCAGCCACGTCGAGTCTGTGGGGGCTATGGGGCTATAGCCCCCATGAAGAATTAAATAGCCCCTTTTAGCCCCCATGAAGATCTTCGTGGACATTTTATATTTATACATTACAGATTTTCTGGGAATTATTGACCCTCTGTGAATCTGTCACAGTCGCAAACTATTTACACATGCTCTGAAATTCCGAAAATGTGAACCTCTCCGCCAGCTGTTCAGAGGTGTTAAAAGTACTCAAATGCTAATCGGGTTTCTTTTGTTTTCACCTAGCCAGGTATTATATATGCCTACAGTACAGTGCCCATAGGCGGCGGGTGTGTAAAGGCTAGGGAAGGCTTAGCCTTCCCAAACATTATGCTGGGTATTTTTTTTAAATATATATAATATATGTGCGCAGCATTATATAGAAGGCTATTGTGTGTGTACTGTGTGTGTGTTGTTGCTGCTCCCTGGTGATCGGGTAGGTAGGCTATACAGCAACTGGCCTAATCAGCATATGATTGGCTACTATTGGTATGTCTGTAAACCTCGTCCGCTTCCAGTCGCTTTGTAGCAAACAGTAGCGCGCTGGTTTGTTTTGGGAAACAACAAAACGCAAAATGTATTTTCCAAGGCAAAGATAAAGTAATTCAGAAGAAGCTGTGACTCGGCTGTCAGAACTCAGCACCGCCACCGCACGGTTCACACCACTGCAGCAACGTTGTCTGTGTATAGGCTAATTCATTGGTAAAAGTATGCTAAATAACTCATTTTTAGACCATTTGGGAAATAAATAAATCCGCGGCGGCGGCCTCGCTTCGCTCGGCCGCGACAGTCCCCCCCCCAACGCAATTCTGTAGCCTACCCAAACTTCCCAAAGTACCAGTGAAAACATCAACTTATTTTTTTCCACCGCTGCGGGGGGGGGGGGGGGGCTGCGGGGAGGCTGCGGGGAGGCGGGGCTGCGGGTAGCCCCCATGAGGATCATCAGAACTCTTCGGGTCTGCTATAAGGAACATGATAGGAGTATTAATTAAATTAAACAGTCTACATTGAACATGGCAGGAGTAAGTCCTAGTGTTTATTTCTTCTTCAAATAAGGCATTATGTTGACATGTAATGTCAATTATTCAGTTTAGTCCAGCTATATACATTAAAATCACACATGATGACTCATACAGGGGAAAAGCCCTTCACGTGTACAGTTTGTGGCAAGGGCTATAGTCATAATGGGGCATTAAAAATACGCATGATGACTCATACAGGGGAAAATCCCTTTACATGTACATTTTGTGAGTTCTTCTTAAAATAGAAAAGGAGGAGATAACCTCTATATGTTTAGATTATCTGTATTATGTTGTCTTCATAAAATTGTAACAGAACATATTTACTCTGTAAAAAAGACTCTGCAATTTCTTCTTTTTCAAATAAAGGGTTGACAGCTACACATCTTTTGTGTGTTCATTACAGAAAGCTCATCACAACACATGTGCTTCACCTTCAACTTGTACTGTGAACAATACAGTGACAAGAACTGCTTCATTTTAGATCCTGCATGCCAAACTATTACTATAAGGAACATGATAGGAGTATTAATTAAATTAAACAGTCTACATTGAACATGGCAGGAGTAAGTCCTACTCCTAATGTAACGCACACTGTCCATTGTACTTAACCTGTGACTACATTGATAGACCTAGTGTATAATAAGAAGTGCTACATTTTCTAACTATTGTGTGCAAGGATGGTGACACTTAGTCATACTGTGATGATGGTTAAAACTATGGCAAAATAATAGTACTTGTGGACATGCATCCAGGTCCTATTCGGGTATAATTAGTCATGGCCTCAGAACTTTAACCAGACACATTAGCACCGTCAACAAAGTCAGATTATATATGCATATCCAACCGGAATCTAGAAAAATGTCCAATAGTAGTCTTGACTACCATACCAGTGTTTTACAGATGTCCCTAAAAATATACCAGGTGATTGCAGCTCATTCAGAACACTGCTACTAAAGTATTTAGTCTTGCGTAGGTGCCACCCGTTCATACCTTAAGGTCACCTGGTAAAAGTTTGCTTTATGACCCTAGAATTAAAACATAGTATTCAGATTAATGTGTAACATATCTGGAATAAACTCCCCGAAAACTGCAGCTCTGCAACAACTCTGTTATTTTTATCACAGCTAAAAATATGCATGCCTGTTTGCTGCTGCCTTTCATTGAGATTGTGTCATTATTATTCTACACTGACATTTAATTTATTTAAATTATTTTATTTTTGTTCCACTTTCTTTGTGTCCTGAATATGTTTTCAATTAAGGCAACCAGGTTCAAATACGGGGTAGAATAGGAAAGTTACATAATGCAGCTTTTACTTTATTTTTATGTGAAATGATATGTTTCATTTGCTTAATGTGTGATGTAAAACTCATTGAATTGCCTTGTTGTTGGGAGCAGTGATTGGCCAGTTTTGTGTCCCGCCCCCTCACTCTGATTGGACCATCAGGGCCCTCTGTTAGTATTTAACAAGAGTTTCTTCTGCTTGGAGTCACTTTAATCTCTGAGTTTAGCTGAACTTCTCCTTGCTACACTAGCTGAAGCATTTAGTTTTGGTTCTACTTTAAACTTTAGTACTTTAGATTTTCGCTCTTTAAAAATAGATCTAGTATCAGTTTGTTTGGGCAGGTTTTGAGTTATGGCTTTACTACAAACATTGAAGTCCTTGGTCAACAAGAGACTATCTGCTGCTGCTGAAGAGATATTTGGGGTCATTGGAAGAATTCTAACAGAGTACGAGGATGAAGCTTTCCACATCAAGCAAGAAACTGACCGCCAACGCAGACTACTGGATATGGTTTTACAACCAATCGTCAAACTACACAGAGCAGGTTGGTAAAAACCTTCACTACTATTACTATTTTCACCATTATTTCTTAAATGGTAAAAATGTTGCATTGAATAATAGTCAATAGTATTCTAGTTGTATTTCCCCCATTCATGTAAGTGTGACTGTTAAACTATAGCATTAACAACAGACTGAAATCAAAACAACACTAGGGCAGGTATGGAACTAACAGCAAGAGTTCATGTTCAAACATGTAATGATGTGTTTCTCCTCTGTATCTTCTGTCTAGACTCCATACACCACCTTGTGTGTAAAAACGAGGTATTCCCTGAGCAGCAGCAGGAAAGAACCTGGTCGAGGAGTCTGGTCCAGGAGGAACCAGTTTCTCCACTGATTAAAAAAGAACAGGAGGAGATAACCTCCATTCTGATCAAAGAGGAACTAGAGTATCCACAGATTAAAGGGGAACACGATGAGCTACTTCAAAGATCAGAGGAGGATGGTGGATCAACAGAGACATTACTATTAGTGAAACATGAAGATGATGAAAACATGCTAACAGAACCTGTAGCCAGCACCTCATCTAAAAGCATGGAAACACAAGCTGATGTAGTTGACTGTGGAACATCACAACCAACTAGTGACGATCAGCTCCCCTCTTCACACTGTTCTGAATCTGACATCACTGAAGACAGTGAGCTGCTCCATGACTTCAAATCACCAAAAGAAAGTCACTCCATGAGGAGTCACACAGGTAAGAAATGTTTCAGCTGTGCTGATTGTGGCAAAATGTTTAGCCTAAAGGGCAATCTGAAGAAGCATGCAATGATTCATTCAGGCGGAAGGCCATTTGCTTGCACGGTGTGTGGCACAGGCTTTAGTCAAAAGAGTGATCTAAAACGACACATGGTGACTCACACAGGGGAAAAGCCCTTTACGTGTACATTTTGTGGCAAGGGTTGTAGTCTAAAGGGTGATCTAAAACGACACATGATGACACACACAGGGGAACAGCCCTTTACGTGTACAGTTTGTGGCAAGGGCTGTAGTCAAAAGTGTGATCTAAAACGACACATGACGACTCACACAGGGGAACAGCCCTTTACGTGTACAGTTTGTGGCAAGGGCTATAGTGAAAAGTGTGATCTAAAACGACACATGATGATTCACACAGGGGAAAAACCTTTTATGTGTACAGTTTGTGGCAAAGGCTGCACTAATAATGGGATTTTAAATGTACACATGAGGACTCATACAGGGGAAAGGCCCTTTATGTGTACAGTTTGTGGCAAAGAATGTAGTCAAATGAGTCATCTAAAATCACATATGATGACTCATACAGGGGAAAGGCCCTTTACGTGTACAGTTTGTGGCAAAGGCTGTACTCATAATGGGCAATTAAAAATACACATGAAGACGTGTCATGAAGAGGAAAAAGCTGTTAAATGAGTGTTTTTTTCTTCTTCTTCAAATAAGGCATTATGTTGACACGTAATGTCAATTATTCAGTTCATTCATGTTTAGCTATATACATTAAACATGATGGACTATACATCAATTATTTTAATACATTTTCAACTTGCATAATGACCTACTGATATTGATATAACAATATGAGAAGCAGTGTTTGCCCACATTCTTCAGCAATTACAATGTCACATTCATTAATATTCACGGACTATTGGTGCAATTGTAACTGTGTTGACTAACATAATTATCATCATAGTGTATTTCAATGACTTAGTTTGATTATGTTCAGATTATCTGTATTATGTTGTCTTCATAACATTGTAACAGAACAGAACATTGTAACATTTACTCTGTAAAAAAGACTGTCCGCAATTTCTTCTTTTTCAAATAAAGGGTTGACAGCTACACATCTTTTGTGTGTTCATTACAGAAAGCTCATCACAACACATGTGCTTCACCTTCAACTTGTACTGTGAACAATACAGTGACAAGAACTGCTTCATTTTACATCCTGCATGCCAAACTATTATTATAAGGAACATGATTAATTCAATTAAAACAATCTACACATATTTTACTTGAACTTTCTACATTGAACATCACAGGAGTAAGTCCTAATGTTACAGAGTGCATACTGTCCATTGTACTTAACCTGTGACTACATTGATAGACCTAGTGTATAATAAGAAAGGATGGTGACACTTAGTCATACTGTGATGATGGTTAAAACTATGACAAAATAATAGTTGTGGACATGAGTTGATTTGTTATCTGACAATTGGTATGAATGAAACATTTATTTATATTTTATTTTTACTGTATAATACCAGTGCATTATTATTTCTAGTCGTATGATACGGGAATTCCACCATTATCTACCGTGTTAGAAGAAATGGGTTGTAAATGTTTAGGAGCATGTCTGTCCCATTGTTAATGGAGGGTGATAATGGGTTAGGGTGTGTAACCCTATTGTTGAATGGATCGTCCAAGCAATTTGCATGTGATCCTTTTACATGTATATATAGGATTGGGAAGCATTTGCATTTAAATTATTTAGACTGGAAAATACTTAGCATCCCTGTGACAACATCTGATAGGTGACAAAAGCAACTTGAGCTATTTGTCACATTCCTAATCCTAAATTCACCGCACCCACTGCACACAGCAATTGTCATTGTATGAAATGGTGGGTTTATGTGGGAAATTTGTATTTAGACATTTTAGTATTTGTGTCTGTGATGTCATGGACATACAATGACCATAATGCTTTGCTGCACTTGTGGAGAGGGAGAGGGCTGTCTTTTTGAGACAACATGTACTTCAGGAAGGAAGTGAGACCAGTGTCCATGACATCATTGGCACTTTGAAATACTAAAATATCTAAATAAATAAAAACACATATTACATACGAAGTGTTTATTGTTTCCCAAACAAGAAACACTTGTGTTGCCCTTTAAACGCAAGACAGTTCTCTCCATGCTTATTTTCCAGTTAGTCTTGATATGATGGACTATTGAGTCCAGACTCAATCATATCAAGTTATAACTATATGTGCAGAACATGTCAAAACTACTACAGCTACTTTCTTCCTATTTTGATGACAGCTGGAACATTTACAAAATGTAAACATATTATAAAATATGGCTTGAAAGGATCAACCATGAATTTATCCTATACAAAATAATACATCATTTTGTAAGTATATTTCCATGCAAGATATGTATCTTTTGGTGTCAAGCTGAAAAGGTTTGGAAAGTACACATGAGGACTCATACAGGGGAAAATGCCTTTACATGTACAGTTTGTGGCAAGGGCTATAGTCATAATGGGGCAATAAAAATATGCATGATGACTCATACAGGGGAAAATCCCTTTACATGTACATTTTGTGAGTGTATAATTAGTCGGGTATAATTAGTCATGGCCTCATAACTTTAACCAGACACATTAGCACCGTCAAAGTCAGATTATATATGCATATCCAACCGGAATCTAGAAAAATGTCCAATAGTAGTCTTGACTACCGTACCAGTGTTTTACAGATGTCCCTAAAAATATACCAGGTGATTGCAGCTCATTCAGAACACTACTACTAAAGTCTTTAGTCTTGCGTAGGTGCCACCCGTTCATACCTTAAGGTCACCTGGTAAAGGTTTGCTTTATGACCCTAGAATTGAAACATAGTATTCAGATTAATGTGTAACATATCTGGAATAAACTCCCCGAAAACTGCAGCTCTGCAACAACTCTGTTATTTTTTATCACAGCTAAAAACATGCATGCCTGTTTGCTGCTGCCTTTCATTGAGATTGTGTCATTATTATTCTACACTGACATTTAATTTATTTAAATTATTTTATTTTTGTTCCATTTTGCTTTGTGTCCTGAATATGTTTTCAATTAAAGGCAACCAGGTTCAAATACGGGGTAGAATAGGAAAGTTACATAATGCCGCTTTTACTTTATTTTTATGTGAAATTATATGTTTCATTTGCTTAATGTGTGATGTAAAACTCATTGAATTGCCTTGTTGTTGGGAGCAGTGATTGGCCAGTTTTGTGTCCCGCCCCCTCACTCTGATTGGACCATCAGGGCCCTCTGTTAGTATTTAACAAGAGTTTCTTCTGCTTGGAGTCACTTTAATCTCTGAGTTGAGCTGAACTTCTCCTTGCTACACTAGCTGAAGCATTTAGTTTTGGTTCTACTTTAAACTTTAGTACTTTAGATTTTCGCTCTTTAAAAATAGATCTAGTATCAGTTTGTTTGGGCAGGTTTTGAGTTATGGCTTTACTACAAACATTGAAGTCCTTGGTCAACAAGAGACTATCTGCTGCTGCTGAAGAGATATTTGGGGTCATTGGAAGAATTCTAACAGAGTACGAGGATGAAGCTTTCCACATCAAGCAAGAAACTGACCGCCAACGCAGACTACTGGATATGGTTTTACAACCAATCGTCAAACTACACAGAGCAGGTTGGTAAAAACCTTCACTACTATTACTATTTTCACCATTATTTCTTAAATGGTAAAAATGTTGCATTGAATAATTGTCAATAGTATTCTAGTTGTATTTCCCCCATTCATGTAAGTGTGACTGTTAAACTATAGCATTAACAACAGACTGAAATCAAAACAACACTAGGGCAGGTATGGAACTAACAGCAAGAGTTCATGTTCAAACATGTAATGATGTGTTTCTCCTCTGTATCTTCTGTCTAGACTCCATACACCACCTTGTGTGTAAAAACGAGGTATTCCCTGAGCAGCAGCAGGAGAGAACCTGGTCGAGGAGTCTGGTCCAGGAGGAACCAGTTTCTCCACTGATTAAAAAAGAACAGGAGGAGATAACCTCCATTCTGATCAAAGAGAAACTAGAGTATCCACAGATTAAAGGGGAACACGATGAGCTACTTCAAAGATCAGAGAAGGATGGTGGATCAACAGAGACATTACTATTAGTGAAACATGAAGATGATGAAAACATGCTAACAGAACCTGTAGCCAGCACCTCATCTAAAAGCATGGAAACACAAGCTGATGTAGTTGACTGTGGAACATCACAACCAACTAGTGACGATCAGCTCCCCTCTTCACACTGTTCTGAATCTGACATCACTGAAGACGGTGATGAGTGGGATGAGACCACGGATGACCAGTCTGGTTTAAACACACTGAAATCGCACAATACACAACACATGGGAGAAAATAGTTTGTCTTTGAGCAACAAGCTGCTCCATGACTTCAAATCACCAAAAGAAAGTCACTCCACGAGGAGTCACACAGGTAAGAAATGTTTCAGCTGCGCTGATTGTGGCAAAATGTTTAGCCTAAAGGGCAATCTGAAGAAGCATGCAATGATTCATTCAGGCGGAAGGCCATTTGCTTGCACGGTGTGTGGCACAGGCTTTAGTCAAAAGAGTGATCTAAAACGACACATGATGACTCACACAGGGGAAAAGCCCTTTACGTGTACATTTTGTGGCAAGGGTTGTAGTCTAAAGGGTGATCTAAAACGACACATGATGACACACACAGGGGAACAGCCCTTTACGTGTACAGTTTGTGGCAAGGGCTGTAGTCAAAAGTGTGATCTAAAACGACACATGACGACTCACACAGGGGAACAGCCCTTTACGTGTACAGTTTGTGGCAAGGGCTATAGTGAAAAGTGTGATCTAAAACGACACATGATGATTCACACAGGGGAAAAACCTTTTATGTGTACCGTTTGTGGCAAAGGCTGCACTAATAATGGGATTTTAAATGTACACATGAGGACTCATACAGGGGAAAGGCCCTTTATGTGTACAGTTTGTGGCAAAGAATGTAGTCAAATGAGTCATCTAAAATCACATATGATGACTCATACAGGGGAAAGGCCCTTTACGTGTACAGTTTGTGGCAAAGGCTGTACTCATAATGGACAATTAAAAATACACATGAAGACGTGTCATGAAGAGGAAAAAGCTGTTAAATGAGTGTTTTTTCTTCTTCTTCAAATAAGGCATTATGTTTTGCCCACATTCTTCAGCAATTACAATGTCACATTCATTAATATTCACGGACTAGTGGTGCAATTGTAACTGTGTTGACTAACAATTATCATCATAGTGTATTTCAATGACTTAGTTTGATTATGTTCAGATTATCTGTATTATGTTGTCTTCATAACATTGTAACAGAACATATTTACTCTGTAAAAAAGACTGTCCGCAATTTCTTCTTTTTCAAATAAAGGGTTGACAGCTACACATCTTTTGTGTGTTCATTACAGAAAGCTCATCACAACACATGTGCTTCACCTTCAACTTGTACTGTGAACAATACAGTGACAAGAACTGCTTCATTTTACATCCTGCATGCCAAACTATTATAAGGAACATGATTAATTAAATTAAAACAATCTACACATATTTTACTTGAACTTTCTACATTGAACATCACAGGAGTAAGTCCTAATGTTACAGAGTGCATACTGTCCATTGTACTTAACCTGTGACTACATTGATAGACCTAGTGTATAATAAGAAAGGATGGTGACACTTAGTCATACTGTGATGATGGTTAAAACTATGATAATAGTTGTGGACATGAGTTGATATGTTATCTGACAATTGGTATGAATGAAACATTTATTTATTTTTTATTTTTTACTGTATAGTACCAGTGCATTATTATTTCTAGTCGTATGATACGGGAATTCCACCTTTATCTACCGTGTTAGAAGAAATGGGTTGTAAATGTTTAGGAGCATGTCTGTCCCATTGTTAATGGAGGGTGATAATGGGTTATGGGTGTGTAACCCTATTGTTGAATGGATCGACCAAGCAATTTGCATGTGATCCTTTTACATGTATATATAGGATTGGGAAGCATTTGCATTTAAATTATTTAGACTGGAAAATACTTAGCATCCCTGTGACAACATCTGATAGGTGACAAAAGCAACTTGAGCTATTTGTCACATTCCTAATCCTAAATTCACCACACCCACTGCACACAGCAATTGTCATTGTATGAAATGGTGGGTTTATGTGGGAAATTTGTATTTAGACATTTTAGTATTTGTGTCTGTGATGTCATGGACATACAATGACCATAATGCTTTGCTGCACTTGTGGAGAGGGAGAGGGCTGTCTTTTTGAGACAACATGTACTTCAGGAAGGAAGTGAGACCAGTGTCCATGACATCATTGGCACTTTGAAATACTAAAATATCTAAATAAATAAAAACACATATTACATACGAAGTGTTTATTGTTTCCCAAACAAGAAACACTTGTGTTGCCCTTTAAACGCAAGACAGTTCTCTCCATGCTTATTTTCCAGTTAGTCTTGATATGATGGACTATTGAGTCCAGACTCAATCATATCAAGTTATAACTATATGTGCAGAACATGTCAAAACTACTACAGCTACTTTCTTCCTATTTTGATGACAGCTGGAACATTTACAAAATGTAAACATATTATAAAATATGGCTTGAAAGGATCAACCATGAATTTATCCTATACAAAATAATACATCATTTTGTAAGTATATTTCCATGCAAGATATGTATCTTTTGGTGTCAAGCTGAAAAGGTTTGGAAAGTACACATGAGGACTCATACAGGGGAAAATGCCTTTACATGTACAGTTTGTGGCAAGGGCTATAGTCATAATGGGGCAATAAAAATATGCATGATGACTCATACAGGGGAAAATCCCTTTACATGTACATTTTGTGAGTGTATAATTAGTCGGGTATAATTAGTCATGGCCTCATAACTTTAACCAGACACATTAGCACCGTCAAAGTCAGATTATATATGCATATCCAACCGGAATCTAGAAAAATGTCCAATAGTAGTCTTGACTACCAGTACCAGTACCAGTGTTTTACAGATGTCCCTAAAAATATACCAGGTGATTGCAGCTCATTCAGAACACTGCTACTAAAGTCTTTAGTCTTGCGTAGGTGCCACCCGTTCATACCTTAAGGTCACCTGGTAAAGGTTTGCTTTATGACCCTAGAATTAAAACATAGTATTCAGATTAATGTGTAACATATCTGGAATAAACTCCCCGAAAACTGCAGCTCTGCAACAACTCTGTTATTTTTATCACAGCTAAAAACATGCATGCCTGTTTGCTGCTGCCTTTCATTGAGATTGTGTCATTATTATTCTACACTGACATTTAATTTATTTAAATTATTTTATTTTTGTTCCATTTTGCTTTGTGTCCTGAATATGTTTTCAATTAAAGGCAACCAGGTTCAAATACGGGGTAGAATAGGAAAGTTACATAATGCCGCTTTTACTTTTATGTGAAATTATATGTTTCATTTGCTTAATGTGTGATGTAAAACTCATTGAATTGCCTTGTTGTTGGGAGCAGTGATTGGCCAGTTTTGTGTCCCACCCCCTCACTCTGATTGGACCATCAGGGCCCTCTGTTAGTATTTAACAAGAGTTTCTTCTGCTTGGAGTCACTTTAATCTCTGAGTTGAGCTGAACTTCTCCTTGCTACACTAGCTGAAGCATTTAGTTTTGGTTCTACTTTAAACTTTAGTACTTTAGATTTTCGCTCTTTAAAAATAGATCTAGTATCAGTTTGTTTGGGCAGGTTTTGAGTTATGGCTTTACTACAAACATTGAAGTCCTTGGTCAACAAGAGACTATCTGCTGCTGCTGAAGAGATATTTGGGGTCATTGGAAGAATTCTAACAGAGTACGAGGATGAAGCTTTCCACATCAAGCAAGAAACTGACCGCCAACGCAGACTACTGGATATGGTTTTACAACCAATCGTCAAACTACACAGAGCAGGTTGGTAAAAACCTTCACTACTATTACTATTTTCACCATTATTTCTTAAATGGTTGCATTGAATAATAGTCAATAGTATTCTAGTTGTATTTCCCCCATTAATGTAAGTGTGACTGTTAATCTATAGCATTAACAACAGACTGAAATCAAAACAACACTAGGGCAGGTATGGAACTAACAGCAAGAGTTCATGTTCAAACATGTAATGATGTGTTTCTCCTCTGTATCTTCTGTCTAGACTCCATACACCACCTTGTGTGTAAAAACGAGGTATTCCCTGAGCAGCAGCAGGAAAGAACCTGGTCGAGGAGTCTGGTCCAGGAGGAACCAGTTTCTCCACTGATTAAAAAAGAACAGGAGGAGATAACCTCCATTCTGATCAAAGAGGAACTAGAGTATCCACAGATTAAAGGGGAACACGATGAGCTACTTCAAAGATCAGAGGAGGATGGTGGATCAACAGAGACATTACTATTAGTGAAACATGAAGATGATGAAAACATGCTAACAGAACCTGTAGCCAGCACCTCATCTAAAAGCATGGAAACACAAGCTGATGTAGTTGACTGTGGAACATCACAACCAACTAGTGACGATCAGCTCCCCTCTTCACACTGTTCTGAATCTGACATCACTGAAGACAGTGATGAGTGGGATGAGACCACGGATGACCAGTCTGGTTTAAACACACTGAAATCGCACAATACACAACACATGGGAGAAAATAGTTTGTCTTTGAGCAACAAGCTGCTCCATGACTTCAAATCACCAAAAGAAAGTCACTCCATGAGGAGTCACACAGGTAAGAAATGTTTCAGCTGCGCTGATTGTGGCAAAATGTTTAGCCTAAAGGGCAATCTGAAGAAGCATGCAATGATTCATTCAGGCGGAAGGCCATTTGCTTGCACGGTGTGTGGCACAGGCTTTAGTCAAAAGAGTGATCTAAAACGACACATGATGACTCACACAGGGGAAAAGCCCTTTACGTGTACATTTTGTGGCAAGGGTTGTAGTCTAAAGGGTCATCTAAAATCACATATGATGACTCATACAGGGGAAAGGCCCTTTACGTGTACAGTTTGTGGCAAAGGCTGTACTCATAATGGGCAATTAAAAATACACATGAAGACGTGTCATGAAGAGGAAAAAGCTGTTAAATGAGTGTTTTTTCTTCTTCTTCAAATAAGGCATTATGTTTTGCCCACATTCTTCAGCAATTACAATGTCACATTCATTAATATTCACGGACTAGTGGTGCAATTGTAACTGTGTTGACTAACAATTATCATCATAGTGTATTTCAATGACTTAGTTTGATTATGTTCAGATTATCTGTATTATGTTGTCTTCATAACATTGTAACAGAACATATTTACTCTGTAAAAAAGACTGTCCGCAATTTCTTCTTTTTCAAATAAAGGGTTGACAGCTACACATCTTTTGTGTGTTCATTACAGAAAGCTCATCACAACACATGTGCTTCACCTTCAACTTGTACTGTGAACAATACAGTGACAAGAACTGCTTCATTTTACATCCTGCATGCCAAACTATTATTATAAGGAACATGATTAATTAAATTAAAACAATCATTGAACATCACAGGAGTAAGTCCTAATGTTACAGAGTGCATACTGTCTATTGTACTTAACCTGTGACTACATTGATAGACCTAGTGTATAATAAGAAAGGATGGTGACACTTAGTCATACTGTGATGATGGTTAAAACTATGATAATAGTTGTGGACATGAGTTGATATGTTATCTGACAATTGGTATGAATGAAACATTTATTTATTTTTTATTTTTTACTGTATAGTACCAGTGCATTATTATTTCTAGTCGTATGATACGGGAATTCCACCTTTATCTACCGTGTTAGAAGAAATGGGTTGTAAATGTTTAGGAGCATGTCTGTCCCATTGTTAATGGAGGGTGATAATGGGTTAGGGTGTGTAACCCTATTGTTGAATGGATCGACCAAGCAATTTGCATGTGATCCTTTTACATGTATATATAGGATTGGGAAGCATTTGCATTTAAATTATTTAGACTGGAAAATACTTAGCATCCCTGTGACAACATCTGATAGGTGACAAAAGCAACTTGAGCTATTTGTCACATTCCTAATCCTAAATTCACCGCACCCACTGCACACAGCAATTGTCATTGTATGAAATGGTGGGTTTATGTGGGAAATTTGTATTTAGACATTTTAGTATTTGTGTCTGTGATGTCATGGACATACAATGACCATAATGCTTTGCTGCACTTGTGGAGAGGGAGAGGGCTGTCTTTTTGAGACAACATGTACTTCAGGAAGGAAGTGAGACCAGTGTCCATGACATCATTGGCACTTTGAAATACTAAAATATCTAAATAAATAAAAACACATATTACACACGAAGTGTTCATTGTTTCCCAAACAAGAAACACTTGTGTTGCCCTTTAAACGCAAGACAGTTCTCTCCATGCTTATTTTCCAGTTAGTCTTGATATGATGGACTATTGAGTCCAGACTCAATCATATCAAGTTATAACTATATGTGCAGAACATGTCAAAACTACTACAGCTACTTTCTTCCTATTTTGATGACAGCTGGAACATTTACAAAATGTAAACATATTATAAAATATTGCTTGAAAGGATCAACCATGAATTTATCCTATACAAAATAATACATCATTTTGTAAGTATATTTCCATGCAAGATATGTATCTTTTGGTGTCAAGCTGAAAAGGTTTGGGAAATCAGAAGTAGACAAACATGGACCATTGAGCCAGTTAATGGACTCAGAACAGTCACAATATCACCATCAAAGTCAGATTAAATGTTTTATTTTCAACAGATGTTTTATGTAACAGAGTCTGATGACTGGAGTTCATTCAGAATGCTGAATGTCTTTAGAAATATAAAGAAACTGGAACAAACTCCCTGAGCAGCTCTGCAACAACTCTGTTATTTTTATCACAGCTAAAAACATGCATGCCTGTTTGCTGCTGCCTTTCATTGAGATTGTGTCATTATTATTCTACACTGACATTTAATTTATTTAAATTATTTTATTTTTGTTCCATTTTGCTCTGTGTCCTGAATATGTTTTCAATTAAGGCAACACGTAAAACGACACATGACTCATACAGAGGAACAGCTCTTTATGTGTACAGTTTGTGGCAAGGGATATAGTCAAAAGGGTGTTTTAAAACGACACATGACGACTCACACAGGGGAACAGCCCTTATGTGTACAGTTTGTGGCAAGGGCTGCACTAATAATGGGAATTTAAATGTACACATGAGGACTCATACAGGGAAAGGCCCTTTATGTGTACAGTTTGTGGCAAAGAATGTAGTCAAATGAGTAATCTAAAATCACTTATGACTCATACAGGGGAAAGGCCCTTTACGTGTACAGTTTGTGGCAAAGGCTGTACTCATAATGGGCAATTAAAAAGACACATGAAGACGTGTCATAAAGAGGAAAAAGCGAGGCATGTGTTTTTTTCTTCTTCTTCAAATAAGGCATTATGTTGACACGTAATGTTAATTTTTCATTTTAGTCCAGCTTAAACATTTTCAACTTGCATAACGACCTGCTGATATTGATATAACAATTTGAGAAGCAGCTGCTTATCATATTGTTATATTGTAATATTTTAATTGCTGAAGTAATCACAATGACTAGTGGTGCAATTGTAACTTGTCTCTGTGTTGACATGTATTGACTAACATAATTATCATCAGTGTATTTCAATGACTTAGTTTGATTTTATGTTTAGATTATCTGTATGTTGTCTTCATGTAATTGTAACAGAACACATTTACTCTGTAAAAAAGACTGTCCACAATTTCTTCTTTTTTAAATAAAGGGTTGACCGCTACACATCTTTTGTGTGTTCACTACAGAAAGCTCATCACAACACATGTACTTCACCTCAACTTGTACTGTGAACAATACAGTGACAAGAACTGCTTCATTTTATATCCTGCATGCCAAATTATTATTATAAGGAACATGATAGGAGTATTAATCTAACAGTCTACATTGAACATGACAGGAGTAAGTCCTAATGTTACAGAGTGCATACTGTCCATTGTACTTAACCCGTGACTACACATATTTTGCTCTATTGTTCTATAAGTAAGTTACTTTTTATCGTAAATCGTAAACAAATACCTGTCTGTGAACTATAAGCCCCACAGCTTGTAGGTGGTAAATTTGGGTGTCCATTATCGGAGGGGGAAAAGTGTAAGGGTATGCGTCTCTCTCTTGAGTGCACCTGTGTGTGTCTAGTTGTGTGTATGTACTGTAGTGCACCATTGTTTCAAAGTACTAGGTCATCCATCTCCATTAGGTTGAAGCACAAAGCCTGACTCACATTCAGGAACAATCTAATTCTGCTAAAAAAAAAAACCCACACACACACCTCAACCTACCCATCTCTTCCTCCCTCTTCGTCTCTCTCTCTCTCTCTCTCTCTCTCTCTCTCTCTCTCTCTCTCTCTCTCTCTCCCTCTGTAGGATTTAAGCAACAGCCGATGAAAACCTCCCAAGCATGTCTACAATAATACCACAGGCACACAATACAAGACACAATGTCTCAGACCGCACCATGTTCTAACCCATCCTTTGTGTGTCCATCCAATGAGCATGTACTGTGTAGTGGGTAGCGTGTGTGTGTGTGTGTGTGTGTGTGTGCGTGCGTGCGTGCCGTGCGTGTGTGTGTGTGTGTGTGCGTGCGGTTATTATTCCGTGTGCAGCTCTGTGTTAGACCAGCGCTGCTGCGAGTACTTCAGCCCTGGATCCAAACGGAGTAAAGCATGACACACCGGAGCACACCAAGGCTCTCATGGTGCCAAAGGGCCCCCCGGCCTCCTCCAACCCACCGTTTCTCACAAAATACTGCAGTGAAATAAGGTTCCAGACAGTGTGAGACTCAAACTTTGATGTAAAACGCCAAACTATGAACTATAGTAGGTCCTACGGCAAAATAAGCTCGTTCCTATTCCAAGTTCGAACATGACTCACTGACCTCAGCAAGGACAAGCCTGCAAAACTGCAATGGGAGAAGTCACTGTTGTGCTCAACCTCACAGCAAATATAATATTTTATCAATAATATAAATTAGATATATTTTCTTTGTGTGTCTGTGTGGTGTGTGAGTGTGTGTGTGTGTGTGTGTGTGTGTGTGTGTGTGTGTCTGTGTGGTGTCATGTGGTGTCTGTGTGTGTGTGTGTGTGTGTGTGTGTGTGTGTGTGTGTGTGTGTGTGTGTGTGTGTTTCCGTGGTTAATCTCACAAAGCACTGGGTAGATCAGCGGTATATGTTTTGTACATGCAGATAGTAGGCCAGGGATGTAAAAAAATATATATATATTTATCATACACACCTACGGCAATGTGAATATTTAATGTTTCACATTTTGTCATAAGCCACCATCCTGCATTATTTTGTTAAGATCGACACCATCACAATGATATTTGACCCTATCTTGTTGATAGCTGGGAATCAACTGTAGACCATGAAGACTCAAACAGTCAGTGTTTGGCATTACACGAATCTTGAGCATAACTCAAACCTTAAATGTTACCAAATTAGCTTTGCCTAGGCTATAACCTCGATCCAACACACACAAACAGTGGCCAACATTAACTACAACACTTCAAGTTATACTAAGCCTTTATAACCACAAGAATACCTGAGCCTTGCCATAACCGGAAACGGAGTGATACAGACGACAAATTCCATAAGTTATTTATGCTATGAATTTGCAGGGACAGGACCTTGTGCAGGATATACCAAACCCACTACAAGAACATTATTTATTCAAGATAGGCTATTCCAACCTTGTGAAATGATGTGATATTATGGCTTTGAATCTCTTTTGGCCCCCGTCACATTTTGAGCGGTCTTCATTGGAGATTCAGCTAGTCACACAATGCTAATGCCACCATTTGATAGAATCACACGTCTTCATTTTCCTACAATGCCTGACAAAAGGCAGTGTGACCAAGGAGATCCATCCTGATCCTCTATCTACGACGATGCCAACCAGAGGATGTGGGTGTCGGAGTGAACACCACAACCCAGCAGACATTAGGCCAGAGTTAAAAACATTAATTGAATTGAATTGAAAAATAGCAGATCTACAAGCTCATAGCGCGCCACTCGGTGGCGCGCTATGAGCTTGTAGATCTGCTATTTTTCAATAGCTGATGTGTGATGTGGGGGTCCTCGACACAAAGAAAGTTTGAGAACTAACTGATTTAGAAGGTATTTGTAAACTATTCAAACAGCACAATTAATAACCGGATCAGCCGTGAGGCCGAATCTCAACATTATAATCCTCGATTCAGACAATCTCAATAAACAGTGTTGGGTGAAAGTATTCAGATTAGTTTCGGCGAGTAAATGTACCAAGTTATCTTTCCACAAACTATACCAGGCAATAAACAACACACTGATTTCCCAGTGTGGTCGTGGCTCTGCCCTCGGACGTGGCACTGTTGTGATCCGGGCCAACGGGTTCAGACAGAGATCCTACCCTCAGGCTGTCCCACTGATCAATACACATCGATGACCTCGCTCCATAAACAAACACTGCTCTGCACCTGGACACTGTCTGTCTGACTCATTCCAACAGCTACGCCAAAGTGGTTCCTCCAACATTTTCATCATCATTATTTAACAAAATATGTTGTGCCAGTTGACCCCAAGATTTGTGTTGTTGAAACAGTTCTCAGGTTTGTTTTTCAAGATATATATATTTTTTAAAATGGCTAACCTGCTATTTTAAATCCACCAACTCGGGTCTCCTGAATCTCTGCCCTCCACACCGGGTCCCGTCTAGTGTCGGGGGCTTGACCCCTGGGGTCTTGACCCCTGCAATGTCGTTAGCTCTGCTGCCTCGCCACCACTGCAGTGTGTCTACGTAGGTAGGTGGTGTGCCGCTTTCCCTTCCGGGCGGTATCTTGGGTTGGCACCCACAGTGGCAGTGTGCTTGCTGCCATGCAGTTTCAGAGTGCCTGACACCAGCCAGTGTCCAGCCAGCCTCGTCCTCCTCTCTCTCTCTCTCTGACTTTATGGTCTGTGATCAGTATCAGCCCGACCTCAAGTATTCGACGTGGTCTGTGTATCTGAAACCAGGTTTGTGTTCTGCTGTACTGTACTGTGAGCGTCAATCATGTCTCAGCAGTACTGGAACATCTTGAGGTCGTCTCCCGGGTCAGATCTCAAAGCTCTCCTCACTCCGTGCAAGGCATTTCAAGCAAGTGGCCATACGGACCTTCAGATCCCAGACCGTGGAGGCAGTCTATGGGCACAGAGATATTTGAAGTCCTCCACTAACTCCAGCACCATTGCAGTGGCAATGGTTTTGGTCACTCCTTTTCTACTGCCAGTAGTAGTTCTGTTCCTTTCTCAGCTGTGTCCAAGACTATAGGGAAAATGGCAGATGTACAGTTTGTATGCTTAAAGCGGCTAAATGGGATTTTGATGCTACTGTATATTAACTAATTTTGATGGGACCCCATAGAATCCCATCAAGGACCCACTTTGAGAATCACTGTGCTAAACTATAATGTGCACTGCTGTTTGAATGTATGGATGTACGCACAGACTATATTTGTAAATGTGGATATACTGTAATGTATAAAGACCCTTCAACATAAGCCAAACACCAGGCCGGTGTCCTAGTTCACAAGTATTCACAGCGAACACATGAAATTATGCTTTTATGTAGAGTACATGGAAACGTTGTAGACCTACGCTAAACATTCTACCCATGTTTTTACCCCATGTTGTATTGGATATTTTGTTTTGCAGTGCCTTTTTTCTCTCTCTTTTTCTTCTGTTTTGCATTGGCGCTATATGCATCTATTGAATATGTTATGATGTGTTTTCAACTTTTCATCCCTTTAACCCATTTTAGGCGGGAACCCCTTTTGGTGTTTATAGTATTAGGTTATACTTTAGCTATTGATTTTCTTTTTTATTGTGACAAAGTGGCGCAAATCTTTGAATATATTCTTTCAGAGCGAACGTTTTTAACTGAAATCTTTGCTACTGGGGGAGTCCCTGGAACAACATATTTTCAGATGGGGGTCGGCGGCCAATTACATATATTTTTGGGGGTCCTTGACATGAAAATGTTTGAGAACCACTGATACAGAAACATGGGTTTTTCAGAAAACTGTCAGGATTTAGAAGGCATTTGTCGAATAGTCCTCAGGTCTAAATCGTTTAACTGACTGAATTGGGCCACTCACACTGCATTTTGTGCACAAGGCAAATACACATCTTGAATCTTGTATGAGAATAAAGCAGGGTGCTAAAGCCTTTTAAGGCTACCTTCCCTTGTATAAAAGGTTACAGCAGTTTAGCATTGCTTTTTGCAACAACATGAGAAACTGAATGCAGAGTCAAACTGAATGCCTATACGCAGTGAAATCAGTGGACCATGGTCTATAGTTTATTGTATTTATTCAGTCCTTGACAATATTTTATACAAAGCCATAAACGCATTATAGAGACAGTATAGAAAACCTTCCCGGCTCACACACCCAGTGGAAACAAGCTTGTTGGTTTTTGAATAGTCTTACTTGTATTGAACTCTGCTTTCCTGTGCTTATTCAACAAACTGTTAATACAGCTATCAATCAATCAATAAATAAATAAACCTGATAAGGCATTATGATATTTTATGGGATATTCTAACCACTCTCACCATCCAATATGGTGAGAGTACAAACGCTGCAAGGGTTCCCATTGAAAACCATAGCAAAAAGAATCCCACATACAGTATGCAGACACAAAGTCTTGTGTGACAATGGCCTTAAAGAGTCCTATGATTAATGGTGACGTTCTCTTTTACGCATACACCCTGCCACGCCATTCGACACTTGGAACTTGAGAAGCTACGCTTGTGTTTTGTCCTCGAAGAATGCACATAATGTGGGGTGTTTTATTTTTCTCCAAAGCCAACAGCTAGTCGATGTGGAATTCATCTCTGCCCTGGCTATCTGATACCCTGATGAATGTTTTCTCTGCCCCCTTAAAGTATATATGTATATATTTATTTTTTGAAAGAAACAATCTCAAAGTCATTTCCACAAGAAA